>NC_090927.1:595437486-595752231 GCF_040938575.1 Ambystoma mexicanum
CTTACAGCAGAGGGCTGGAGGGAATACCTAGTATTCTCTATGCCTAGAAAACTCATGAGGTTAAAAAGCCCTAGGGTTAGTGGGCTGCCTTGCTTGAAGCCTATTTGTGTCTGTATGTCACTGGTCAGTGAGCCCAATTTGTCTAACCTTCTTCTTATACATGTTTCAGAATATAGGTCTCTAATGTTTTCCAGTTCCAATCTGCACGTTTTTTCCACGGTTTTGGTCTTCTGATAGTGTTGAAGGCTTGAGACAAGTCTACGAATGCTTGAAACACTTTCTGCCCCTTCTTTCTCTCTGTCCTAGTTTTTAAGAGGTTAAACAGAAAGATGTTTAGGGAAGTCCCGATACCCTTAACAAAGCCTGCTTGCCACATATCTCTGTGGTCTGCATTAGTACTCCACTTTTTTAAAGTGTTCAATAATGTCACAGAAAACACCTTACTCGCCACATCTAATAAAGCTATCGGACGGTAATTGTCCGGGTACATCCTAGACCTTTCTTAAAAATAGGTACAGTTACTGACGATTTCCATGAGTTAGGCACATTTTCTGAAATCATGAAGCATTTAAACAGGTGATGAAGGAACCTTGCCCATCCGGCTGGATTTTGTTTCATCATTTCGTTTTTCAGCCCGTCTGGGCGAGGAGCTCTCGAGTTGTTTGGCACGGAGAGACGAGAGAGACTCCTTTTTGAGAGAGGTGATGAAAAATTATGGTGCAAGATCGGTGGACGACATAACCTTGCCTTTGGCCCAATTTCTGCTGGTTATGTTTAGGAAAATAGATGCCTGCGCTCTAAGAGAAAGGACACAAGAAGTTTTGGGACATTGAACGCAACTTTTTACTCTACTTTGATGTTTTAACAGTCAAAGAAAAATTATGGCTAAAGGTTTTCTATTTTGCAAACCATGTTTTACACCAATAAAAAAACCAAAAAAACAACTACTTCACTTAGGACCCATTATTCTTCCATGAATGTATTTAAGATACTTGCATAGAAAAAATAATAACCTTATTGTAGTACAATTGTGCGTTGAATATGTACCCTCCCATGACATTGAATTGGGACAGTCATGTTCTGGAAGACCACCTTTCGTTCTTTTTTTGAAGGCGTGCAAGTAGGAAAGTGAAATTAAATATGTGGAATCACAATTCAACTGTTCATGTCTAAAAAAATCCATTTGTCTTGTTAATGTACTTTTACATTTAATTTAGTGACCTACAAGTCACCGAGAAGGACGCAGTGGAGTGGTGATGCTGACAGTCTGTGATGAACTATCACTGTGTAATACAGAAAGGTTGAATTTGTTCCTTGATGAATCATTTCAATCAAGGATGTGCTGCTGTTTACCCATTCAGATTTCCAAATTATTTTGTATGAATGGATCACGAAAACAAGACTGAAATGAACCATTCATCCCCAAAACATCAGACAATTCCGTTCCTACTCATCATTAAAAAGTTGCATCTACCATTAACATCAGAGTCCAATAAAAAATGTGCAAAGAGAAGATGACTGTTCTTTGCTTACAAATCAAGAGCATTACTTATCTTTCCAGTTAAATATACAGACATCATAGCAATTGAACGTTGGAGAATTGCAGGCTAATCCATTTGACCTACTTCCCCCTGAATTAATATAATCTCAAGGAGAAGGCATGCATTTATTTGTTCAGTTGTTGTGTACGTATCAACTCTCCTTAGAACATTCAAAGTTTCCACGGTTTAGCTTTAAGTGGTCTTTCTTCCTTTGCATTCTTTCCTTGTTAGCTCTGTATCAGGATTTTACTATCCTTGTCCTTACTTGTTACTTCCTGTTTGGCGTGTATATGCACAAACAGTACTTTTTTTAAAACAAACAATTTTTAACCATGTGTTCAAGAAACAGATTAAAAAAGAAACGGAAGACAGTGTGCTGGCCAGTCACTTTTTTACTGTTTTATATTTTATAGTTCGGGTGACAGAGCATTACCTGGTGTCCCCTCTCCCCCTCAGTATTGATCTTTTAGTTTACAGATTTTAGTGTTTATACTGTAAAGTAAACATGGAATGGACCATGATCACCCACAATTAAACCTTTTCAGATTAAAGTGCTTACTATCATCTCTGAAAAGCTGCAATGTCTTTTCTGGGCAAACATTGCTTGGTTACTGGTTGGCCTGAACTTGTGTTTTGACTTGTTTACATCTCACATATTTGTGTTGGGAAAAACGTAATGCAGTAAATTCAATGGTGTGTTTGCCAGCAAATACAATATGTATACTGTTAACTTTTATACAGCACACACTTTAGAAGAAATCACTTCAAAATGTTGTGGAAGAGGAATTGTGGTAGAGGACTGCAGAGTGGCTGCAGTACACTTTTATGACTGGGGCTGGCAATGGGAAGCAGGGAGTTTAGGGAGCCAAATGGATTGGCATTATTCACAGCCGAGACCTTGAGGAAGTGCACCAAGTGTCAAACATCATGGAGACCCTAAATGTGTATGCATTGTTAGAGAAGGTGTCGTGGAAGATTATTGTTTTAATTGCTTTCCATGTCTTTGGTGCCTTTGTAGGTTGCTCTTCTGGAGTCTCAATATCTCAGAGAGTGATTCCACACCTGTGGACCTATTAAAGAGAGCATAATGTGACTCTGTGTGCCTTTATGGGCTTTGAGACACTGATAAGTACAATTTTGGATGTCCTCAGGATAATGTTGGTTTACACCATTTATGCCTGTTGAAGAGGAACTTGGGATCCATGCTCTGGATGGCTTATTGTTCTGAACATAGGATGCTGTTTTCACCCTGCACTAGCAAACATTTCCAAAATATTTGCTTAAAATGGCAGTTTGGAAATTAGCAGAATATTTTGAAATTGTGAATAATCCTAAATCTCTTCAGCACTTCAAATACATAGCCTGTGACATAGCCTGTGACGAGGTTGGAGCCGCATATGCTGGTCTGTGCACACACAAGTCTTAAAATCTTAGCTTTAAGTAATGGAACTAGTTATTTTTTGGCACACTATTCTTCCTTGATGATTGCTTGTTTCATAAACGTTTCTCTTATGTCATACCATAAATACTACCAGATTTTGGGATAGCATCATATCATTCTATATCTGTGCAGCAGGTTTTGTAAATTCATTGTATATATTCAATGCTTTGTTTGCCATAGGAATTTGATTGTGCAGCCATGTGAATGGAAAACATGTAGATTTATACAAATTGTATTTCAATATTCCACAAGAAGATCACAGCTTTGCATGCCTTGTAAGTTACATAGATTGAGTTAAATGTGTTGATCGGGGCTACATTTATTAAACTGTCATTTCCAATCAGAATTACACTGTGAATTTCCTTTTTACAAGTAACTTTAAAATGGTTGATTCAATTGAACTGTAGTTAAACCAGAGACACATCTATCCACTGCTCAGCATTCAAGGCAAAAAGTACAGAGATCAGTTTTCTATAAAATAGATCTCCCCATTAATCAGTGTCCAACCCATTAACAGAGATGTTACCTATTAACAGAGATGTAACCCATTAACAGAGATGAACCGGCACATCGGTTTGTATTTAGAACAAACAGCCTTGTTTTAGAGTGCCACAAGAAATACAGTTAAACCTAAGCAACATTTTAGAATTCATTCAGGTCAGTGCTCCTATAGGCTTTAGGAGGAAATCAAGATCAGAGGTCTGAATGCATGGCCAGCTAGTATTGGCCACTGCAAAGGAACCAATGCACACATTAAATACTTAACTTTGACCTAGATGAGCAATAACAAGTTAGCCATTATATGTCTGCTTCATGAAAAAAAAAACTCCATTAAATGATGACTTCGTTCTCAGGTTATCTGTTCCACATATTTTCTGTTACTTTCAATATTCCTGCTAAACATGAACATTACAAAAGGAAGGGTGTTTAAAATCATAAAGTAATTATCTAACCTTTGAACGTTTTGCTCCAATAAAAACACTATTCTAGATTTGAATTCAGCAAAGCAGTCCAAATCACATTCCCTTAAAAAGCACATCTTAACATGAATTAATTATAAATAAATATATTTGGATTACTATGTTTATGCCTTCAGATGAGCAGGCCTATGACAAAATGCATTGGACTAATCAAAGTGAAGAGGAGGATTATAGGGATGAGTATGTGCAGTGAACCTATCATAGGCTCCATCCAAACTGAAGTTACAGCATAAAATGATACTCCATGGGTGGAGTTTGTTGAGTATTTAGCAATAAACACATAGGAAGTTGGAAAAGGTTTAGGGCTTAAAGGCAGAGGAAGAAAGCCTACCTGAAAGGAGAGAAGCAGATTTAGGCTCCACCAAGATGTATCTTAGGGACATTCTCCTTATGTTGGTCTTTTCCAGAGGCAGATGAATGCAAAAGGATTTCTCAAGGCAGAAAGAAAATATCAAAAGAAGTGCTTTTGGAAATGCTTGTAGCTATTGATATTCATAACAGTCCTGGGCCATTAATAGGCAAACCAAAAAGTAAATACAATAACCTTGTGCATTTAGTTAGATATTCAAATAATTAATTAAAGCCCAGATAGCTATTGTGGGTGAGCCCTGTTTACTGTAAATGGGACTGGATCTGTCAATTAATCTTTATGGAAGTATTTCTAACGTAGAATGGAATAGACTCAATAGTTGCACAGGGCATGTTAGTCTATGGCAGTAATCAATGGGTGATTAATTTCCTGAGTTTTCACAGGAGAACATTTGATCTGGGTTTGTGACATGTTGTACAAAGTGATTCACATATGTTCATGGTTTCATAGACTTTTTGGCCTGGGAAAACCATACTTTAAATACAAGAAAATGCTGAATAGACTTTTCTACTTTGCATAGTGGAATAATAAGGAGTGTGGTTCCTCCCGTTCATCCACTAGAAAATTATGTCATATTAAAAAGCCAATGCCATTTTTTTCTAAATAGCATTTCCCAGAAAAAGGAAGCATTCTACCCTAGGGGGCCTCCTAATGCCAAGCAAAGTTGATTCAATGATTTCTTTTCTATTACAGTTTATTTCCTATGCTCATGCTTCTCTGACCCAATAAATACATAAATATATTTTGCTCTCTACAATAAAAGGTTCTATACTTAACCAAAGCCTTTTGAATATGAATGGCCGAGTTATTTCTACTGCGCCTAGAAACACTTGTGTACAGGTGCGTTATAAATGACTTATCATATCATATAAAACATACTTGCATCTATATTCAAGCTACAAATCAAAAATAGAGTTCAACCAATCCTAAAATAATAAATTCAGATGTGAACCCAATATTTCCTCTGATGACATGACCTGTCAATGCTCTTAGAGAAAACTATGCTAATTGCCTCATTGTAAAGTGTTTTCTAAGTACGGTTTTTTGTTTTCTCTGAATTTGATGCCCATCAACAATGTGAAAGTTCCTATTGGAGAATATTGACAAGCTGCCTGTGTTGATGTGGAATTTTGTGGGTGATTTCCCCAGCTTTGAAAGTTAAGGGACTATATTTAATTTATTGATTTTTGTTTTTAAATACAACACAATATTCAGACTAAATCAGACGTTTTTTGTCTCAGATATTGGGTTTGGATTGTCATCCTGGAGGGTTGTAAATCAAGTACATTTCCTCACAAAAGAACTCGTATTAAATGTTTGGATGGATTAAAATCATCACAGAACATATTTGATCTCTAGCTGAGGTGAAACATGTTATGCTAGTAGGATGTGTACCACATACCCCTGCTATTTGCAGGGTTTCCAGGAGCTCTGGCAGATCTTATTGTATTGTACTGTATTTATAACATTTATAAAGCGCCTTTTGCCAGGTGCTGAACAATAATAAAAAAACAATAAACAGTACAATAAACCTGATACAAGTTTGGGAGCCAAAAGAGAAAAGGAACTGAAATGAGATGAAGAACAAAGGGGCTTAGGAAAAGTCACTGGAAATACACCCTGAGATCACAAGGGGTGTGGAGGGACATAGAACAAGAGTAGAAAGCAAAGACAGGGAGGGGCCAAGCCATCGGGGCATTTGAAAACAATTGAAAGAAAGTGAAACAAGATGCAAGATTCAAAAGGAAGTAGTGTGATTGAAAGTAAAGGGAATGCGATCGAGGCCCGAGTGGTTAAGGAAAAAAAAAGGTGAACAGAGGAGTTATAAATAGAACAAAGAGATGACAGGCAGGGAGACCGAGCAATAAAGATGAACAGTAGTCAATGTGGGAAAAGACAAGGGAAAAATAAGATGTTTGGTAGCATGGAAAGAAAGATAGGTGCAAGCACAACGAATGCTAAACAGATCAAAATGGCATGAGCGGGCAATAGAAGAAATATGGAGAGAAAAAGAGAGAAGGATCAAAGATGACACCCAAATTGCACGCTGAAAGTGAGAAAGAAAAAGTAGATGAGGAAAAGAAAGAGAGGGCTGGATGGAATGGGAGAAATATTACAAGAAGGAAAAAATAGAACCTGCGTTTCTGATGGATTGGGGTGTAGACAGTGGGAAGCCATCCAGTCCTGAACAGCTAAAAGACAGTTTGAAACAGTAGAGTGTAAAACAGAATTAAAGAAGAAAAAGAGAGAGAGATACTGAGTATCATCAGCATAGAGATGAAAGGAAAGATGGAAAGAAGAAACTAGAGCAAAAAGAGGAGCAGTATAGAGAGAGGAAAGGAGAGGGTCAAGTACTGAGGATTGGGGAACACCATGAAGAAGAGGGAGCGAAGAACTAGAGTGTCCAGCCCAGGAGACAGAATATGTCTGTTGCAAAAGATAGGAGCAGAACCAATTAGGAGCAGACCCCAAAAATCCCAAAGTGGAATGAGAAGAGGAATGGCCCACAGTATCAAAGCCCACAGATAGATCTAGAAGAATAAGAATAGAAGAAAGCTTAGAGTGATGATCTGTGAGTGAGGAATTAGAGACATGAAGAAGTGCAGTTACAGTGGAATGAGATAGGCGAATGCCAGACTGAAAGGGCAGAAGAAGAGAATGAAGAGTCAGGGAACGATTTACCTGGGTATAGGTGGCCTGTTCAAGGATTCTAGAGAGAAAGGGTAGGAGTGAAATAGGAGGAAAATTAGCTGCAGAAGACGGGTCAAGAGAAGGTTTTATTAGGATGAGAAGAATACACACATGCTTAAAAGCTGCAGGAAAGCGATAATGTAGAAAAGAGGAATTAATGGGAGAAGAAAGATAGGGAAGAAAATGTGGATGTACTTGGGGGATCAGAGAAGAAGGAAGGGTCAGAAGGAGAAGCCATAGGATGAGCATGAGTTAAGGAAACAGAATTACCAAGATCTGTTAAGGAGAGTGGGTATATTTGATTATTTGGAATGGGAAGATCAGAGGAACCCTCAGCAATGCATGATTGTAAGATTTCTAGGTATGAAATGTGGAATGCATTATATAATTTGCATCCTTAGAGGCAGACCTGGTCCTGTATTGTGGGTTTGTGTTGGTAAGGGGCTGAGTATGTCAGTTGCAGTTAGAGATACAGGTCTGTGATGTTTGAAGTATAGGCAGATGGTCTTTTTAAAGCCATGCATAAATGACTGGTTTGCATATGTTTGCTGAGTAAGGTGGAGAGAAATCAAGGGTTAGTCAAAAGTGGGAGCTGTTGTTTAGGTTTACGTAGGGCCTTCAAATTATTGGTCTTGCTGTCAGTTGCATTATGAGGAGTAGTGTTTGACTTTTAATAGTTGATGCAGTGAGAATGTCTGGTGTTGAGGTTTAGAAGTCCTGGTAGACATTGGAGGTGTCCTGTTAGGGTTTTTGCAGTGCCTTGATCTGATGTCTTCCAGTCATTTTATTTTTCTAGGAGCCAAGTATGCTGCTCCCTCAGGTTGCATCTGTGCATGAAACTCAAACTATTGGGGCATGTCATTTTTGCTGTCGATTGGGTGTAGTTTTAACTGTTGTTCTGTTCAACATTGAGACTTTTTCTGAATTTTAGCTGGTCCTTTATGGTGTTTATTTTCCTTGCTAGCATGGTCCAGTGTATAGCAAACATAGCAGAAAAAAAACAGATCCTCTGTGTATTTCTCTGTGAAATCTTCCTGTTTCTAAAAGTATGTTGTATTTTCAATCTTAGGTCTCTAGATGGTTGGTAGAGTAATATTTTGCATTGGAGGAGTTTTGCTCCTTGACCTTCAAGTGTTCTGTGGGCAATTAAGAGTGCCTTAAACTGGATTCTTTTTTGTTTGGTTGGCAGTGGAGCGCTCTGAGAGCCTGTGGTACGGGTTTCTTCCTAATGAGTCTGAGTAGGAGTCTGGCTGTAGTTTTTTTGGAGTTTCTTTGTGAGGTAGACCGGCATACCTAGATATATGATATTTGTTTAGTTGATTCTTGAAAGAATCAGAGAGATGATGGCCAGCTCTCTGTGTGTGAAGATGTAGTGTCATGTGACTATATCTGTCTCTGTGACTATCATCATGAGGGCCAGTGAGGATCCCTTGTGTGCTGCAGCAAGGGCCAAGGCCTTTTTCATCATGGCCGCCATGAGATGCAGAGGAGTACTGAGCTCTTCCATGCTGATAGACTGCCCCATGCAATGCTCTATCCAGCATCAACATCTCCGTAGCCCCTGCAACAGCCTGTGTTTGGCTGCCACCGGAACACATCAGCCTGCAGCAGAATAGCCGCCAGGCAAGCCAGCATCCTCCAGGGAAGGCTGACAGGAAAGGCTAATGCCTGCCTGATCCTGTACGACATCCAGCAACAAAGGTCCTTTTCAGAAGCTATCTGTGACTATCATCATGAGGGCCAGTGAGGATCCCTTGTGTGCTGCACCATGGGCCGAGGCCTTTTCCAAAATGGCTGCTGTTAGGAAGAATTACATACAGTACCCTTTGGGAACACTATACACAATTAAGACTACATGTGTAGTATGGTACAAGTCCATACTACACAGTTATGTGGTAGCAGTGGCTGAGCAGCCAGACTTATCTCAAGAGTAATGTGAGCAGTACAAGATGTTACACAAAGGACTTGCAATCACAGTAGTTCAAACAAACACTAGTCAAGGTTTCTTGGTAAAAGAATATACAACTCTGACTGCGGCAGAAAGGATTTTCACATCGAACAGTACCTTAATAATGAAGAAAAGCTGTAGCGAGCCAGTTGTTCCTGGCAGTTCCTGCAGATCTCGCTGTTCCTGAGCGTCAGTCATGGGGACAAGAAGGAGGACATTGGGAGGTTCCTGCACTGCCCAGGGAAGAGACCACAGGCTTGGCCATCTGTCCGTTTTAAGATGTGATTGCCTTAAAGTCCACAAACTGGTATCCTTCTCACTGGCTATCCAGTTTTCAACAGCACTCTGAAGAAAATTCAACAAGTATGGAGACGGTGTCCAGGTGGCTTACGACTTGGTTGTTCCCACCAGCTCAAGGAAAGAAGTCATCCTTGAAGGAGCTTCTCTGTCGATGGAGTTTCAGGCAATTCGGACCTGCAGAAGGGCTTCACTGGGCAAACCAACAGTCCAGGAGTTGCAGCAGTTGTCTTCCTTCAGCTCGTCTTCGGTTCTTTCATTCCAGTGGTCGACTCTGCCTTCTAAGTCCCAGAGACCTGCTTTTAAACAGTTTTCTCCCATTCATTCCAGCTAGCTGTCACTCACCCAGCATGGTGGCTGTCCTTGCTGGGCAGTCAGCCAGCCAATCACACCAGAGTGCATTCTGGTCTCCTAGGAGACTAAGCACAGGGAGTTTCGGGCACCTCCTTCACATCCTGTCCACCCCAAACACTCAGGCTCCAGAGGAGGGCTTCAGCACTGGAGCCAGCCAAAGGGCATGGAGCAGAGGGACCAATCCTGGTTTGGGCACAGAGTTAAACACAAGAAGGACCTTTCCTAAAAGAAATAGTGAAAAAAGGTGACCGGAGTCTGTTTTTACAGAGAGGTCATGGGTGCCATATTGAAAAATATGGCAGACCTGATTTTTAGCTACCGGTGTTCACGGTTGGGAAAAATCATGCTAGTTTGTTCTAAAACCACTGCCACCAGCCATTTCAAGAGGAAAGGGTAACATTTGACTGTTACATGAGTGTTTAGACACAGGGGATGCTAAGCAACCCCTCCAGCACTCTATAGGAAGATAGCGTGTGCTGGGTCTATGAATTTAAAAGGACTAGCAAAGTCAATTTAACTTCACATTTTCTGGGAGACAGTAGTCAGTCCCAGAGAAGATTTTTAAACCTTGGGGAGGCTGAAAGACACCCCCGTGCCACTGCACTAAACTGCTGTGTGACACACAAGAGAAAGATGATGCCTATCGAGTTGTTTTAAAACTCCATATCCAAAGAACACAAAATTAAAACACATTGACAATGAAAAGCTCAAAGTACCAAAATATAGCAAAAGGGCTGGAGGGCTCTAAGGTAGAGATAATTTAGCACTTTGGTGAGAATTCTCCCTAACAGCTGCCATGAGATGCAAAGGAGCACTGAGTTCTTCCATGAATATAGACTGCCCCCGCAATGCTCTATCCAGCACCAACACCTCTGTGGCCCCTACAACAACTTCTGATTGGCTGCCACTGGATCACATCAGCCTGCAGCAGAGTAGCTGGCAGGTAAAGCCTGCATCCTTCAGGGAAGGCTGACTTGAAAGGCTAATGCCTGTCTGACCCTGTACAACATCCAGCAACAAAGGTCCTTTGCAGAAGGCCTCTGTGACTATCATCATAAGTGCCAGTGAGGATCCCTCGTGTGCTGCACCACAGGCAGAGGCCTTTTAAAAATGGCCACTGTGAGATGCAGAGGAGCAATGAGCTCTTCCATGCTGATAGACTGCCCCGAGATGCTTTATCCAGCCCCAAGATGCTTTATCCAGCACCGACACCTCTGTGGCCCTTACAACAGCCTCTGATTGGCTGCCACCAGATCACATCAGCCTGCAGCAGAGTAGCAGGGAGGCGAAGCCGGCATCCTCCAGGGAAGGCTGACAGAATAGTCTAATGTCTGTCTAGCCCTGTACCGCATCCAGTAACAAAGGTCCTTTGCAGAAAGACTCTGTGACTTTCATCCTGAGGGCCAGTGAGGAACCCCCTTCTGTGCTGCACCACAGGCAGAGGCCTTTTAAAAAATGGCCACTGTGAGATGCAGAGGAGCAATGAGCTCTTCCATGCTGATAGACTGGCCCTGCAATGCTCTATCCAGCACCAACGCCTCTGTGGCCCCTACAACAGCCTCCGATTGGCTGCCACCAGATCACATCAGCCTGCAGCAGAGTAGCCAGCAGGCGAAGCCGGCATCCTCCAGGGAAGGCTGACAGGAAAGGTTAATACCTGTCTGGCCCTGTCCACCCATGGTTGGTTATCTACAGCCCATAAGGTACGTTCTCCTAAGTCAAATCCCCCAAACCATTTGTCTTACAATAAAGAACCCGATACCAGACTACATCACTGTGGATCCCTCTATGTTTATACCCCTCGCTCTGTTCCACTACATTGCACCCAAACTGAACTCCAAGAAGACTAAACCATACAAGGAATTCTGAAACAGAAATCAGCCAGCCTTTATAACATTAGAATTTGTGCCTGAGGCATTACCGCACCAACCCATTTGGGAACATATGCTGCCCCAATGATATTGAGGCTTAAAACCCAATGTGCAACCTCAGTGTCGAACGAAATGGCTGCCACGCCATGTGATGCCCTTTTGGCTGTGATGCCTGCAACCCCATGTGATGACCCTTGACAAAATTGCCAGATACACTATGCGATGCCCCCCTGGGAGTGATGCCTGTAACCCCATGTGATGCCCCACTGGTAAAAATGCCTGATACGCTATGTGATGCCATTTCTGCTGTGTATGTGATGCCCTTTCTGCTGTGATGTCTGTAACCACTTGCGATGCCCCATTGCTAAAAATGCCTGATACGCTATGTGATGCCATTTGCTGTGTATGTGATGCCCTTTCTGCTGTGATGCCTGTAACCACTTGCGATGCCCCATTGCTAAAAATGCCTGATACGCTATGTGATGCCATTTGCTGTGTATGTGATGCCCTTTCTGCTGTGATGCCTGTAACCACTTGCGATGCCCCATTGCTAAAAATGCCTGATACGCTATGTGATGCCATTTGCTGTGTATGTGATGCCCTTTCTGCTGTGATGCCTGTAACCACTTGCGATGCCCCATTGCTAAAAATGCCTGATACGCTATGTGATGCCCTTTCTGCTGTGATGCCTGCAACCCCATGTGATGCCCCTTTGACAAAATTGAAAGATATGCTCTGCGATGCACCTCTGGGAATGATGCCTGTAGCCCCATGTGATGCTCCATTGGTAAAAATACCTGATAATTTATTTGATGCTCTTTCTGCTGTGATGTCCGTAATCCAATGTGATGCCCATTGGTAAAAATGTCTGATATGCTATGCAATGCCCCTCTGGGAATGATGCCTAAAACCTCACGTGATGCCCCACTGGTGAAAATGCCAAATATGCTATGTGATGCCCTTTCTGCTGCGATGTCTGTAACCCCATGTGATGCCCCATTGGTAAAATTGCCAGATACGTCATACAATGCCCTTTCTGCTGTGATGCCATTAACACCATGCAATGCCCCATTGGTAAAAATGCCTGACATGCTATGTAACGCCCTCGCTGCAGTGATGCCTTTAACCTCATGCAATGCCCCTTTGGTAAAAATGCCTGGTACGCTATGTAATGCCCCTCTGGGAATGATGTCTATAAGCTCACGTGATGCCCCACTGGTAAACATGTCAGAAACGCTATGCAATGCTCTTTCTGCTGTGATGGCTGTAACCCCATGTGATGCCCCATTGGTAAAAATGCCTGATACGCTATGTGATGCTCCTCTTGGAATGACGCCCGTAACCCCATGTGATGCCCCTCATGAAATAATTCCAGAAAACCCAATGTGCTGCCTCAATGCTGCCTGACCCATCATGCGATGCCCGCACTGCAGCACACATCACCCTCACACAAAGACGAACAATGAGACATAAAATCAAACCAACACTCATGACACCCTCCTGCCCTTTAACAGGGAGCACTAGTCAATGCCAAACCCCTAACTGCACATGCACTAGTTTTTGCACACCTCATAATCATACAAAATCTTGACATACTTCCAATATCAGAAACTTGGCTACACCCAGCCACAGGCCCTGCCCTAACTTTCGCCATCCCACCCAATTAAACTATTTTCAGAAAAGACAGGTCACACTCAAAACAGTCAGGGTTAGCACTGATTGCCAAAGACTCACTAGTCATTAGAGAAATCAACAGTAGCATGCACACCTCCAGTGAAGTATAGTCCCTCAAAATCACCCTCTCTCACACCTCAACACTAACTACCCACATAATATACATAGCACCTGGTCCAATATCCACCTTTGACGAATACATCTTTCAAGTCCTAGCCTCGAACACAAGTCCTAATCACAAATTCTTCTCCTAGGCAACCTGAACCTTGGATTCAACGAAACCAATGACAGCAATGCCCTGTCCCTGGCCACCGCTCTAACTACACTTGGACTATCCAAGTGCATCCACAGCCCCACCCATGCTAAGGGTCAGATATTCGACTGGATTGTAGAAATTAACTGCCCCATCACCATCACCTCTAATGAATCTTGTCCATGGTCTGACCACAACGTGATATCATTCACCCTTCCAACACAGAAGGACCCAACCCCCAACACCGGCCACCGTAAGTTCCCTAACCTCTCCCGCAATTCCCAAAAAAACATGGCAACAAACATCCTTCCATTGCTATCTGAAATCACCACCTAACAAGCAACCATGCCAGATAACCCGATAGCTCTGGCTGACATTTACAACTCAACAATAGCAAAATACAACAACACTGTGGCACCGCCCTCTTACGAAAAGCCAGCTACCTCTTGCACCGCAACTCCCGTTTCACTCCAGACCTGAAAACACTGTGACTAAGAAAACAAGAAGTCAAAACCACTTCCCCCAGCCAAAAAATGCACATACAATCAAAGAATCTCCAACTACAGGTCCAGCTCGCGAACAACTCTTTGCTATTTTATGTAAACTAGAAACACCATCCATCCCCAAAGACTGCTGCAACAAAGATGAAGCATGGTGCGTTAGCATTAAAAATGCACTGCTTGGCAAACTGGACTCCCTTCAGAAAAAGATTAGACAAAAATAGAATTCCCTTACCCCAACCACCCCTACTAAGAAAACACCACCTCCACCTGCACCCCTGACATTTCACTTTAAGCAGGTATTGCCACAATAAACCCTGAGCTTCATCCAAAGCCTGAAACCCACAAAATGCCAAGGCAACATTTGTCCAGCTACCTTAACCAAGGACTGTGCCATAGAACTGGCACCCTTTATCAGTAACGTGATCAATGCCTTCTTCGCCACCTGCAAAGGACCCGCCAACCTCAAGGACGCATGGGTCCTCTCCCTGCAGCAAAAACCTCCCTAGATCCTGACATCCCCATCAACTACCGCCCCATCAAAACAGTCCCATTCCTACACAAAATACTGGACAGAGTAGCATACTTCCAAATTCAATACTTCCTGTAAGCCAACAACATCCTGGACCTAAGACAATCGGGATTTAGACCAGGACACTGCACAAAATCAGCTCTACTGGATCTAAAAAACCAGATGGACAAAACCAAAGATTTGGCAGGGTCTCCCTCCTACTCCTTCTACACCTACCAGCAGCCTTCAACCTAGTTGACCATTGCATCGTCTGCCAGCACCTTGCCTCAGCAGTACTTTTTTTCAGAACAAGCCTTTACCTGGATCTCATCCTCCCTGTCCAACAGATAGTTTAGAGTGTTCTTCAAAATATCCTCCGCCGAACCCACCCCAATCTCCGAAAGAGTCCCCCAAGGCTCCTGCGTCTCCACTACATTGAATGATATTTTCACAAAACCATTATTTGACACTCTGGACAGTCTTGGAATATCATTCACAAATTATTCAGACAGGTAAATATTTATACCAAATACTGCCCATCTCAGGCAACTACATCACTGATTCCACTGCCCTAAACTCTATCTATCGCACAATCCAAACATGGATGGCTACCAACATGCTCTGCCTTAATGACGAGAAAACCAAGATACTCCTGTCAGACCTCCCCCAACAACCTTGACAACAACTACCAAGCCTTCACCATTGATTGTAGCACCATAACAGTTTCTTAAGTTGCAAAGTCTCTAGGGGTATACCTGGATGCCACCCTGTCACTGTACAGGCAGGTCACCCTTATCGCCTCTTCAGTAGCACACAAAACTAAACTCATTGATGCTCCCAGGTTCTTGTCCCAAGACAGCTGTCTCATGATTGCAAGGGCACTCATAAGATCCAGATTGGACTACTGCAATGCACCCTTTGCAGGCACCTCCACAAGAAACATTAACAAACTCCAAGTAATTCAAAACAACGCCCTCAGAGCCACACTTAATATTCCAAAACGTGAACACTTCTCGGTGACTAGGAAACAGACTGACTGGCTACCCATTAGGGAACATATCCTCTTCAAAACATTAGCCATCTCACATAAATGCATAACCAACAAAGCACCTACATATCTCTCGCAAAAAAATACTAAAAAATCAATCTTCTATACCCACCTGATCGATCCACTCCAACCGCCTAACCATCGCACCCTTCAAACTGAAAAGAACTGGAGGCGCCAGCTTCCCCACCCTCACTGCAGAACAATGAAACTATCTCTCACACAAACTGAGAGCAGAACCCTCAGATGGGGGTCTACCGCAAGCAGCTAAAAACCTTTCTGTTTTCTCAGGATACCATAGCCCAATGAGACCTAGACACTAGCTTCCGCCATCACGTCCTGTTTTCTGCAACTCCTGTACCACCCTCCTTTCTCTCCCTACCCATATATTTCCCTATATGTACCAATATCTCTGTATGTATCTCTCTCTAAACTTCTGTATCCCTGTAACTGTATTGTTGTATTTTTGTATCTCTGTAACCCTGTCTATCTATATGCTATCCATGTCACCAGTGCCCTGATGCCTCAGGGCTTGGTGTGCAATACAAATGTTAAATAAATGAATAAATGTGGTAGGATCCATTCTGCCCCCTAGGGTGTAATATAGCGCATGAGATATCATTTCATGTCAGCAATCACCTCATATTGTGCCTTAAAGCAATTGAGCAATCAATGTGCTATACACTTAGCGCAAAATGACATAGTTAGAATTGAGCGCGTATACAAATGGGAAGTTTATACTGCATAGCATTATAGCACTTTATTTAGCAAGAATCATTCAATGCGCTATAGACCTGTTGTGTAATCTGTTCACATAAATATTCCCATATAATCCACTAATTTAGTACTATCTATGAAACACATATATGCAAACAGCCATGTGTACATATTCAATTCTGCGTAGTTTATATATGTATACACACTGAACCAGGAAACCATGCAAGTGAATTTGTTTTAATTCCCCATTAAAGGATTTAGAACAGCAGTCCTCTGTGAATTCATTGAGCAAAGGCCATTGCACTTTGTACATGAAAGCATTTGGCTGTGCTGCGATAACAGAACAAGGATACTCATCACTAGGGGCACAGATCTGGGGGACAGATAATTGTGACCTTAGACACGTTGGCCACTTTTTGCTGCTGACAGATAACTAGACGCTGATAGACAATGCAACCTTTTTGTGTGCAACAGATGAATCACTGAGTGTTGACATTGTTTACCCCAGCTTAAAGTTGACGGTGTCTACCAATTACATTGTTGACACACATCACACTTTAGGGTGGGACCTTAACATCCCTGCTACTTAGATTTGCATTAGAACCTGGGAGACTGTCAATCAAGTGGCAAGTAGGGTTTTATAATAGGGACTTTCCACATTTACCCCATATGAATGCCATGACACCCACATATGGGGTTTGGGTGGTTGGGGGTCTTGCTGTGTCGTGAGGTCCTGATGTCCTGTGGCCCTGCGGTGTAATTACAGGGGGTGTTTGCTATTGGGCTACACCTTATTTGCAATGAGCTTTGCTGGCTTACATACTGTGCTTCAAAGTGTGGTATTTTTTTACTGCAGTAGAAATGTGCCTGCATTATATGTAATGAAGGTACATTAACTTATGTTGATTACGGCATTGATTAGTGAATTGATCAAAAATTTAAGTTTAGTTAGGCAACCGCAGAGCAGGTTTTGAAATGTTTTTCTTGGTATTACTGTGAATTGTGATTCAAATTGAGCAGAGATTTTGGTTTGGACAAAAGGGATTTTGTGACATTGAGCCCATGCTGGGCTGGACTCTTTGGGCCTCATTGCAAGTTTGCCAGTCCGGTAACAACGGTACCGGTAAGCTTGCTGGTACCGTTGTTACCGGACCAGCAAACTGCGAGTTCTGCTCGTGGGTGCTTTCCCGCCCAGTAGGACGGACCTGGTGGGTGGACCGGCACCCGCGAGCAAACCATGTCAGATGCACCAGCACCATTCATGAATGGTGCTGGTGCATCCGGCCTCCCCATTCCCATTGAGCCCTTTGGGGCTCAATGGGAATGGGGATTAATTATTACCGACACCCGGCAATGGGGAAATACAGGGTCCGCCAGGGCTGTAATGCCCTTGCATTTCCCCATTCCAGGCGCCGTAATAATTTGCAAGTTCGATGGCAGCCTCTTGTCTTTACTGTCAAGGCTACTGCCAAACTTGTAATGAGGTCCTCTGTGTTGAAACGCTCATATGGTTTGAAGCCCATGTTTGGGACATTGTAGATTGATTTAAGGACAGGGATGTGACTTGTCATCCTTAACCAAATGTGATTGATTTTATGTGCAATTTGAGAGAACTGGAGGGTCGGTCGATGACAAAGAAATGTGTTATAACAATATGTTTATTGAAGTGAAAATTTATTGAGGATTTGATATGTAAACAAAATGTCTTTCTTTTTTGTACTGCGGTCATTTTTTGACTCTAGTATGTTGATAAAATGACAAAATAACCATCAAGTGTTATGTGATGCAGATTATGCTTCTCTAGCTTTCTCTCTCTCCATCTCTCCTTCTATTTTATTCATTAGGTGTAGCCTTATAAATGGGTGTGCAGAGTTTGAGAGCTCATATGTAAGCAGCTAGGTTGGTTGGTAGATTGTAAATTAGAAGAATACTGTTGCGCATGAAAAGGTTTGTTATCAGAATCGTTCTGCAAAAAGTAACAAATAAGGTTGGGAGGGGTTACACCTCTGAGCCTATGTAAATAAATGTAAATAGCAGTGGGACCACATTCACTACTGAACCAAGGCGAGGGAAGATGTTCCCTGCGATTCTAATTCAGTGTCTGTTAGCTTCGCTGTGTGGTTCCAGAGTGCTAGAATGTACTCTCAGTTAAATTGGGAGGAGGGGAAATTCCCTTCAACTTCAGAGCTAAGGTTGACTGGAGAGGTCCCAAACTGGATCACGTGACAGTATGTTATAATTCGCTGGATAAAGTCGAGATGGTAGCAGCCGCTTTTGATTTTTGCATTGACTTGGGGTTCCAACGTGAGTCTGTTGTCCATCAATATGCCTAGGTTGTGGATCACGAAGGCCATGGTATAGGTATTTCAGGTGTGGTGTGAGGTGAAATAATCATTATTTCTGTTCTGGCCATGTTGAATTATTTAAGGTTGAGATTTGTCATCTATTCATTTATTCGCCTGAGAAATTTGCTAAGGGTAGTGTTGACATTTCCATTTTGATTTTCTATATGATTTGCATGCAATCCCCACAGGTGTAGCAGGTGAATACGTAAGATGTATACTCTTCATGAAATCTTGTAGATGATAAAAAGGATGCAGTGAGAGGTTTGATCCCTAGGAGACTCAACAGGTATGGGTCTGAAGTGGGAGAATGGAAAACCAGACTCCCGTCCTTCACCTCTCGCGCTTGGCCTAGAGGGTCGCGGCCCAGACACCCGCCACGAGAAGAGTTTGCCCATTTACCAGATGACCAAATACCCTGGTACAGAAACATACGGATGTGTCCATCTGCCTGCCCAACAGCCCGCACTGGCCATGCCGACACCTGCGGCACGGACCAACTAGACTGAAATCTACACATCGTTAGAGATGCCATGACGACCTAGATAACGGGAAGCACCGCTGAACTATTATACACGCTGAACATTTCCACACCAATCTACACGAAGAACATACTCAGTGCTCTGACGTAGGCGACAGGCTTATTCACGGACGTGCATCTTTATTATTTTTACATAGGCTTTCAGAATGCAGAAACGCAAGACGCACCATGAGCTCATATATAACGCTTGCTCACGCTTCTCTTGAAACCCGTTACCATCATGAGAGATATAATGGAAACACGATACTGGCCATGAAACTGTATGCCACTATAACCTAAAGCATCCATGCACTAAATGGATTACTCGTGCACCAGGCCCAAGTAGGCCTCAAGCAAGAGTTCCCGTGGACATTAACAAAGCAAAAGTCAGGTTGCTGAGCCTGCAGAAAGAACCCAGTGGAGCAACCAGCCAAGGTCGTAATGTTGCAAACCCACAGTCAAGAAACAAATCTTCAAAGGCACGATGTTGCAACCTCGCACTCCACGTACCAATGTTAAAATCATATCTGCAAATTAAACCAGACATACAGTGGAAAAACAATATTAATTGTGCAGAATTATGCCTCAAACACGGTCCCTCCCCACGTGACCAAGCCGAACCTGACGAGATGCCAAAACCCAGGAGAGAAAAGGCGTCTGGGTACCTCGCTACGAGACGCAGGCCGACACACTTGAAAGGCTCAATGGACACCTGCTACAGTGGGAACGGTCAGTCTCCCACCTATGAATAAATCCTCACATTGCCTGCACGTACCCATACTGAAACACTGTTGCAACCACAGGTGCACCGTGTGCTGGGAACAACGGTGGTCCCAGGCTGGGGAGCTCACGGATGCACCAATCAGAACATGAGGTTCTTATCTCAGACGTCAGTAACGTTAGCCAATCCTCAGGGGTCTTCATGTAACAATTCTTATGTATCTAATTGTAGGGACAACCCAGATATACCACCTGACTACACCTTAACCACTAATATCATTCTCTATAGGCGTACTATACTAACCCCACCACTCGAGCAACCAATCAAGAGTGGCGATAGGTTCTTTTGGTAACTTTTTGGAATGACGCAAGTAGCGCGTCATAATGTAGTAAAAAGGGCCTGCGAGCCCCACTATTGTGTGTGTGTCAGGACGAACGCGTGCGCTCCTTGACCCATCCCTGCCGTTTGCATAATAAACGACAGAAGTCGCCTTGCTCCTTGTGTGTGCCTCATACTCTGTCTCGATCCGAGATATACACGGGAGGAGTTGGGGCCTCCCTGCCCGGAGGTCTGCGGACGGCCCGGCCGACCCCGGCAGAATCCCCCCCGACAAGTTGGAGGCACTGCTGAGATCTGTTTAAGATCGACTTTTATTTTTTATTTTTCCAGGCACTCCCGTTGCGGGGAGGCCCGGCGGCGCGGCCCCCTCTGCCGTTGCCCCCTTCTGAGGACTACAGGACCATCGCGGAGCTGCGAGAGGACCGGACAGCGCAATCCGGATATTGGCCCTCGGGAGCCGGTTGAGAAGTATCCCGCCCGCGGTCGGCGAGTGTCCAGACGTGGTCCAGACGAGGGGAGGTGGCGAGCCGCTTGGAGGGGTGCACGCAGTCGAGCGGCCCTGCATCGAGGGAACTTGGTGAGCATGACACGCACAACAAGCAATGCGAAATTGTGAGGGAGGGGGCGGAAGTAAATAAGGGAGGAGGGAGGTATTGTAAAGAGGTGGGGTGAAGGTTTAATTGAGTGATGATAATGGAATGAATGGTAGTGAATTGGGTGCGAGAGAAGGCGGCTAACGTTACGCGAAAGAGGGGGGCAGGGCACGAGAACAACACGTGCAGACGCTCGCAACAAAAAGCTAACGTTACGCGAAAGAGGGGGGCGGGGCACGAAAACATCACGTGCAGCCGCTCGAAAGACACTGATTGGCCTAAATCGCGACTACGTGTGAGGGTGGGTGTGTGTGGTTTCCTACGATTTGACATTTATCATTCAATGAGTAGATGAGGTTCCCTATTGTTCGAGCAAGAAACTCGATAGGTAGATGAGGTTCCCTATTGTTCGAGCAAGAAACTCGATAGGTAGATGACGTTTCCCTGTGGGCGGTGGCTAGTTACGTAGTTGCCCAAAACGGAAGATAATTGGCTGGTTAAGCCCTCCTGTTGAGGGGCGTATCACACGCGAGGCGACGCAGCGTGCGCAGTCCGGTTATAGTATTGATGAGATTACCTTGTTCCAGGAGAGACAGGAAGACAGCTGTAGGGTTAGCGGGGTAGATTGCAAGTGTATTTTGAATTTAAAGAACATAACACGAATATACCAGTAGTTCGAAGAAATAGGTGACGTCACCAGTAGGGATTTAGTAAGATATCGTGAACACAAGAAGCTTTGGGTTTGACATTGGTGGGGAAGAGAAACATGATAAAGGAGCGGACACGGAGATAAACGATAAACGAGTGGATCAAAGAGGAGAAGGGGAAGGGGGCGTGGCTGCGCACGGAGAACGCCGGCCACGGCAAGTGTAAAGGTGGGAGGAGAACGGGGAAAAAGGACGACTGTGTAAGATCGTCGTAAGGGGTACGCAGCTGCAGGGGGCTGCGTGCGCTTCGGCCGCAGGGGGCCGTAGGGGAAGGAATATAATATAACATCATAAATATATTTGTTTTATAATTTTTTTTTTTTTGGGATTATTATCATTGCATAATTTGTCAAAGGATTGTCGTAAGTCCCCACACTTGCGGGGCAAGGTAAGCAATAAAAGGTTGTATGTTGCAAACTGGTAGCAAGGGGAAGGGTAAGAAAGGGTGCGCTAGTATGTCATACGGGAGAGGGTTGGGAGGGTGGGGGAATACCCTCACTACCCCACTACAACATATATGCACCACACTGCCACCACATAGGGAGAAGTTAATTAAGTACAGCATAGAGTGGACCCAGGGGACGGACAACAAAATGTTGACACCATGGCCGCCTAATGGTAGCTTTGACCCATATGCCCAACATTCACTATTAAACCATCTGCACAATACATACAAGGGGAAGAAGTTGGCAAACCATGTGGAGGTGTTTAACTTATGGAGGATGTTCCAGGGGTCTAGACCAGGACCAAATGGAATGTTCACTATGGGGGAAACACCGGAAGAAAAGGAGATTAAGAAAGAAGGAACGGATGGGGAAAAGGAGAGTGAAGGAACAAAGAATATGGGGAATGAAAAACTGGGTGGAGGAAAGGTTGATAAATTAGCTGACATAAAACAGGAACCGAGCAATGAGATACCCTTAACACCGGGAGTGAAAACAGAGGGGGGAGGGTTGTACCCTTTAAGAGAATTAGGAGAAATAAAAGGACAGTTAAGGGCGGCTGAAGGATACTCAAACCCGGCATACAGCCCTCCACCATATGTGGCTCATGGAAAGATACCAATGGGGGACGGGAGGAGAGAAGAGCAGACTGTAGAGATAGGAAACGATGAGTGGGTAGCTGCACAGATATTGTTGAAATTACGAGGATCACTAACTGGAGAGGAAAGGGAGGCGGTAAAGAGAACAAACGAGGATAGTGAAAGAGAGAGTGAAATGAGGGGAGAGGAGCTGCTACGGCAGAAGGAAGAGATTTTGGAGGAAAGATTAGCTAAACTAAGGGATGAGCAGAATGAACTGATAAAACAACTTGAGGGGGAGGAAAGAGAGAGAGTGAGGAAAAGGAAAGAAGATAAGGACGAATTGGAAAAATTAAGGGAGCAAAGTGAGGAGAGAAAGAGGGAAGCTGTAAGGGTAAAAGCAGCAGCAGAAAGGGTATCAAGAGTAGTGATGAGGGAGAAGAAGAAGGAAGAAGAAGAAAATGAAAAGGAAATGGAAATATGGAGGAGGAGGATAATATCAGAGACAGCTAAAAAATATGAAGAGGGGAAGGTAATAGAGAGTATAGTAGAAAGAGAAAGGGTGAAATGGGAAAGGAGGAGAGAGGATGAAAGGATATTGGAAGAGATGAGCAACGAAGTAATGGAGGAATTAAAAAGGAAAAGAGAGGAAAATAGTAGGGAGATGGAGGAGAGGAGTGAAGGGGAGAGAGAGGAGAGTAAGAGGGAGAGTGAAAGATGGGGAGAAGTATATAAAAATAGAGAGGTAGCAACAACGTCAGCACTAAGGGGAACAGGTGGTAACAACGGAAAGGAAGAGGGAGACCTAATAGACTTAAAAACTGTAACAATAAAAGGAAAAAAGGCAGAGTGGGGGGCGCAATTTATGAATGATTTTTGTAGTGAGGATGGAAGGAAGAGTGAAAGGGAAAGCTTAGATAAGCTATACCTCACTAGAACAAACATAGATTCGCCATGGGTGAGTAGAAGATGGGAGGAGCTGGAGAGAAGTAAGGAGGAAGTGAAAAGAATGGGAGAAACACAAACTAACGAACACACGCCACCGACGCTCACCAACCAACACACGCCACCCACATCACCATCACGCTCTCTAACGCCACACCCCACATGTTCAACAACTGCACGCTCTCTGCACAGAATAAAGCTCGCACCCTTCATGGACGAAGTTACACCTTATGCATGTCGGCTTAGGGACCTCCCTAGTCGCAGGCAAGACAGGCAAACAGACGTGCCAATATTGAACACAGGAAAGGATGAAAAAAGGGGAAAGGAAGAAGAGGGAGGTAGGAGAAGAGGTAGTAAGGAAGGATTTGAAGTAGTAAAAGGAATGGGGGAAGAGGAGGGGTGTGAAGAGTTAACATCATGGAGCATAAAGGATGACACAAGACAGAATGTAATGCCACTGCTGGAGAGAGGAGGGGTTAGACCACAATATGTACCTTGGAAACATACGGATAAGGAAAACATAAAATGTAGGCTCCCATCATTAAGTGGAGGTGCGGGTAAATGGATATATGAAATGGAAAAACACACCGCAGGACAGAAACTAGCAGTGGGAGATGTTAAGGGCCTGTTAATATCAATATTAGGGGATAGAGCGGATGACATTTGGAAAAGAGCGGGATTCCATGGGGTAACAATAACAAACACATCGCATGATGGGGCACCATTTGCAAACTGCAGACATGCGCTATGGCAGGCACTAAGAGTGCAGTACCCAGACACATCAGACATAGGAGCCATTACTTCCCGTAAGATGGGTGAGAACGAGGATCCTGTTGATTATATCCAGGATATTCAAGAGAAGTGGCGCATGGAAACTAGAGAACAATGGGACAAAACACCAGCCATATTTTATCATATACTAGTACAAGGGCTCCCAGAAGGAGTTCAGAGACAATTAAAGAAAGTAGTGGGGATGGAAGCAAAACCATGGCCGGAAATACAACTGACTATAGTACATCACTGTAGAACATGGCAAGGAAAAATGAAACAAAAGGAAGAGGACAGGAAAACAGAAGAGGCCAAATTAGTACAGAAAAAACTTACTAAATATACCATGGAAGGGGCGCTAATAACTGCGCCAACACCAATGGCCCAAAGCCCAACGCAAGTAGTGGCTGCACAAAATCCAGCTCAAATAGCGCCTCCACAAGAGGTAATAGAGCAAGTGCTGCCTCTGCAATCACACGCACAGAACATGGGAGGAGGGTGCCCAATGCAAGGAGCTGGGTATTATAATTATAATAGAGGGAGAGGAGGGTTTATGAGGGGAAGAGGATACGGATATAATACCCAACAACAGGCTGGGGGACTCAGAAATAACTACCAGACAGGGCAACCAGTATACCAGGACAACACAGGGAACTTCCCATGGCAAAACAGGGAACCACCCGTGTGTTGGAGCTGCGGACTATTAGGACACATGTCACGTACATGCAGGGTCAGGCCAGGAACACCAGCATGGAACGAACAAGCACAACATAGGACATCACAAGAACAGCAGGGCATACAACCACAGCAGATGTCACCACAAGGGAGTGACCAACACTATTCCCTACCACAACAACAAATAAAACAATACCTGCCACAAGTAACTGGTGCAGCGTTAATACAACCACCACCACAACCTGAACGAACGCAATTGGGTGGGGTGACGGTGTTGGGGCACAACCCTTACACAGGGAATGGCCAGTCATTGTACCCCCAATAGGACAGCCCACAGACGGCCTTGGTGTGTCCCATCCTGTCAGTAACACCTAATAGTGCGGAGGAGCCACGCATAGAGGTAATGATAGGTGACAAAAAATTATCATTCCTTGTTGACACCGGGGCGACCCGGTCTTGCATAAGGGAAGGTAAGTTTAAGATGTCAGGCGAAGCCATGAACACACAAGGGTTTTCTGGGGCTAAAGGGTTGGTTCCATTTACTGATAACGTTCCGCTATCTATTGGAGATTACGATCTGTCAGTACCACTTTTGTATTATAGTGCCTCACCAGTAAACATACTGGGGAGGGACATAATGAACAGATTAAATATGACGATCTCCTTTACAGAGGATGGCATAATTTGCTCTACTCCAGGGATTAACATGCTTGCAGCACGACAGATTTTGCAAGCATACTGTGGACAGATAGCGATCAGGGCGGAGCCGGTAGACGGCGAGCTATTCCAGTACGGAACAGACATGGCATTTGCATGGATGCCAGGGATAGGAGGGAAAATATGGAGGAGACCAGCAGCCTATCTATTCCGACCAGAAACACCAGCTAATGAACTGGAAGGGAAGGTCATTGCAGTGGACATTGAGAGCATTATTGCAACAGCTGATTATGTTGCTGTGCACGCCCAAGATAAAGAAGGGAGAGCATGGAGGGCGGTGATAGCACTAGCAGAAGGATGTAGGCTGACCCAGGTGTCAGATGAAGAGTTGTTTTCAGAAGAAAAGGAGGAAAATGAAATGGTGTTAATGATGAGTGTAGAAATGTGGTTAACAGTGGCTCACAAACAAGTGGCACAGAAAATTGCAATGGCACTTGAGGCACCCGCTGGCACACCAGTCCCATTTTTTAAAGAAGATATGTCAAAGGTGCCAAAATCATTATGGACTATTAGCCCTTATGATGTAGGATGCATTAAAAGCATAGGGGGTGTAAGGATAAAATTAAAAAAGGGTGCCATACTACCAAGAGTGAAACAATACCCATTGTCAAGAGAGGCAGATGAGGGCATATACGAAACCATAACAGCCCTTATAAACAATGGCATATTGGTCCCCTCAGAATCCCCATGCAACACAGCTGTGTACCCGGTGCGCAAGGCTAAAGGAGGGTCTTGGCGGTTCATACAGGACCTCAGACCGTTGAACAACATAGTAGAAGCAGAGTATCCAGTAACAGCAAACCCGGCCACAATTTTGTGTGGCATTCCAGCAGAAGCATCACGGTTTACAGTGATTGACCTTAAAAATGCTTTTTTCTCAATACCATTACACCCAGACTCACAAGACTTGACAAGCTTCACTTACCGAAATAGGAAGTGGAAACATACCAGATTACCACAGGGATATTGTGAATCACCTTCAATTTTCAATAGGGTAATACAGATGGATTTGGGTAACGTTGAGTTGGAAAGCACAGTGTTACAGTATGTGGATGACATAATAATTTGCAGTACAAATGAAGATAAATGTAGAGAGGACTCATTAAAAATGTTGACGATATTGGCTGAAAAGGGGTACAAGGTAGACATGGAAAAGATACAATACTGTCAGGAACAGGTACTTTACATTGGCCAACTGATATCACAATATGGAAGAAGGATTGCACCACAAAGAGCACAGGCAATATCAGGCACTCCCGTGCCACAGACTGTAAGAGAACTGCAGCAATTTCTGGGACTGTGCAACTACTGTAGAGCATGGGTATTTGATTACAGCTCTTACATAGGACCCCTGCTTGAGGGTTTGAAGGAAGCAAATAAAGGGGAGAAAAAGTTGGGATGGACTATGGAAATGAAGGAGGCATTTGATGAATTAAAAGAAGCAATATCAACTGCTCCAGTACTAGCATCCCCAGACTATGAGCGACGATTTTTTATATTTTCACATTGCGACTCAGCAGTAATGAAAGCAGTATTGGCCCAAAAGACTAGCATGGGCTATAAACCAGTAGCATTTTACAGCGGTCACTTAGATCCAATAATGTTAGGACAATTCTCTTGCGAACAAGGTCTTGCTGCAGCTGCATTTGCAGTAGAAAAAGCATCATCAATAACTATGGGGTGTCCAACTACACTATTTGTAGAACATGCACTATTTGCGATATTGAATAAACCTAAGTCCACACTGACGACACAGAGGGCAACAGGTTATGAGATTATTTTGTCCAAAGCTGAACTGGCAATTGTTAGATGTAGCACGGTTAACCCTGCAAGGTTCCTAGCAGAAGTAATTGAAGAGGGAGATTACGCCCACGACTGCACCCAAGTAACTGAGATGTACTCATGTACTAGGAAAGTTGAAGAAAACGCACTAGAGGGAGGTGAGCTTTTGTTTATTGATGGGTCATCAACTATTGATCAAGGAGACGGGATAAGGAGGACTGGGGCAGCAGTAGTACAAATGATGGAAGCGCCAGTGTGTGTGGCTATTAAGTGTGTACAATTACCACAGCATTACTCTGCTCAAGCGGCGGAACTGGTTGCACTCATATTGGCACTAAAGGAAAGTTTTAATAAAAAAGTTACTATATATTCCGACAGTGCATATGTTACATCCACTGTCCACTCAGGGCTATCAAAGTGGAGAAGAAGAGGGTTTAGGAGAGCTGACGGCACTCCAGTACAACATGCCCTCTTGTTGGCTGAACTAATTGAAGTAATAAACGATCCCCAAGAACTAGCCCTAGTAAAATGCACAGCACACACCAATGGAGAAGACTATATATCAAAAGGAAATGCAGCAGCAGACGCACATGCAAAATATGCTGCATATTTTGGTGAGATATGGAACCCCACAGACTCACAGAGAGGGAGAGGGAGGGGAATAGCGAGGGAGATGTTAATAAAAGAAGGGTACACCCATCTCCCAGCCACCCAGATTATGGAGTTACAAGCGGCTGCACCAATGGCCGAAAAAGAAGTATGGGTGAAAAGAGGATGCACAATGTCACCAACCGACGCACTATGGCGCCAGGGTGGCACTGGGAAAGTTGTAATACCATTGGCATTGTTAAATACCGCCTTGAACCAATTACATCACCCTGCCCATACAGGCAAAGAAATAATAGCAGCACGAATTAGAGAAGATTGGTTCTGTCCCGAGTTAACATCCCATGTGTCAAATTTTATCAGCAATTGCCTTACATGTCAACAGTTCACGGCCGGTCATACTTTAAAGGTGATAAGAGGTACCATACCCCGACCAGAAGGACCTTTTCGGCACCTCCACATTGACTATGTTGATATGATCAACATTTGTCAAGGCAATAGATACATGATAGTAGTAGTATGCCCATTTTCTAGGTGGATCGAAGCAGGGCCCTGTTCACACCCTGATGCGTTTAGAGCAGCCAAATTTATAGTAAGGGAGGTATTCCCCAGGTGGGGAGTGTGCGAGGTGTTAAGATCAGACAACGGACCCCATTTCGCAAATGAAATGTTCCAACATATCACATCCCTACTGAACATTAAACACAAATTTGCATGTGCGTACCACCCACAGGCCAATGGTGTATGTGAACGCCTGAATGGCCTATTGAAGGAGGCAATTGCTAAAATACAGCAAACAACAAAGAAAAGTTGGTTGTATTGCCTTCCGTTAGCACTGTTCGAACTTAGAAACAGGCCAGGGTCCGACCACCACCTCACCCCACACGAGGTGGTTACTGGACGCCAAATGCGCCTTCCCCTAACACCAACGTCAAGGGCATTCACCGACCAAGAAAGTTCTGCGAATGTGTTAGGTGATGAAATGTATCAATATGTGTCTTCTTTGATTACTAGCGTTGTGTTTGTGTCTCAACAGCTCGAGCGCACACGGGGCGGGTCCACCAGCAACCAAGAAATAGAGGAAAATACAGAATTGGGAAAGGAGAACTTGTGCCAACTTGCCAAAGGTGACCACGTACTACTTCGAAATTTTAATAGAAGGTGGAACCAGCAGAGGTTCACTGGCCCCCATTTAGTAGAGGACGTATCAACAAGAGCAGTAAAACTAAAGGATAAGCGTGCGTGGAACCACCTGCATGATGTAAAAATCTACAAACTGCAGACCCGCCCCAGCGCCAACGACAGGTCCATTGGAAAAACGCCAACAACATCCCCGGCAGCGGAAGAAAACACAACCACAGACAACGACCCAATTGTTCCCTCGGAGAGAATAACGGACGAAGAAGGGGGCGATCCCCACACTGCCCACCCCATGGTCACACGTTCAAAGAGTAAAACTGCTCCCGCCATCTGAGCAAACCCCCCCCCCATTGACTACTAAATACAATTGTAATAAAAACTAAGGACTTCGCTTGCACCAATACACATGTAAACACGTGAATGTTCTCTTTTTCTCTCGCACATACAGGAGCTGCGTAATATTGTATTGTTAAGAAAAGTTATCTAACAAATTCAGTGTGCAGGCGTAGATGGTGCTGCCAGACGATAGTTACCCAGAAGAATTGTCACACCAATTTGTATACGAAATAAAAAGGCCAACATACTTAAAAAAGAAAAGGGTACGTGTATACTACACGGCCTTCCTCCTGGCCATAGAAAATTACATGCCCCACCTCCGCCCATACTTGCCGGTCTTGAGAGACCGATCACTTAGAGTAGCGTGGGAGCAACTCTTCACCTGGGCACTGAATGACTATTTGATAGGGAGAGCTTAATGAAACAAAACTAACATTTAATAACAAGCACTTTTTGAGAATTTTTAGGCGGGCAACTTTAACGTCGCAAGAATACGCTGCCAGGACTGCAGCAAGGTAAGAGCAAAAATGTCGGTGAGGTTAGCATATGTAATAAAAATAATAGGGATTTTTATGATCACCGGAGTTTTGGCTGCCTCTGTATGGCAGTACAGCTATGCTATGAGTTTTTTTGCTGCACCCAAACCTAATGTACCCCACCTCCCTGCTGCAACAGGTGTTACGTCAGGTGGTAACAGTAACAATGAACAAAAGCGAAATAAAGTTAAACGCAGCACATACTAAGACAATAAAGGTATTGATAATTATGTACAAGATTCAGCACACGTCACAAACAACATATGGTACCAGCACATGACCCGCATTGGTAAGCAGACAACTGAGGATAGCTGTTACGTTTGCTCATTAATACCATACGCCATGAGCGCTTCACGAACATTTGTTGCCACAGAAATAGATGAAAAAACAGCACAGTGCATAATATATTTGGCCCTGTTCCAAACGAAAGGAAGATTCCAAGGAACAGTAGTGCACATGACATGGAAAACACGAGACTGATACCCATATGAAAACAACTTCCTCAAGACCTATCTGAGTTATCACAAGACCAGTTTACATGCTGAAGCATTCAGATACATAACAAGTGGCCCTGAAAAAGGAGAAACAAAGAAGGTAACACTGCAGTATCTACCATGTGATTGGTACGCCACGGAAGTTCCGGGTAAACAAGGATGCTGGGAGAGGCCATTACTGACGATAACAGGAAAGGTGTTCCTGGGTACCAGCTGGGAGATAGGAGTGGTTGGCAGCAACATGGTAACAAAAGAAACTATCTCAACCATCGAGACACACAATCATCGATGTTGGACGACATGGATCAAGTACGTACCAATGCTCACGTGGGTAGAAGAAGATGAAGACCCGATAACTATATTACCATTGACTGCGCCCAAAGTATGTTACCAGCATAAAGGAGAGGTGGACGTGGGATATAACACCAATTGTGCAAGTGTGATGGAGTTACCTGAGGGGGGAGCGGGAACAGCAGTAATAATGGACCATTATTGGGCCTGCGGAGAAAAGGCATATCATACACTGCCTCCCCTGTGGAGTGGTGTGTGCACAATGGTACACGTCAATGTACCATCACTAGTGGTACCTAAGAAGCATGTCGATGTGGCGAAATTTCCGAAAATGGATGAAGGAGACAGGAGAAGAAAGAGATCTGCACCACTCCAGAAGGAGCAAGAAAACAGGACCAACAGCAATGATACTGTCCTAAACAGGAGAAAAAGACAAGGAGAGCCATTAACAGGAAATTATCTGTGGGGAAGGTCGGAAACGGAACTAACCTCAATACCGCCAGAACACAGACTATTCAGCAGAGCAGCAATGTTCTTCTCCTCAATAATACATCCGGGACTGCAGGCATACGCAAACGCAAAATGGCTGCAAATAACCAGATGGGAACTAATGATGACCATAAATTCGACAGTAAATGGGTTTAACGCAATTAAAGAGGAGCTGCGAGCTGTAAGGATGGTAGCACTACAGAACAGATATGTATTGGACCTTCTCACAGCAATGGAAGGAGGAGTTTGTGCAAAGATAGGACAATCATGCTGCACGTTCATACCTGCCAACGATGCCGACAATGGTACACTAACAGAAGCAGTTTCACAATTGGCCCAGATGCACTCCAAAATGATGGACGAAAGTAACGGCGTAAACAAGGATAAAAGCTGGTTTTCACTATTATGGTCATGGATGCCATCTTGGCTGTCAGATGGACTGAAAATAATAGTGGGATGTGCTATTTTGGCTGGAGCTGCACTGATAATAATTAGATTTTGGAAAGCCCGGAAGGCGCGCTCAACTGATGAGTTGCTGGAAATGGTGGGAATGCACCCCTTGATGCCAGCGGATGACGGCCAGCACACAGGTGTGATAATACACGAAAGGGAGAAGTTGCGCACCCAAATCATCGCCAATCATCTAGACCCACCATCAGTGAAGATCGAGAACCCAAGGAACCCTAGGAGCTACATAGGAAGATGGGTGTACTGTACTCCTGGAGGAACATGCGAATACATGTATTGGTCATTTGAAGATCACGTAAACCATTATGGACATCTCGGAGGGATAACCAAGATATGGAGAGTAAGAGGAGATAACGAGAAGGATATGTTTGTGGTCGACAAGTCGACCAGAGGGGGGACTGAAGTGGGAGAATGGAAAACCAGACTCCCGTCCTTCACCTCTCGCGCTTGGCCTAGAGGGTCGCGGCCCAGACACCCGCCACGAGAAGAGTTTGCCCATTTACCAGATGACCAAATACCCTGGTACAGAAACATACGGATGTGTCCATCTGCCTGCCCAACAGCCCGCACTGGCCATGCCGACACCTGCGGCACGGACCAACTAGACTGAAATCTACACATCGTTAGAGATGCCATGACGACCTAGATAACGGGAAGCACCGCTGAACTATTATACACGCTGAACATTTCCACACCAATCTACACGAAGAACATACTCAGTGCTCTGACGTAGGCGACAGGCTTATTCACGGACGTGCATCTTTATTATTTTTACATAGGCTTTCAGAATGCAGAAACGCAAGACGCACCATGAGCTCATATATAACGCTTGCTCACGCTTCTCTTGAAACCCGTTACCATCATGAGAGATATAATGGAAACACGATACTGGCCATGAAACTGTATGCCACTATAACCTAAAGCATCCATGCACTAAATGGATTACTCGTGCACCAGGCCCAAGTAGGCCTCAAGCAAGAGTTCCCGTGGACATTAACAAAGCAAAAGTCAGGTTGCTGAGCCTGCAGAAAGAACCCAGTGGAGCAACCAGCCAAGGTCGTAATGTTGCAAACCCACAGTCAAGAAACAAATCTTCAAAGGCACGATGTTGCAACCTCGCACTCCACGTACCAATGTTAAAATCATATCTGCAAATTAAACCAGACATACAGTGGAAAAACAATATTAATTGTGCAGAATTATGCCTCAAACACGGTCCCTCCCCACGTGACCAAGCCGAACCTGACGAGATGCCAAAACCCAGGAGAGAAAAGGCGTCTGGGTACCTCGCTACGAGACGCAGGCCGACACACTTGAAAGGCTCAATGGACACCTGCTACAGTGGGAACGGTCAGTCTCCCACCTATGAATAAATCCTCACATTGCCTGCACGTACCCATACTGAAACACTGTTGCAACCACAGGTGCACCGTGTGCTGGGAACAACGGTGGTCCCAGGCTGGGGAGCTCACGGATGCACCAATCAGAACATGAGGTTCTTATCTCAGACGTCAGTAACGTTAGCCAATCCTCAGGGGTCTTCATGTAACAATTCTTATGTATCTAATTGTAGGGACAACCCAGATATACCACCTGACTACACCTTAACCACTAATATCATTCTCTATAGGCGTACTATACTAACCCCACCACTCGAGCAACCAATCAAGAGTGGCGATAGGTTCTTTTGGTAACTTTTTGGAATGACGCAAGTAGCGCGTCATAATGTAGTAAAAAGGGCCTGCGAGCCCCACTATTGTGTGTGTGTCAGGACGAACGCGTGCGCTCCTTGACCCATCCCTGCCGTTTGCATAATAAACGACAGAAGTCGCCTTGCTCCTTGTGTGTGCCTCATACTCTGTCTCGATCCGAGATATACACGGGAGGAGTTGGGGCCTCCCTGCCCGGAGGTCTGCGGACGGCCCGGCCGACCCCGGCAGAATCCCCCCCGACAGGTCATGGGATTGAACTGAAAGGGGAGTGCCAGGGGATTTCTTTTCTGTTTATTGGGAAGAATCTTATCCATTTAACATTGTGTTATCAAGTTCAGTTTCTTCAAGCCTTCAAATTTGTGTACTGTGCTCTAACGTGCCAACGGCTGCTGAGGTGTCAAGGAGTACTGGTGCTGAGGTAATTTTGTTGTCCGCTGCAATTCTGAAGTCATCCCAAATAATGAAAGCTAGTGCTGATTAGGTGCCTCTCATAGGTCTGAAACTAACTCGTGCTCCAAGATTTGGCCCTATACATTGCTCAAGGGTATTCTCTGTCTCTATCAGTGTTATTAAGAAGTGGTTAGGCAAAGGCTGTCAATATTTGAGGCATCTTTCAGTCTGCTAAGCAAGTCAACATGGCTGATTGTGCCCCCAAATTTCAAGTAGCCCTTTCTCTGAACCAAAGGGACATGCCTTCCATAACCTTTAGCTTTTGCTTACGGTAATTGACTGGATTTTACAGACTGGCTAGCCCTTCCCCCTCATCTGCCAATTCACATGTTTATTTTGCTGCATATTGGATACAATGTATCGATGAGAGAGAGGGAGTGAGAGAGCAGGTTCAGTGCAAGCTAGGAAAATTTGACCTGTATGCAATACGCCAATGGTGGGAGTACATAGTTGCATGTCGGTTTGCCTTAACTACGTATTATTTAGTGTGCATGTGTTTTGCATGTAAATTATAGTAGTGTCCTCTGCTGTAGACAGTTGCCCAAGGAGTTTATAGACTATTTAAAATACCCATTTCCCGTCTTGCATTGCAACCCATAGAATTCAGCGGAGTCTCATACAATATTTGGTTCATCTGTCACATAGTTACTGACATAGCAATCATCTCTGCTTCAGAACACAATGCTCCGCATGATTTTCATATTTCAAACTAGTCTTCTCTGCTAGTAATGGAAAAGTCATCTAAGTCTAATAACTGCTTGCATGCAATGTAATTCTCATTTATTTCCATGTGTGCACAAACTACCATCTTTCGAAGAGCCTTTCACCCCACTGCTCTTGAAAGCCATAAGAAGAGCAGTAGGCACTATACAAATACCAAATAAAATAACATTCATTTGCAATAATTGGAAGGCTGTTGTTCTATGTTAAGGATATGGATGTAAATGTTCGGTGGACAGGAAACAGTTGCAGAGCCAGCATTGTTGCTAAGTTTCACCAATTTCTTTGAGTGTGGTCCAGGTATTGGTTTAAAGCAGTTCAACAGTGGAGTTGTAGGCTTAATGGTATTCAAGAGGGTTTAAAGGTTGCTTTTTGTTCCTTATTGCTGAGTTGATGGCATGCTGTATGTTTAGAACGTTGCTTCTGAAATGATTGGTGATATTAACGCATAATTTTTGGGTAGGTGAAGGTACTTTTCTCTCAGGGAGCGTGCTCTGGACACTAATGTATGACAGTCTCACAGACACCAAATGCCAACTGGCAGTGCACATTTCACTGATACGAGCCGCTAAAGGTCCCGTCTTAGTGAAATGCTCTAGACAATTAAAAATAAATTCTATCCCTGTTTGGGGAATGGACATGCTTGTGTGACAGCCACAGTTTAACCCACTGCTGTTAAGCTTTATAAAAAAAACACATCCTGACTGGGTCAGAAATCAATCAGTAATGGTTTGCAACTCCCACTGTCCCCCTTGGGAAGGCCCCAATTCCTACAAACTTAAAAGCACATTCTGTTTGTGCATTTAAATGTGCAGAAACACCCCCTTTTTTGCACAAATGCGCAAACGTGGGGAAAACGTAATCTGAAAGAATGCAACTTAGATTTTAGATGCGCTCATTGAGATGCCTTTTAAGAATTCGGCTGCCCCTTTTTTTGGCACAAGTGAGGTGACGCACTAGCACATCTTCTCACTTGCACCAAAACAGTTTGGAGACTCTGGCACCTTATATGGTTTGTAGATTCATTATCCATTCTACATCCCATTTACTCAATAATAAAAAAAAGTTAAAAGTACAGCGAGTAATATATACAACTTCATGCATTTCTAGACAAGTTTTTTCCTGCAAACAAAAACATAAATTGGAGATAGTAACTACCCAGGGAATTTACTAGGCCTGGGAGTTGTTAACACAAAAGCATGAAGGAGTCTGGTATTTTTTGCACCAAGCACTAAACAATGACCTCACAAGGAATTAATGGCTAATGAAGCCCAGGGTGTGCATACTTTTCTTTTTTTTTACAGTTTTCTTTACTTTTCAGAAAATAATCAGCCTTGAGGCAATTTATTTGTTAGTCTCGGGAGGATAGCTCAGGGGCAACACACTCGCTTGGAAGCAAGATAAAGTGGAGCAACAGAGGTCCGATCCTCTGGGTATTAAGTGCGTTATACATAACCAATTATAAAATATAAATTATAAAACGATATAATCCTAACATCATACCTCTAGTAATGTATGCAGGATGTGAACATGCCCTCAATAAATGGTAAGTATGCAAATAAATTATTTTCAATATTCCAATGGACACATATCTTGCATTCTTGTGTTTACCTTAAAACTGTCTTGCAATATTCTCACTTTAATCAGCGACTATAGTAAAAATAATTATGTGCAGTTAATATATTGAGCGTCATTAGAGGTTTGGCACTGCAATGGCATTCCCTGTTTTTGGACTCAATGGGGATGTTTGGGTATTACCAACAATGCTGATAGTGAGCCAGATGATTTAACTCCAGCTTTTTGGTGGAGGTACATTATCTACTTAACTGCCAAAACTCATAGTATCATGGTGTGGTCATTTGGTGCTAAGGTGGCATCAACAGATTTTTTTCCAATTTACAGCCATTTTTACCCTCATAGTGAAACACATAATGTTCCCGAAGTCTAAAAATCCTGGACCAACTTAATCACAGAAGGTACATTTCCAAATGAACATTACTGACCAGCCTGACAAATATTGGTCCCCCAACACCAGAATTTCAATATTTCAATACGCAGCTAGAAGATTTGTTCTATAAATCACAAAAAAACTGCATGAGACTTTTCTTTAGGTGGAGGCAATGAAAACGAACACTCAGATAGTTCCTCTGTACATACAGATTGATTGTTTGATTATACAAACCTCCTGTTTGATTATAACCTCCTTCATCTAAAAAGTATATAATAGCTGAAAAGGTCGACTAGGAAAATACTCAATGTTAGCATGAATCTCATATTCTAGTTTAGATACATTATTTTCAATTCTTCTAGAAATAAATATGTAATGGTATTAAACTAGACTGGCTTATTATGGTTGACAATGTTCTTAAGCAACTCTTGCTCCTTGGATGCCCCTTTCGATAGCATGCTTGACCTAAATATTAGCTAGCCAGGTTTTCAACTGATTAATAAGCATGCAGCAGTACAGCCAAGAAATAAAGAAGTAAAGTTCCAAACACAAGAAGACATACACATTAAACTTGTGTTCACATGTTACAGTTAAACAGTCTGGTTGAAGAACACACATATGTGATTAAAATTATAACTCTTCTATAGGACACATTTTTTTGAGATTTTAAGTCTATGTTTGCATTTATGACCCACAAAGGCCCACTTTGGCTGAACATATCTTCAATGAACTTTTACTTGGGGCATTCATCATAATGCCCTGGGGACATTTTAAAACACGTTTATAGAGGCATGAACATCAATCGATTGAGAACAAAATATGAATGATTTCAAGCTCAGTATATTTCAAATTGTAGTCTACGTCAAGGTAATGTAACAGAATATTGACAATATGGAATAATGAAAACTATAAGGTATTTGTAACATGCATTTTACTGAATCTTGAGAGGATACATTTAAATAGTGTAAAAAATATGTTATATATAGAAATACATATTTGCAAATGTCTTTATATATACAAATGCATTTTAAATTAAATAATATATAAAGTGTGCATCTGAAATTAAAGAGAAAGAAATCTAAGGATATAATCATTCATTAAATGTACTAAACCACACAGAGACACCCAAGGAAGTGCACAATGTGATCCTCCATCTATATTTTGCAATAGTGATACATAGTGTGAAAAAACAGAGGGTGTTTCACAACCTAGCCCCCGGGGATCCCGTACTCAGGAGGGCAGGGAAAGGCCATCCCTTTTGGATCTCGCCCCTAGGGTGGACAAGCGAGGGAGGACCACCTGGGTAGGGGGTTCTCAGGGAGTGGGGAGAAGCTCCCAATGGTGAGACACTGTATCCCCCTTTTTCCAAAACCCATGTAACGCCTATCCCTAATTATTTTATGGGAAACTACAACTCAACAAAATACTACACCAGTGAAGATGAGGAATGAGGCTAGAAGGATTACCTCCCCTGACTGGCATTGGTCAAGTCCCTGTAATGAGGCCAGGCAGAGACAGGTACGTAACCCTAACAATGTACACCTGCCACTTGTTAAAAGGGACTCTTTGAGCAAAGCTGGGTACGAGAAGGAACAGCTCTTATGAGGCTGAGGCGAACCAGGCTGTGGAAGGTGGAAGGCCAACAGGCTGATCAATAGTAAAGGGGATCAAGAGAAAGCCAGGTAAGATTTTGATGATTTTGGGAAGACCTGAACATTCGAAGAGCTTAGCCCAGCAAGCGAATGAAGGAGACCTTCAGGTTGCCAGAAAGTGGCCCACTACCCTCCCGGTGAATGGCACATCGGCAAGGAGCAGAAGAAGCACTGGCAATGGTCTTGAGCTGTAGGAAAAAGATTAAAGAAATACAATTAACATAGACAGTAAGTAATCAAGGGAAACAAATGTCCGTTTGATGTTTGAAGGAAAAGTGACTGTAATTTGAAAGTTGAAGGCTGCCTGTGTGCCGATAAAATGTGAATGCAAAATAACAATTGTTGAAAGACAAGAATACAAAGTAGTAGAGTGGTCCTGCGAGATGAAGTCATACATTAAAAAGTCTCTGTGAAATGTTATGAAGTTGTGAAAGATATTACAAGTGGCGATCAAAGGAAACCACGATAAGGAACAAACATTGAATAAAGAGAAAGTGACATTTGTGAACTGTGAAATAAGCCAAGATGGCAAAAGTAAAATATAGGAATTTTGGAAAAGATCAAACAGGTAAGTGAAAGAGAATGAAAATTATAAATAAGAAATACAAGTACCAAGAGACAATTGTTTTTGAATATGAACTATGAAACAAAAAGAGTACAAGAACGATACATACCAAGAGGTATATGAACTGTTGAAAAGGCCAAGAAGGCAGTCTAAAGAAAGAAGAATCCTAAGTGCCAAAAAGCATTGGTGCCACAAGATGTTATGCATTGTGAATTGAAGAATTGGTGAAAGAGAGGTCGAAGTGGTCATTCAGAGGTCTAAGTAAATTCCTTGCAGTTTCAAATGTCTTTGACAGTAGAAAGCTATGTGAGGTAAAACATGGGGAAGGGAACCCACACAAAGTAATGACAGGCTAGAGCCCAGCAGAGGAAAGCCTTTGCAGAACTGTAAGGAATTGTTTGATAAAGTGAAACAAGACAGGCTCAAGCCCGGTTAGAGGGAAGACTGTACAGAACTGTAAGAAAGTGAGAGTATATGAACTGAGCATTGATGGCAAGGCAGGCAAAGCCTGAAGAAGTGATTGAACTATCAGAAGTTAAAACCTTTAAAGATTGACCTGTTGAATTGCACCAGTAAGCCAGAGTGTGCAAGAATCTCGATACTCTCTAGACATGTGGGATTGAACCTGGGGAAGGGAGTTGGTGCTGAAGCAATTCTGACATTTCCTTTTGAGACACTATTTTCATTGTGTATTCCGTTACCACGTGTGTATCTCTAAGAAGGAGGGCAAGGTTAGTTGTTTTAGTATAGGCCTTTTTAGTTTGACCAGACTGACTTGGACGTATTTGGTTTTGTTTAATGGTCGAGATTACTCCCATTTTAGAGTAATGGTCGGTTAGGAATTCTACCATCCCAATCAAAAGTGTAAATACAGGTTAACATGTCTCCCTCACATTAGGAATAACCAAAGAATACAGCAGATCCATCATTTACATGTCAACAGTTAACAAAATATGTCATTTCTTTGGACTTCAGGTTGCTAATTTTTTCAACCAGCCTTTGGCAAGCACATTTTACTATTAGATGATCTTCTTTTTTGGAGTTTCTCCTAACAGAATCCCTTCAAAATGGAACACAATAAAACAAACATTGGTCATCCATATTATATTAATTTTCATGTTATGTGGTGAGATAGCACATAAAGTCCACATGGACCTTGATTTAGTAACTAAGCCTGGCATTATTATGACAATTTCAACAAGGCAAAGTCTGCTTCAATACTAAATCACTGGGATTTTCCAACAGATTACTAATGCTTCATGATATGTTCAGGATTTTGCAACATTTCGCTCAAATTTTGGCAGCATGTTTCTATTCGTGTTTTTCATCAGAATTATGGAATTGAGGGATTTTCAGAGTGATACTGTGTCTAACGGCTATCAATATTTTCTTCTCGAAGGTTACATTTCACATTATTGAACTACTTTCCGAATTCCAGTGCTATGGTGCTCTAATGGACATCTGTGGGTCTTCTTCCAACAGTGGAGCCTTCAGGTACCTGCTTTCAAACAACATGTAATTCGTCATTATTCATTCAATGTATCAGGTTCACTCCTTTACGAATAAGTCGTACAACATGCAGACTTACACAGAAAAGCATCTTTATTACTGCAAGGCTAGATACCAAATAAGGCAAAAGATCTTAAACCGGCAAGTGGGATTGACCTCGATAATGTTAACATTAAGTAGTCCATTGAAAAGGCCTGAAGTTGAAACCTTAATTTATAAGATTTCAAGATTTTAAAGAGGCCAATGAATTCTCCCTGAAAGGTAGATATGGCCACATAATTATTACATTTGCAGTTAAGGCAAATCCAATGTGAATAGTTTGCTGCAAAGCAACATGAACATTGCAGGGAATTCTGGATAAAGAGTTGACACACCTGTCATAGTTTGATATGAATCTCCTGCAGGATAGACTTTTGTCTTTGTTAGTGCTTTAGAGGAGGAATGTTCTATAACATAAAAATCCTCCCTTTACGAAGGATTCACATGCATCTACTTTGACTTAGACATATATTCACCATCCATGGGCTTTCAAGATAGTTGCTGCCCTGCAGTGGAAAATCTCCCAACAGTTTTTGAACACAAAAAAGTCTTAGTGGTGAACTGGTAAAGGTCTAGTTGAAACAGGTTTTGCAACATTATGATCTTGATTGACATTTAAATAGACCACAGTTCAGTGCTGAGGCCAGCAGAAGTGGAGGAGGCGCATCAGCAGTAGAGCCCATAGCCTGCTCCCCAGCGCAAAGCACTGACACAAAGGGTCAGAGGAAAAGGCAGTCAGCAGGATCTGCTGACGTGCTGAGCCCAGTTGCAGTGGGTATCATGGAAGAGGGGCCCAACCAGGAGAGCCCCTAGTGCTTTACCCAGCATTAAGCTGAGGAGCGAAGGGTGGGTGGAAAGGGCAGTCAATTGAAAGACATGGACAGTGGCGAAACCCCACAAAGGAAGAAGGAATAAGGCAACTCACTGATCATTCATTACTGATTACTGCAAATAGATTGTGCTGTACAATTAGAAGTTAAACCTGGCCAGAACGAGAAAAGATATCTTCATTTGCGCTCGTATAGCAGGGCAAGACCAGTTTGAACTGAGCAGTTTGGACTGCGTGACCTGCAAAAGTTTATATTCCTCACTGATACCATTTACACTAGCTAAAGGCACATGGATTGACCAAGCACTACAAGTATAGGTGCCTTTTACAAAATGAATCCTCAAGGTTCCCACACACATTTTACTGAAAAACATTGTTCAATTAATGTTGGAAACAAGAATACACATAGTTTGATGTAAACATTGCAGTAGTATTACAGCACTACCTTTTACAGTCATCTCTTGTTTTGAATACGCTAATTAACTAGCACAATAGATAAAAGAATGGTCACCAGTCCGAAAGAGGAGGAAAACTAAAAGAGTGCTGATTTCTAGGATTATTTGAAAAAAAGTAGTGGAAGAAGTTGAAGGCAAAAGTGCTCAATGGAAACCAGCCTGCACCAGTAGTTGGTGAAGTGAGGAGGTAAACTCTGCCAGGAACTTTCTCCAGGAATAAAAAAAAGAAAAAAGGGTACTAAGGGTAACATTTTGATTTTTTTTTTTATTTGTCATTCACAGGTACTGCTACACAGATGTTTTACACATTGAGAATGCCGCTTTTCTAGGTCACACGAAATGATTAGGTGAAGTATTTAAACGTCTGCCATTTTTGGCAAATCAAACTTTAAAGTATTATGAGGCGCTGGTTCCTTATATTTTTCTTTCGTATTGGTTTGTAGATATAATTTTTTGAAAATTGAAGAAGAGTTGATTTCTAGCTCCTGAAGAAGAGATTGATATTTCGAAATGCAAAGAGCTCATTTTATAAATTGTCATTTGGAATTTCTTTCATTATGATTTTTTTTTCACCAGGACGTTTCAGGAATGATATGGTGCACTGATTAATGTATAACTTGATTACCTTATCTAATGCACTGATTGAATTTGTTGTCTTCACAAAAGGTTGTTTACTAAGTATGTACCGTACGACATTACTAAAGTACAATCACCAGTTTGACTGAAGCTTTCTTCAGTATGATAGGTGTGCATGGGACGGGAGTGTTCACAAGTTTTGGACACTTATATCTGTAACATTTTTGATAACAGCATAGAAAATATAAATAAAACCCTGCTAATAATAATGCTTCTGTAAAAGTGTTTGCCAACAGGTCTCCTTCAATTCTGGAATAAAATTCTGGTACTGTCGCAGTTAAGCGTTTTAGTTAAATCTCTGCCTCCTTAGTAATAAGAATGAAGTAAAGTTAAGGGGAATACAATAAGGGGTGAAGATGAAAGTTATTTCATCAGACAGTGGAGTGGCAAAGAAAAAAGGGGCAGTGGCTCCTCAAAGAAGACCCTACCTGCATGAATCAAAGAGTGCATCCTTAAAACAAAGACTTAGCAATGTATGGGAAATGAGAGCCAGCCCTTATATTGTCGTACTTAACCTCAACATATTAAACCTCAAGAGGATCAAGTATTTGCAAAGGTCTGGTTATATTGAATCGCAACCCCAATTATCCAGACCTCCCATACCACCAGATGTCATAGGGATTCAACCTTTGAAACTACTTTCTAACATGGTAACAACTTTCCACATCCTGGCTGAAAGAGCAAATGCTTTAAAACAACGGATTGATTCAGAATCACAATAATCAGGTAATGATCATGATTACATTATCTAGTGTTGTACAAAGTTAGAGCAAGTGGCATGATCAATCTTCATCATATACGACCGCCCAAATGTCTCTTTGGCCTCTTGCACATGGTAAGGCTAAGAGATCCACATGAAATACTGTGACCAACCAACTGCCTGAGAACCACAGAAATCTGTCACCGATCAATCAATATCTGGGGGACAATTTCTCACTAAGGCCAGTGAGAACAGAAAGGCACATGTCACATTTGTAAATTGTCTTAAGCATGCACTCCTTAACTGAAGCATCAAAACGTACATATATCATTGATAGTTTCCATATTTCAACAATAGGCACCCGATATAAAATGTTCTTACCTCCATTGGCAGAATTGTTGACCATGGCTTTGGTAAACATCACAGGCTTCTTACCAGAAATTGTGTTCCGTTTCACCAACAGACATTCTGTTGGCAAAAGAGTATATTGGTTTGGTATATTTATTTTTTTATTTATGTATTATGCTAGTGTTCTCTCTGTCACTTCTGCTTTTATTAGAACACACGAAAGAAAAATTACAACACTTGGAGTATGGGCAAGGAACATCAATTGAAACATGTTTTTTAATTATTTTTTTACATAACAAAAAAGCCAATAATCCTGGGAACATTTTGAAGAATGTTTGTGAATCTATTTAGGAGTAAATTGTTTCAAGGCACAAGCTCCACAGTCAGTTGCTCCTGACAATAATCTAATTTTGGAGCGCATTGTGCAATGCCCCAAGTAAGATAATTAGAATATTAAAATGGGTTGTGTTTATTCCAGATGAAGTTAAAAATAAGATAATGAAAGAGTCATATGATCTACTTATGTATTGCTTAGATAGCAAGCATTCTCCATATGATATCTTGGAGACTTGTTGTGCACTTTCTTCTGGACATAAATCAAAGAGACCCACCAAAGGTTTGGTTCTATACCCATAGTCGGGTTTCTAAAGTAAGGCTAATTTAAAAAAAAAATCTTTTTATTCAATGTTATCAAATAATGAGCATTACATTCCGTAACCTCAGTAACTTCCCTCCCACTGCCCCTCCAAACAAACCCCGGTGCACACTGCATGAAGATATACAACACATAGTACATTTAAGGAGGGAAAAAAAAGAAAGGCTACCTGAGACCCTAGGAAATAAAAACATGGCGGCCATCCAGAATAAAACAGCAGCTTTAAAAAAAAAGGTGCCACATTGGGGAAATGAACTGGGTGTTTGCAAGGTTGGTCTCAACTCGAAGAGTCATTAAGGGATAAGGACAGTGGAAAATGTTTGCAACAGAACGCGATAGGTCATAACCCAAGTTTATGTCAGCAATCAATATCAATATAGCCCCTTGAGTGTGCATTGCACATTTTTTGAACACTTTAACCTAGTCGATTGTGACAATTTTAGTTTAATGTATGATGAGGATCGCCACAATTTACGTTTTTACAATAACTTGCAAGCATTTATGTATTAGAAGTCATGGAGGTGATAGGTCCTCAAGAGGCACATAAAATCTGAGGCTCTGACACAATACCATTATCTTTACTTAAGTGAAAGGTACATCTTTGGCTCCATTGTTAACAAAAGTAATAAAAATGATTTGAGAGAAAATGCATATACCCAGTATTTGGTGCAGATCTGTTATGGTAATCTGTTACACTTAAAAGAGGTGTTCACACTACTCCGAAATCCTATCAGCAAATATCAGTTCTAAAAACTAGTAGCAAGACATTTGGGAGTCTGGGTAGATTCCGAAATTATACTTTCAAAACACAAGGTGAATTCAGGAGAGGAATCAGCAGTAAAGAGCAGGACTTTTGACCATTTTAGTTTTAATGTATGATTAGGAAAGCCATCATTTACCTGTTGTTGAGAATAACTTGCAAGAATTCTCTGTGTTAGAAGTCATGGAGGTGATAGGCTCTGAAGCGGCATATACAATCACGGATATGCAATACCATAAGGTTGACTTGAGTCAAAGTTAAATCTACGGGCTCCTTTGTTAACAAAAATAATGAAAATTATTTTGGGGAAAGTGCATATAGCAGGTAGTTGCTGCACATCTGTTATTGTTTCGATGTTTAAAAAGGTGTTCACACTACCCAAAAATGATATCACCCAATATCACTTCTAAAGACCAGTAGAAAGATATTTAAGAGACTCTTGTTTTTGAGGCTCATGGACTGGCTAGATTCTTTAATTATACTGCCAACAACACAAGGTTTTGGAGAGGAATCAGCTTTAAAGAGCAGGACTTAAACTTATATCTAATTAGCAAAAGTACCCGTTCTTCGAATGCGTTCTGTAGACAGACATGATAACAGTATCATCAAATGTTGAAAATCAATGATCATAGGTCGCTGTTCCGATTCACTTATTGCCTGATGTGCTTTGCACCCTGAAGTAAACTGCACTGAGAATGAATGCGTGTGGCTGACTGACATACCCTGGAGCGGACGCTCGATACTGAGAACTTCTGTGCTCCCTCCCCACCTGTCGCCTCAGCATGTCATGGTGCAGTTTGTTGCATTGCATTGCGGTGCAAATGTCTCGGGCACTGAGCATTATAGGGCCTTGAAACATGGTTTTCAAGGTCCAATAGGGACCATGAGTTTTATTCCTCGTGTAGAGGCCGGTCATTCTTTGATCAGATTGATGTTTTGCTAATATCAGACAACCATCTCATGTGTGAAGGTGCTGAAATCTGGGGAAAAGGACGGGGTGTCCAAATGTCATGCAGCCCGTAATGCCTGGGTGGTCCTAACAGGTAACTATGTAAAATTTGGTACGGATTGGTGAAACAGTGTGGAATTGTATACAGAACACTGCTTGGCCAAGACACAAACCCACAAATTTAGAGTTTTGCTGGAATCCGGGGAAAGGGGCGGGGTGTCCAAATGTCATGTAGCCAGTAATCTGGAGATTCCTAACAGCTAACTATGCAACATTTGGTGCAGATTGGTGAAATGGAGTGGAACTGTATAAGGAACAACACTTCACCAAGTCATAAACACATACACTAATTATGACTTGTGCTGAAATTCAGGGGAAGGGTTGGGACGTCCAAATGTCATGTAGCTGGTATTGTCCGAAGGTTCCCAACAGGTAACTCTGCAAAATTTGCTGCAGATTGGTGAAATGGTGTGGAATTGTATAAGGAACAACACGTTGCCAAAAATCCAGACACCCACAAATATTCACTTTTATAAATATAGAATAGAATTAAGCTTATATAGAAAAATTCCACTTTTTGTAAAGAGTCTCAGTCTTTTTTAGCATTGATATACCTCTCGGCTTTTGATCTGATGAACAGGTTAAACCTATGGGAGGTCACTGAACAGCAACGAATACCACCACATTTTTTATTCGTCATTAAAGCCTTATATCAGAAAACAGTGGTTTTTGTTCGTTCTGGACTGGATGGTCAATGCACAATCCACTTCTCATTATTATTATTATAAATATGGTATTTAATGTGTGCGGACCTAGCTTCGAGAAGTAATGGAGCACTTTAGAGAGGTATACAACAATACAGATACACAACAGAGCACTTTACAGAGGTACACAACTGTACAGATACATATTCTAGTGCTTTTCAGAGTTAACAACAGAACAGATACAGTGTGGGTAGGATTCAGAGAGGCACTGCTGTACATGGTGGCTGGGAAGAAATGGGAGGATGGCGTCTTGTGAGTCAGGTAGCATGGCGCAACGTGATGGCCTAGGTGTTAAGGAAGAGAGACTCCTTGAAGAGGTGAGTCTTGAGTTATTTTCTGAATTATGGGAGTGTGGGGGCAAGTCTGATGCTGATGGGGAGGAGGTTCCATAGTCTTGGGGAGTAGACAGGGAAGGCTTGCTTTCTGGTCCTTTCCCTTTTTAAGCAGTGGATTTCAAGACTGCACGTGTCCTGGCTTCTGGTGGTGCACTGTCCTTGGCAGATGTGGAGTTTCTCCATGAGGTAGCTAGGAGACTTAAGGGCGACTGCCTTATAGATGATGCAGCAAGACTTGAAGGTGATTTATGCATGCAATGGCAGCCAGTGAGGGTCGATGAGGGTTGGGGTGTTGTGGTCATATCTGCATAGACCATTGATGAGGCAGGCATGCAGTTGCGTGTAGGACACTTCTTAGGGGCAAAAGGGAGGACAGTGGGAGGCCTTCGAGCAGGGCATTGCCTTTATCCAGGTGGGATAGGATCAGTGCATGAAGGGTGGATCTACAACTATGCGGAGGGAGGAAGGGATTGACTTTCCGCAGGTGAGAGAGAGCTGATACCAATCTGTCTGAGTTTTCTGAGCTGTGTGTGTCTTGAAGGAGAGGTGATTGTTGATGTGGAACCCGAGGGACTAGGTGCAGGAGTTGAGCTAGGGTGTGAAGCCATCAGAGTTCATGGTTGATAGTCAGGTCTGTATGCCTGGGTGTTTGGTGTATGTTGGTGAGGAGTAGTTATTCAGTCTTGGAGTGGGTGAGCTTCAAATATGCACTGGACATCCAAGACTGGATCAGCGAGAGGCAGGTTTTGAGCCTGTGGATGTCCTTGATGGAATCGATCTTGCGGTATAGCTGTGTGTCATCAGCATATTGGTGGTTGTGGATTTTGAGAGTGAATAGGAGGGCTCCTAGCAGCTCCATGTATAGATTGAAGGTCACTAAAGAGAGGATGGAACCCTGCAGGACTCCACAGGTGAACAGGTGGCATTGTCAATTTAGAGGAGACCATATGAACAAACATCTGGCGGTTGGTGGGATAGGACTTGAACCAGTGTAGGACAAGGTTGCTGATCCCCGTGTGCCGATGTAGTGTGTCCATGAGTGCCTCGATGTCTACTGTGTCAAAAGCGGCCAAGAGGTCGAGTAGAGCCAGGAGTCAGAGGTGGCCATTGTCAAGGATGTTGAGTGCATCGTCAACCACCTGGATGGTGGCCGCCTCCGTGCTGCATCTGGGTCTGAACCCGGATTGGTAGGTTTGGAGGAGATTGTTGGCATCAATGTGTTGTTGCAGTTGTGCCACTACCACGTTCTCTGTGATCTTAGCTAGGAAGGGAAGATGGGCGATACATTCCTAGGTTGTCAGGATCCAGAGTGGGGTTCTTTAGAAGAGGGAGGATTTGTCCTAACTTCAGGGTCGATGGGAAGGTGCCTTGAGTTAGGGAGCTGGCAAATATTGGTTATTTTGTCAAAGAAGAAGGTGTTAATGGCAGTGGATTTTTCTATGGAGTATGGTATGGCAGGGTCGAGTAGTGGGTTGATGCAGTGCTTGACTGATTTGAAGACGGCTCTGCTTTGGTTGTCAGCTTCAGATTTGGTTTTCTGATAGTAGGAGTCCTTTGCAGTGTTAATTAGTTGTCAGTGGATTCCTTGCAGTTCCTTGAGGAGAGTCAGGTTGTATGCGGTCCTAGAGCGGCGCCAGGTTTTCTCGACAGAGTCTGTGCTTTAGAGGAGGGAAATGTTGGTGATGTTGGCATTGCCTGGTGATGTTGGGATGGCCCGGGGGGGGCAGAGGGAGAAAAAAACATGTCAGTGTGTGCTTACCTGTTGTCTGAGCAGGCGTTTATGCCCTGGGTCCTCCAGGTCTGAACAGGTCCAAACAGGAATTACCTTTTCTTTGTCTGCCTTTCACTTCAGATGCCCAGCTGAGAGACTCCCTTGATCTAAGAGTGAAGAGCAGAAAGGAAAAGGCAGGGCTAAGGAGGTGGGTGGGGCTTAGGCCACGTGATCTATTTCCACTTGCACCTGCTCAACAACTGCAACGTAAGAAAGTCTGGAGTGCTGCTTAAGTAGGAAAAAAGGGTGGAAAAACAGGAAGACACCAACAGTTTAGAAGTGATTTACAGGTGAGTGGGGCTTAGGTCACGTGATATAGATCCACTTGCACCTGCTCACCAACTGCAAAGGAAAAGATGCTGGAGGGCTGCTTAAGCAGGGAAAGAAGGCAGCAAAACAGAAAGGCACCAACTGTTTAGCATTGATTAAAAGGTGGGCGGTGCTTAGGCCACGTGACCTAGTTCCTCTTGCACCTGCTCACTTGCTAACGGCAAAGGAAAAGAGGCTGGAGGGCTTTGCGGTCATGAGAGGGATATGGCAATGCTGTTTACTGGCTTCCCTCTTAATTAACCTCTCATCGATTGGCCTGGATTACACATTGAAGTTAGAATATCTGGATGTACCAATAATAGAAGGTAGCCTGTACTGCTAAGTTATGAAAATGATGCTGTCCTGATTGCACATACCTCCATGTTTCTTCAGAGGGTAATTAACATCTAGGTGGAGTTTCTAATAGTTCTACATACAAAATCTTAATATCTTGAAGTAAAGACCTTACTAAAGTTTAATTTTGCTTGCATTTCACAATAACTGAACATGTAAAAATCGTTCATATCCAGAATTTACATTTCATAAAAATGTATGCGGTAACACGCAAATTTTAAATTCGGATTTAGCCATGGCTCATACATGTTGAGCAACCCTAGTTAAGTTAACATATTATATACGGGAAAACCTTTGGCAATAGCACTTTATGTTGGAGACATGTGTAGAGATTATTTGGTTACAATATTACAAAAGAACGAATACGGAATTAAGTCAACAATATGTATCAGATGAATATGTGTTCATATCATTACTCATGTGTCATTGCCTCTGGAAAGATATGACATTTTAACTGAGCAGATATTGGAGGATATATTGCCCAGGGAGCATGCAATGATAATTCTACTGTTTCTGTACATCAAAACACTACTCTTTATAAATCAGAGTTCTTTTTGTCCAAAATTCCAGCATTCTAGTAAGAACAGATGTATGTATTGTATCCAACACTTTGAAATGCTGTTGGACTCTGAAGAGAGAGGGCAATGAACTTTTTTTTTTTAAAGTAATTGAAATCCCTGCGCTATATCAAACTGTGACAACATTGAACAGTAGTTGACTTGGATCTCAAAGCTTCAAGATAGATAACCACTAATTCGTTTCAGGTTTGATTTACTTCCCCTGGCCAAAACTGTGACTATTTGGAATGCAAATCATGAATCTGCAGCAATAGGCCCCTTTTCTCTTGACACAAAGGAAACAATGCTCCATTTTATTTTATTCTGCCCTAAATATAAAAACATCAGACAGTCGACCTTCATTCCAATTGTAAAATCAAGAGGCTTTAGAAGGTGTAGTCAAGCATTATTTTATCTCAAATTAAGAATCCATCAGTGGCATGGGTTCTATAGAGGTCCTACACCTGTACCATTTTCAAAAGGTTGCAGCAACAAAAGTTACAAAATCAATGTAAAGGCTTTGAAATGACTGCAACAGTCCTACATACATTAATAACATGATTAAAATGCACATACATCAGATCTATATGAATGTTAATGTGACACTTAATTTGGGGAATTTGAATTTTAAGGTTTGTGCTGTAATACAGTTTCATTGACTGATTTAATGTATAGTTGTACTTCTTAAATAAATGTGATCACACAGATAATGTCTAAGTTCAATCTATGCATGATGACATGCAGAACCAGTTTCAATGTTATCATATGTATGTACCTTTTATACATTTTGTGTGAAGACATTTCACTTAATTTGGAAATTTAGAAAAAGACAAGTTTATCTGCTCTCAAATATACCAGCCACCATATAAAATCAAAACACAGAAATTGAGGTAGACAATGGAGTCAAGAATCTGCAAAAACAAGTCTATTCCTGCACGAGGTGCTCTGTGTAATTGCTTGAACCATTTGTTGACTGCATGCATAGTCATGCACGAAGTTCGTGGTCATACAAGACAGTGTTGGTGAATGCGCAAGACTGTAAGGCACGACCTCATTTTCAGTTGCAAATTGTCAGATCTGTTAGGTACTCGTCAACTGACACAATCTACAATGAGCAGCTCATAACTCAGTGGTATGCTCAACACCTAAGGCACATCTAACCTGCTCTAATGTGCAAAGACGTACCCTGGAAAATAAGTGAGTAGGGCACCTGTTTTTAAGCAGCCAACTCTCAGGTAATACACCTTCATCCTGCACAACTCAGTGCACAAACATTCACATCCATTATGAATCAAAGGATGTGTCACATCTCACAAAAAACAAATATTGTGGACATACCTAAAGATGGGTACTTTATCATTTTTGTCCAACTTCTGTTGTGAAATTACAATTGAAAAATTAATTTGCTGCCACATGGTTGGTGGCATGTCATATATTTGGTTTGATTGGAGATATTTGACTATATCAACATGAAATGTCCCTTTTCACAAAGTACCCTTGAATCTGGAAAATATGTTGTCAGCTAAATCAGCATCTGAACTTTTTAGGTATGACTCAAAATACTCTGCTAGGATGTGCGTCGATCACGCACGTGATAAAGGCGGCTATGAAGAGTCTGCCCACTAGATGAATTTCAGGAAAGCACTTAACGAGTACTTTGGGAGCACTTTGTTGAGTTTAGTTTCTCACGCTGCCACTAAATAACTGCGTCCTGGTGCAAATTGCAACTTTGTGAAAAAAGGAAACATGTGTGAGGTGTGTTTTTCAGATTTGAAACCTTATTTAGAAGGCTTGGCTCTTGGAAATTGGTCTTCCGCATGATGTAAATCTTGGCTTTAGAAATTGATGGATGAAATTGCGATGTAATCACTTGATAATTCATTTGATATTGGGCAGAAACTTTTCAGATGCTTTTCTTCAACATACTGGGCCTCATTACGACCCTGGCGGAGTGGGTTTACGCCAGCGGTATTCGCGGCGGACCCGTCCGCCCTACTACGAGTTCCCGTAGCGCCATGGAGCGTTTTCCGCCTGGTTTTTCCGGGCGGAGAAATCCATGGCGCTACGGGACCTTGTTGTTAATTACGCCACCGTATTTTACGGTGGCGTAATTAACGCCTTCCCCACTCCCATTATACCCTATGGGGCAAAAATGGGAATGGGGAAGGGTAAAATGGGGAATGGGGATTTACCGCCCCGCCAAGGTCGGAATGGGGCGGTAAATCCGCCAACCACCATGGCGCTATCGGCAGCTTTCCGCCGTGCTCCATGGTGCATTTGGCGCCACGATTTCCGCCAGGGTCGTAATGAGGCCCACTGTCTTTCATACAACACAGCTGTTACCAATTGGACCTATTACTAAAGCCAAAAAGGTAACAAGACCGCTGGTTTGTTTACATCAAATCTGTGACTATACATCCTGTTTTGCATACTTATAGCCTCTCTCTTGTTTTGCTACAATCTACATCCAACAGCATTTTCTCAACCACGCGAATGCCGAAACTGATCTCTGGAAGTAGCATCACCCAGTATTGAACACAGTGAACTTTCCTTAAAAATAGAAAACACTACAGTATTGCATATAGGTGAGTGCACTTAGGTTTCTGAGCTGTTGCCACATCTGTCGGTCCGGGCTAACATAAAACTAACCTGTGCATAAACAGACAAAATTAACCATAAGTCCTCTGATTTACAGATCTGCTCTGACTCTCAGCGGCTACATTTCGAAATTCTTTTCTGATCAACTCTTTGACTTCATCTAGTACATAGGTGAGTGTAAAAAATAAAACCATTACCTTGAGATACATATGGTCTCTTCTTGGGTTGTATAGCTCCCCGTGGGAAATTTTGCCCCAATTAGCTAGCTGGAGGGCTTTTGAAACAATTTGTCTCTCTCTCAAATGTATGTAAAAGTAATATTACATGCATATCTTTCCGCCACTATCAATGTTGACAACGATGATGGGCACCACTATGGAGAGCTCTGCTCCTGCAACACGCATAATGATATTTTTTACTTGTTTTTATAAAAAATGTTTTAATATGTTTTCTTCCAACCACTTCTTATCCATTTTGACTTATGTATGTAGTCATGTTTGTTTACTTTACAGTGGGCTTTTTGTTAAATTAGCATGTCTATTAAGAAGTACTCAACACCACCAGGTTGTTCAATCGCTTTGTTTTTCCTGTGTCGTGAAGACGGCTACACCTGCATCAACAGACAACTGTCTTGTGCACTGACTGATTTTTTAAGATGCCTTTAGCCGAAATATATGTCGACCTTCATAAATAGAAACCTAAGAAATCTAATAGGTTCCTTGTCTGATAGAGCTGTCTCAAACAAATAGCGCTCTACTCCCAAACACTTGATGTTGCACTTTCAGTGCTCATGCAGTACTACTTTGCACCTACTAAACCCACTAAACTTTCACTTTTGAATATAACTTAACATCTGTTGTAATCACGTTTACATGTATTGAGTACAATTGTTTTTCCACTTTCTTAAGTGGTAATTTTAGCTTTCTTCATAAAGATAAATAACATTGGTTTTGTTACTATTAAGTGGTTGCGTCTTTAGGTGCTTTGGTTTAATGGTTCATTGGCATCTCTCTGCTTTTAATGTATTGAGCGTCACTATGACACCCATATATTTTAAATAAGTGTTGCAGCGGCCTTGCCTCCCAACAGTAGGCACATCATTTACCTGAGTGTGGCTGGAAAAGATAGGGTTACCTCCCTCGTTGTCTGCTACTTTCGGTCATACTCATCTATTCCATATCTCTATAATTTCCTTGCGGAAAGAACAGGGCTAGCCTTTCGGCGTAATGAGCCGTAGTCAAGGAAGATGAGTATGAGACATTACCCGCAACACCAATCGACATACCTAGAAAGCCTCAGATGAAGAGCATGTAGCTCGAAACACGTGTCAGGCTGACAATAATAAATTAAATTAATCAGAATATCTGTAAAGTATGCAGCATCAATAACACTTGATAATAGAGCAGTGTGAATGTACCCGCGTGTTTGTATACATATCTTAGTGTGGTGTATTGAGCAGTATACTCACAGCTACATTTACCTGCTGCAGTTTTCTTATTATTACACACATGCCATTATTCTCAGGCAGTCTACAGAGTATGTATTAGCGCTTGGGTTTCTAGCCTTCCCTGCTCTGGTTCTCAGCCAAGATATTCCGAGGTTTCAAAGAAATTATTTCAGATAATATGAAAGATGCCAAAATCAAGAAACACAAGTGTGGACACTTTCAGAACAAGTAGGAATGCTGTGTGAGAGCGAGAGAAACAATCAGCAAGTGGCAACACAGAACAATGGTACTAGCAGATATGAAGTGTGACGGGCAAGTAAGTGACCAGGTGCCCACACTTCTCTGTCAGGGTGACAGAGGGCAGGAGAGGACAGAGTCAGAGATGCCATTTCTTTCTGACCCTGATTTAACCCCTTAAGGAAGTAGGCCTAGTTAACACAACAAATAAAAATATATACAACAAAGAAGTGTGCTGCTTCGACACAGAAAGAAGAGAGACATGACCAAACACATGTAAATCTGGACCCCCAAGAGCATCAGAAAAAAGACAAAACATGCTGCCGTAGTATTTTCTACGCAAATGACCAGGCCGGCAATAGCCAAAAAGAAGGCCATATGGTCCCTGGTGGCAGAGCGTGTCAGTGCGGTGGGGACCGTATCCCGTACCCCGCAACCCACAGCAGTGCAGGAAGCGGTGGGATGACCTGAGGCTCCGCGTCAGAAGCATCATCTCCGCTAATCTCCGCTAATCGCAACCTGGGCCTGGCTACCGGGGGAGGATCTGACTCCCCAATCAAACTCCAACCATGGGAGGAAATATGTGCCAGCACAATAGGCATGGAAGGCATCGAACGTGTAGCAGGGATGGAAAGAGGAGCGCCGACATCAGGCGATGAAGGTAGGTGCCTCAAATCAAGACATGCTATAGTCACTGAAGTCCATTCATGTGTAGCACAATGTTGCCCTAGAGTGTAAATGCAACACATCAGTTGGACACTGCCCACAGCCACATGCAACCTCCACCCTGTATACATGTATCATGCACACCCTAACTGCAGGCACCCACATACCTCCATCCTTATTCCACACAAAAAGGAGACAACCTGCATGCCCCTGCCTCAAATGTGCCTCATCTAGTGACCAAAATCATGTCAATCATTGCCATTCCAATGTCTGCAGACCCATCAATAACGCTCTCCCTCCTTTGCTCCACCACAGGCTCAGAATCCAACCCCGAGGATGAGGACACCCCTGCCACAGAAAAAGCCAAGAGGGCCAAGACCACCGTGCACAGACCCTCCACCTCAGCTGCAGTGAGCCAGACACCGCAGCAGGCAAAATCCTCTGCCAGCACACAGGACGGGCCACCGACAGGCACCCCAGCAGGCAGCAGGCCAGAAGCAGCAGCACCACACGTCCCCACATTGTCCGCCACAGAAGGCACCGGTTCTGCAGGCACCAGCACCATAGGGGAAACAGCTGCCATTGCAGCATGCTCTGTCTCCGATACAGAGGAGCCCGATGTTGGACGCCCCACTGACCTGCCTCATTCTCCCTGTCCGTCACATACCAGCCCCCATGAGGATTCCACACAGGGGCACCCAGAGGAAGAGGACTGGCCATCCACCCCATGCCCCGCTGAAAGTCCACAGGAGGGGAGCAGCCCCTCCGTGACACCACCTGCAATGGGCATGGCCCAGCAGAGTCAACAGTCCCTTGAGGATATCATTGCACGTCAGCAACAGCTGTCCACGCTCCTCAATGAGCATGTTGCAGAATGTGGGGGGGCTAGGGCAGCCATAGAACAATCTACGGAGACCCTAAGGGCCAAAATTGAGCGGAGCACGGAGACCCTGAGGGCTGCAATGCAGTCCACCTCAAGGGACATTTGTGGGGAACTTGCCGCCGTGCGCCATGTTCTCTCTGAGCTGTCCCACACCCTTCAGGACATGTATGCATGTGAGCAGCCAGGGACATCCTCCGCTGCCAGTTCTGCCCAAAGCAGCCCCGTCCGACGGTCAGGACTGAACCTGCCCTCCACAGGCAGGGGTGCCCCGGGGGCGGGAGAGGGGGCTTGCAATAGCGTGTGCCCACTGTTACAGGCATATTTAGCCACTCACAGGGTGTGTGTTGGGTTGTTCAGGGGGGGGGGGGGGGGGAGGGGGTGTGTTGGGGTGTTCAGGGGGGAGGGGGTGTGTTGGGGTGTTCAGGGGGGAGGGGGGAGGGGGGAGGGGGTGTTTTGGGGTGTTCAGGGGGGAGGGGGGAGGGGGTGTGTTTGGGTGTTCAGGGGGGAGGGGGGTGAGGGGGTGTGTCACTACAATTTACAATTGAAATACACATTTTCCTTTTTCCCAAATCAAATGTGTGGACATTTTCATTGCGTATGTGTGCTTTATTGGTGTACAGTTCACAGTGTGCATGACCCAGAGACACACAGTGCCCCAAGTGCCGTCTCCATGTGATACACACCAGCCGTGTGTGCTAGAAGCATTGGTTGATGATATTTTGACGCATTTCACGCCCCTCCTGTGCATCGCCTCCTCCATGAGGTGCGGTCCCATCTGCACCCTCCTCATCCTCATCGTCAGGTGGTTGCAGTTCTGCGTCAGGGGGCAGGGGCACATTTCGTCTGACGCACATATTGTGTAGCATGACACATGCCATGACCATCTTTGCCACCTTCTCATGGCGGTACAGGAGTGCCCCACCATACCTGCTGAGGCAGCGAAACCGTGCCTTCAATAGGCCGAATGCCTGCTCAATGACCACACGGGTACGTGTATGTGCACGATTGAAGTCCTCCTCGTGCTGGTTCTGTGGGTTCCGGACTGGTGTAAGGAGCCACCTCTTCAGGGGATAGCCTGCATCACCTGTATGTGGGCGAGAATGTATGTGTCAGTCATGACGTCTAATTCAGAACATGATGTGCCACCATGGCTTGCATCCAACTGTTACTTTGGACCACTTCTAAATGCACTAATTGATTCACACTATGCGACCGGTATATGCTCATGGCTCTCATGGCCTGTTTTGCATGCCATCAACCAATGTATGCAGAGGGGTCGAGTGCCTTGTGAGTGCCCATCCACTGTGTTCGTTCATGCTGTTTGTTTTGGTGGCCTGGCACGTGTCCTGTGATGTCAATGCTCACATCATTGCAACATTGCTGTCGGCCTCATCATGACCCCAGTGAGCAATACTGATGTTGATACGGACATTTTGGGGGCCCTGTTGTCTGTGTAATGGTGTGTTGATGTTTCTGTCCGTCATGTGCCTCCTTCGTGCGCAGTTATGGGGCACAGGCCTTTCGGTTGATGGTGTTTGGTGACGTGCATGTAGGTGTATTTTGTTGTAGTCAATGTGGTCTGAATTGGTACAATGCACTTGCAGATGGTTGTGTCATGGTTGGGACACGACCTCATTCACATGGTAGGGCTACATACATCATGTATTGGGTTTACTGGTGTTGGGTGAAGTTTGGGTTGCTTTAGGGTATGATCTGGCTCCGTTGTCTCTGCTACTCACAGCCAGGTGGAGTATGCATCATTCCCCCCCCCTTTCAGCCAGGTGGAGTATGCATCATTCCCCCCTCTTTCAGCCAGGTGGAGTATGCATCATTCCCCCCCTTTCAGCCAGCTGGAGTATGCATCATCCCCCCCCTTTCAGCCAGGTGGAGTATGCATCATCCCCCCCCCCTTTCAGCCAGGTGGAGTATGCATCATCCCCCCCCCCTTTCAGCCAGGTGGAGTATGCATCATTCTCCCCCCCTTTCAGCCAGGTGGAGTATGCATCATCCCCCCCCCTTTCAGCCAGGTGGAGTATGCATCATTCCCCCCCCTTTCAGCCAGGTGGAGTATGCATCATCCCCCCCTTTCAGCCAGGTGGAGTATGCATCACCCCCCCCTTCAGCCAGGTGGAGTATGCATTGGTACGTCGTTCACCTACCCACTTCACATTTCCATGGTCATGACATTAGACTCACCGAGTAGCCAGGATCTTGGGCCTGCATGTCGCTCCATGTAGCGTGGTATTGTGGAGTTCCTCAGGACCATTGAATCATAGGTTGCTCCGGGGAATCGGGCACAACAATGTGTGATGATCCTGTTGGAGTCACAGACCATTTGCACGTTGATTGAGTGGAATTGTTTCCGGTTGCGGTACGGTACCTCCATGGCATGTGGAACCACCAATTTCACATGGGTGCAGTCGATGGCACCAATGCAACCAGGTATGCCGGCTAGTGCATGGAAACCCACTTTGGTGTTTGCAATCTCCTGGGCAGTCCGTGGTAATGAGATGTGGTCGTCTGTGTGCTTGAGGAGGGCATCGAGCACTTGGATAAGTGCACGTGAGAATAATGGTTGCGAAATGCCATGCAAGTGCCCCACTGTGTGCTGGTAGGTGCCTGTGGCCAGGAAGTGGAGTACAGACACTACCTTCAGTAGGGGTGGGATGGCGGTTGGTGTTTCGATCATGCTGACGATGTCGTTGTGTGTCATGTCTACGATGGCGGTGATGGTGTCCCGGTCCAAACGGTACAGGGTGTGGATCTGCTCAGCAGTGAGGTTGAATGGACTGGCTCTGATGTGTGGGATTGGGGGCACTGGCTGTGCTTGTGGGGCTTGCTGGCCCTGCCTTGCCCTCCTTCTCCTCCTGCGTCTCCTCTGTGCTGCCTGTTGTTGTTGTTGTTGTTGTTGTTGTAGCACTTGCATTGCTATCAGGTCCTCCAGCCCCAACATTGCTAGTCCTATTGGTATCATTGTGGAGTGTGACTGGGTGTGGGAAGGGGTGAGGTGTGCTCTTTTTGTACTTCCTGAGTCTTTATTGCCTCCACCTGTGCTGTTTCTGTGCACCTGTGGCAGCTGGATTCACTTTACATGGCCATTTACGGTTGGTTCGCGATGGCGTAATTAGCACCCTGGCGGTAAGGTACTTAACGGGCTGGGTGATGGCGTTAGGTGCATGTCCGCTTGGGTCGGCATTCGCGTACCTTTCCGCTATGCCGGTAATTACGGTGTGGGAGGTCGCGTGCGCGCGTCCTTGGAGCAGTTAGCGGCAGCGTTAACTACGATGCCGCTAATGGCATCGTAGTTAACGGTCACGGGTCATAATCGTACCTAGCGGAAAACGATGGCGGTAATCATTTACCGCCATTGTTTTTCACTTAGCGCCAGGGTCGTAATGAGGGCCTAAGTGTTGTAATACATGTAACAATATGTGCACGCACATTGAGGACACAGGGCAGGGTGGACCCAGTGATTCAGGTGGGTAGTTGGTACTCACACATCTGATGAGGCTCTGGGCTTTGTCAAGCCTGTCTCCTCATTTGTCAAACTTAAATTAATCCTCACATGGCAATAACTCCTAACTGAAGGGGGGAGACAGTTTGTTGAAGAACTAGTTATAAAGGCAAAAGGTATTATATGATAATTGACCAAAGACACAAACTAAAGTTAATCGTGTAATGTTACAATTTGTGATCATTTTCATTTTATGTATGACATCATCCCAATATTCAACAATGTTATTGCATTCCAAAAGCATGTGTAGGTTAGTTCCTCTTTTAATTGTACATGTCCAACATAGATCTCAGGCTACGAGTTTGCATTCCTTCATTCTCGATGGTGTCCATACAAATGGTGAATATTTTTCTGTTGAGTATATCGCAAATCTAAATCCACTTTTTGCAATTTTATGACTATTTTCATTGCACTGATAATTGTTACAAAAATGTATCCTGATTTTTTTGGAGGGATTATGCTGTGAGTAGAACGTGTGGTCCTCCCATTAAACTGATTTTAATAATCATGCATTCATTTTTATTTATTAACACTCATTTTTATTTATTAACACTATGTCCTAGCAGGCATAAAGTCATGTGTGGTGTCAGTGTTGGCTTGCAGGGCCTCTTGGACTATATTTTGTTTGAAATCATTTGATTGGCTAATTTGAACAGATATTCAATTTTAACACATGCATCCTGTCATAAAGTAAACTACATGAGAATAAATAAAGCAACATTTCTAGCATCTCTGCTACTTTCTTTCTGAGTCATTGACCCCACCCACAAACCCTGTCCACGATAAAGCTCAAGCACTAGGAAAAACAGATCCCAGTCCACCCTGATGTCCATTTCATCTAGTTTACCCCAAGACCCAACCACCCTTTGCTCCTCAAAACTCACCATGTGAGGGTTAACCTAACCTGCCCTATAGATTCACCTCTGCAGTATACGTTACTGGCATGCAGTTTTCGCTAGACCCAAATGGCCATTGCTCCTTAAAACACTCCATACATCTACGGCAGCCCTGGCACTCTCTCCCCCATCCCAACTTCAACTATATCACCAGATGGCCCTCCCACCTGGCCCACCGGCCACTGATCCCTACTCAGGGACCCATGCACTTAAGTAGTTGCCCTGCACCCGTCCTTTGTTTCTGTTTATCCGGCTCAAACCTTTGTTTGAAATATGTTGAAGGGATTTGAGTCACAGTTTGCATCACTTTGACAAAATAATGACAGGAATCCTGTGTGCCTTGGCTCTCAGAAACTCTAGGATATCTGGGGCAAGAGTAGGCCTGTTCTTGGGCTCCCAAATATGGGTGGGTCTGGTACACACATGTAGGAATCCTTCAACGCAATGAAGTTCTGGGTACCAGTGTGGCTGGTAGAGAGAAAGGTCTTGCTCGAGCAGCATGTAACCCACAGTGTGCCCTGGGGATGGTTAGTGATAGAGTTTGCCTCTGCAGCTGGTCTCCACTTTACACTGTTTACCGTTCTTTCACAGTTCACTGAACATAGTTCAAAACTTTCCACTTTGCGATTCTCTCACTCAACACAGCCCGTTTCTTATCGATTCTCCCCTTGACTCATCGGCTGTGATGAACCACTTGGCTTTTGGGTTTTCTGGAGTCAAGGCTGGTACCACGGGTGTGGGAGCTTCACTCACTCCTGCTTATTGGCATAGGCTTGCTCCGTATACCGTTGACATCTGTTGCAAGACACTTGTGCTGTCTTAGGCTTTCTTCCTCTAAGGTTACATGGGTGTGGGACAAAAAGGACAAGGCCACTTATCTCCTCACCACCTTCTCATTTCCTGCTGCCTTTCTCCTTCGCTTGAACTGCAGCGTCTGCTTAGTCATCTTGTCATGCTGTCTCCCATGCTCGCCTTGCTCGTCCTGTGCTCTTTTCCTCCACCTTTTATCCCTGTGAGGAAAGGAAAGGGCTGTCAGGTATGTGTGGTTCAGGTAAATTGCCTGACTTTGCCTGACGCTGAGGTTGGGACATGTCATAAGCGGTTTTATTACAAGTATGTTATCTTGTATCTCAGGAAAACATTTTCATGTCAGAAAAGGAAGGTGTTGGCGTGTCAGATAAAGCGGGTGGTAGATTTTTCACATATGCTACAGGGTCGGAAGGGTAAGAGGTGATACAGGAAATTATAACCCTATGATTAGGGTTTGTGGTGACCTCGGAAGCAAAGTTTTTGTGAAATAAGTAGGAGGGTCTTTGAGAATTCAGAAACTGATAATCAGATGGACGGGATTGGTAGGGTTTGCAGGGTAAACAAGAATAGCTGGGATTGAGAAATTAACAAAGGGGATTGTGGGAATTGTAGTGTGTTGTCTGATCAGGTTGGGAGTGCGCAAAATAATAATAAGAGGGACAGGAAGAATAAGGATGGGGAGTATTCCAATAGAGACTGGTGAAACAAGGATTCTGGGAGTTATGCTTTTTGGGTGCAACCGGGTTTGGGACCTTAGAAGATTGATTACATATGGAGGGGTTGTTGGATCTGGGCAAGAGAGATCTAATGGGAGGAAGGGAGGCTGATGCATTTCAGCCCATGAAAGCCTCAGATCTCTCACCCTCCTCTCCTTCCCTGGCCGATACTGTGTCTCACCTGGGGCATTGCCCTGAGCACAACCCCGGGCTCCCCTACCTAGGTAATTACCTTTCGCTCTTTCGCCCCCAGGGCTGGGATATGAGTATGTCAAGCTTCCTTTGGCCACCTGAATAAGGGTTCCTTGAGCTTCACTCGAGAGAATACCTTCAGGTCTCTCACAGCAGCACATAGTACTTGGACGTGTGGACGTGCTAATCATTGAAAAATAAATTGTGCTTGTATTAATGTAAATAGATGTTTATATGCATTTGCAGTAGAACGTGGCCTACATTATATTTTTCACTGCAACATAAAAGGACAAATGGAAAGTAATTTTAGAGTTGATGGAGGGTGTTTAACTAACAAGGGGAATATTTTGTTCTTAGCCAATGTTACTGAAGGCCTTAGAATATCTTGGAGTTGGGGGCAACTTTGCTTTTGTTAATGAGTACAGCACGGTTATTGATTGTGTAAATGTGTTGTTTATTTACTGGCTTGAGTTAATGTGTGTAATTTGTATGCAGTGAATGTGTATGCTGTGTGTCGTCATGATAATGTTGGTTGTGTATTACTTGAATTATGCATTTCCTTGCTTTTAATGTGTTTGCAGCAGGGGTGAGTGCGTATGTTGTGTGTGGTCATGATAATGGGTTGAGTGTGTATGTTGTGTGTGAACAAGATAATGGTCTGAGTGTGTATGTTGTGTGTATTAATTTTTAATGTTGGCTACATATTGTTCCTTGAATTATGTATATTCTGCTTGGGTTTATGTTTGAATTATGTACCCTGTGGGGGTGAGTGCATATGTTGTTTATGGTGGTGATACCAGGGAGATTGGCATGTTATGTTTTGTCATGATCATGGGGTGAGTGTGTTATGTCTGGTCATGATAATGGGGCAAGTGAGTATGTTTTGGGGTGAGTGGGTATGTTGTGTGTGGACAGGATAATGGGCTGAGTGTGTATGTTGTGTGTGGTAATTTTTAATGTTGGCTACATATTGTTCCTTGAATTATGTATTTTCTGCTTGAGTGTAAGTTCGTAATATGTTTACGAACTTGGGGTAAGTGCATATGTGTGGTGATGATACTGGGGTGATTGTGTATGTTATGTATGGTCATGACAAATGGATGAGTGTGTATGTTGTGTGTGGTCATGATAATGTGGTGAGTGGGTATGTTGTGTGTGGGCATGATTGAGCGTATGTTGGAATGTGTACACAATGAGGGTGAGTGCATATGTTGTGTGTGGTCATGATAATGGGGTGAGTGTTTATGTTATGGTGTGAGTGTGTGTGTTGTGTTCATAATAATGGTGTGAGTGGGTATGTGTTGTGTGGTCATGATACTGGGGTAAGAGTATGTTGTGTGTGGTTATGATAATGGAGTGAGTGTGTATTTTGTGAGTGGCTATGATCATTGTGGCTGTAAATCGTTTCTAAAATGATCTGTTTTCTTGTTTGAATGTTGTTTGTAATGTGTGTGCAGTGGGGATGAGTGCACATGTATTGTGTGGTCATGCTAATGAGGGCTGCATTCTGTTGCTTGAATTATGTATTGCCTTGCTTGAGTATGTTTTTTAATGTGTGGTGAGTGTGTTTTGTGTAGTTATATCTGCTGTGCGTGTTGGTGATGTGGTTGCTGAGCATATGGTTGGCGTATATATGAGATATGATATTTTATTTATATCCTGCTTGTACGCACGTGTTGCAGAGCGCAACCAGGCAAAGGGAGGGGAACAGGAGAGAAAAACAAAAACAACAATCTTACTAGGCCCAGTGACATTGGGGAACGCGCAAGCACATGGGGAAGGGAGGAGGGGGAAAGTGCATGGGAGGGGGAGAAATTGGAAAGTGCAGAGCATACGAGAGAACAAGATAAATAATAAGTAAATAAAAAATATAGATAAGGTGGTCAAAAACGGTGGTAGTGCAGCCTGTGAATGGCAAAGTGCAAGGTTATTCAGATATGGTGTATCTGATAAGTGCAGAAGAAGAGTGGAAGGGGATTGTATGGGTACAGATACAGGCCCAAGTGCAAGGGGTGGCCAGCAGGCAGTGCAGGAGGTTGGCACGGTGAGCGGGTACCTGGGCCAGAAGGACAGAGGGTAGCCAGGTGCAACAGTGCCAAGAGAGAAAGCAGATCAGCAGGGGAGAAGAGGGGCAAAGGCAGAGGCGAAGAGCAAGGTCCTGAGTAGCTTCCCGAACCATAGATGGTTGTCCTCAAGTTTCAAGGTGGCAGAGCGGCAGTTCCAAAGGGAAGCCCCTGCCAAAGACAGAGATGTACCCCCAGCTTGTTTCTTTGAAAAAAGACTGACCCTGAGGGAGTTAGAGGAAGAGGAGGAACGGGCTCAAGAGGGGAGTTCTTTACGGATGGATAGTTGAAGGTATTTTGGACCCAGACCCCAGAAAGCCTTGTGGACACTGCAAAGGGTGGTAAATGTAATCCTTGCATCCACTTGCAGCCAATAAAGGGATTTCAGAGCTGGAGAGATACGATCCCAGGGCTTGAGTCCAAGGACACGTCTCATAGTCTTGTTCTGGATTAGTTGTAAAGGGCGGAGATTGGAGGCAGGTAGATTTAGAAAGAGGCTGTTACAGTAGTCCAATCTAGAGAGAATCAGAGCTTGGGAGACAGTGAGCTTCTGAGGGAAGGAGAGGAAAGGAAGAGTACCTCTAAGGTAGTGCAGTAAATAGTTTGACTTTTTAGAGATGTCAGAGATGTGTGCAGAGAAGGAAAGTGTGGAGTCAAAGATGACCCCGAGGTTCTTAGCTTCGCAGGTAGGGGCACGAGGAGGGGCAAGGGAGGCCGGCCAGAGAGTAATGGGAAAGGATGGAGAGGGTGGACCAATGAGGAGGATCTCAGTCTTGCTGGCATTTAAACAAAGATCATTGGTGGCACACCAATTTTGAATGGCGATTAGGCAGTCAGAGATGAGGGAAGGAGAGGAGGTGGCTGAAGGAAGCCTGAAAATGACTTGCATGTCGTCAGCATAGCACTGGAAATTTGAGGAGAAAAAGGAAATGCAGTAGGTGAGAGTTGTCAGGTATTGGTTGAAAAGCCACGACGAGAGGTTAGATCCCTTGGGAACATGACATGTAGAGAGAGACAGCATATAGGAAGGACCCAAGTTGTACCTGGAAGGATCGATCAGAGAGAAAAGAGGTCAGCTAGGCCAGAGCCTGATCGTTGATACCCAGGTTGTCATAGAGACGATTGAGCAGGGTGGTATGGTTGACCGTGTTGAAAGCAGAGGAGAGATCAAGTAGGATGAGGACAGAGGGAATGTTAGAGTCAAGGTTAGAGAGCAGGTCTTCACGGTTCTTCAAGAGAGCAGTTTCCATACTTCTGGCAGCTCTGAAGCCAGATAGGTGGTCACGGAGAGAGCCATCAGAGTCAGAATGAAGGTTAAGCTGAGAGATGGCAAGCTTTTCCAAGAGCTTACCCAAAAAGGAAGTAATGGAAATTTGGCGATAGTTAGCTGGACAATAAGGATCAGATGTGGGTTTCTTGAAGAGAGAATGAACAAGGGAGTACTTCAGAGGGGAGGGGAAAGAGCCAAAGGAAAAGGAGAGATTGCAGAAATTGGCAAGGGAAGGAGTGAGGGTATCAATGTGGTCCTCAATGGATTTAGAGGAACAGGGATGGACCTGTTTTGATGAGGATTTCATAGATCAGACTAGAGACCTCATCAGGGGAGAAGAGAGGAAAGGCAGAGAAGGAGGGGGGTAGCTGAGGGTGGGTGAACAGGAAGCGAATGAGAGGAGCAGGAGAGGAGGAAAGTGTGGACAAGATGTCCTCAGTTTTAGAGATAAAGTGTGAGGCAAGGTCATTTCAAAGAGCCTGAGAGGTGAAAGGAGGGGTAGATACTGCTGCAGGTTTGGCCAGCTCCTTGCAGATTTAAAAGAGTTCGGCCGAATTGTTAGATGCTGTAGAGACACAGGCTTGTATATGTTCATCTTATTTCAAAAATACATTTAGTGAAGAACGTGGTTGTTATTGTGCATGTGTCATATATAGATACATTTCCAATCATTAATATCTCAAAATTGGCCGAGTCAATTTAAACACATTTTCTTTAGTGCACCAATTTCAGACAAAGTCTAGGGGCTTGATTCACAGAGCATTTTCTAATGGGATTGTATCATTATAAAACGCTTCTTCGAATCAGGCTCTTGGTGTCGAAAATATTTAGGACAATGAAAGCAAACAATTTGGAAATATTTGCCCTGAATTGTTTTTTTTCCCAATGGGAAACCCCCATTTAAAAGCTGTTAAAATATCAATCATTATTAGCATTTTTTAAACTATGAATCCGTTCAATTAAAAATCAAAAAATTTGCATGCACACGTAGCTGCCTCAAAATTTTACTGAGAAATATTTTCTGTTTTTTAATGCAAGTATTGTTCCTGGTTAACTTAATATTATTTTAATGTGATTGTCATCACATTTTTAAAACTTTTTAACCTGATGTTTTCTCATAGGCAAAAAACAAAATTTTCAAGCCAGATATCTCAAATTTAGCAGGCACCAAGATCTTATCATGAATATTGATGCTCAGAAAAACGTTTTTGAGATTTGAGCTGTCCAATTTCGAGATGTTCATGTTTCATGATGCATACATATATCATGCATGCACAAAATGAAAGTGCATGATTTATATGAACAGTACATCTATGTGTAGAAGATGTCAATGTTGCACATGGACACTACGTATCAAAACACAAATCAAACTCAGGGCTTGGCCACAATATTCTGGATTGGAAACATTCTAAAAGGGTAGCTGAAAGAAATTGGCGTTAATTTCCTTCACCATTCAAGCTTGCCCTGTAAAGGCAGGTATCATGGCCGCTAAAACCGCCACCTTCAACAACAGGATCTCTCAGGCCAAGTCTAGCTCTAGAGAGCTTTTTACAATCCTGAAGTAATTTGAAGGCAAGACAGTCGTGAGACTAACTCCCACTAAGGATTCAAAGGGATGACAGGCAATCCACAATGAATTCAAGCAAAAAATCCTTAAACACCAGGAGGCCATTTGTGCCAATAGGAAGGCTATTCCACTTTCTGGGGTGGACATCTCCATCTCTGGGTCCAACCCAAGGCCCATCCCAGACCTTAAAATCAATGAGTTCACCTTCTCTCCCTGTTCTAATGATGACGTTTCCTAAATCATAAGCTCCCTGAAACCTTCTGTCTGCATGGGGACATCCGTCCCTCAAGGGTGTTTAAAGACTGTTCAGACATTTTAGTCCCTTGGGCTACTAAGCTGGTGAATTTATCTTTTGCCGAAGGCCTGCTACCTCCGTTTCTGAAGGAGGCCTGGATCACGCCACTTTTCAAAAAAAGCAGTCTTGACCCTTTTAAAGCTGGGAACTACGTCCCATCACAAATGTCCCATTTTTGCTTAAGTTGCTGGCCCGAGCAGAGTTCTTACAATTTCAGAGCTACATTGAGAAAAACAATATTCTCGGTCCACGAAAGTCTGGCTTCAGAGACAGACATGGCATGGAGACTACCCTTCTTGATTTCAAATCCAGCCTCTCCCTTATTGTGGATGATGGTCACCCTGCCCTGTTGATGTTGCTGGACTTCTCTGCAGCCTTTGACTTTGTAGATCACTCCATCTTGGTCACTAGGTTGCGAGAGCTAGCATGATGATCTGAGGCTGCTGTTAGGTGGGTTACCTCCTTCCTGGGTCCCCACAATGCTAGGATCACAGTGGATGATGCTGGATCCACCCCTGAGGCCATCTCTTGTTGGGTACAACAGGGGTCCTGTATCTCGCTGACTCTTTTTAACATTTATATCCTGCCTTTCCTGACACTTCTCGACAAACTGGGTGTGCAGTATGCCAATTATGCGATGACACCCAGTTTGTCCTGAAGCTCTCGGGTATCGAAATGCAAAACACAGCAACCATTAATATGGTCTATGGTGCCATCGAGGTTTGGATGGCAACCAATACATTGATTCTGAACAAAGATAAAACTGAACGGAGTCGGTGCAGAGTCTTGTGAGTCTGCTTTGCCTGCTGGACTGTTGGACTGCTGTTGGAACTTTACAGTCCTCTTTCTATCTCTATCAACTGAGAGGGGTGTGCTTATAATCCCCTGTACTCCACGGAGCGGCGCAGAGTCGGTGCAGAGTCTCGTGAGTCTGCTTTGCCTGCTGGACTGTTGGACTGCTGTTGGAACTTTACAGTCCTCTTTCTATCTCTATCAACTGAGAGGGGTGTGCTTATAATCCCCTGTACTCCGCGGAGCGGCGTGGAGTCGGTGCAGAGTCTCGTGAGTCTCTGGAGGCTCCCGAGGCTCAAGGGGCACAACCCTCATGGATCGAGGAATAATATCTAAAGTGCCGACAAGAATCATACATCACCCCTTTACCCGTCTGCAGCTGAAGCGCGCTGAAGAAGGATCTGAAGGAACTTTACCTGTGTCCTGGAACCGCTTTGCCGTGTCTACTACAACAGCGGGGAGCAATCAAGTAAGGAAATCCAAATCTTATTCTTCCCCAGCCGCACGCATAATATCATTGCCGCGCGTGTCAATGGAAGACACGAGCGTTTGTGCTAGCGACGTGCGAACCACGCATGATGTTGTTTCTTGTGTAAATCGCTCGTACAGTGAGCCAGACTGTTGCCTTTCTCCCGAAAGCCTATCGAGCTTAAAAAAAACAGGAAATGTTTCTATTAACTCTGCCCGCAGAGTGAATGAAGGGGGGCCCTGTGACATTGAAGTATGGAGAGAAGGTAATGGTGTCCCACTAAGTAATATGAACACGAGTGTAAGTTATCTTCCTGAGAGTGGTGCACAAGCGCTGGGAGAGTCCTCATTTGTAGATGATGTTGTGAGCTCTGATGGAGTCCAACTCCCATGCGTACAACCCGTTAACTTGGCAGGGCCTGTATGCTTACCGGGAGATGTAGTGCAAGCTGTTGATATGCGGGGTTCAACAAACCGCAAACCGCAATGGCTAACCTCGGAAGCTACTGGCTCATGGCTTGAATGTACTTCTGACACCTCTTCCCTGACAACTACGACTTCTCATACGGGGAGTTCTTCACTGTCCCCCAAGTCTTGTGTCACTCAACCACTGTCAGACGCCACCAGCCCCTCGTCTCCCAATAAAACTTCTTCCAATATGGAGAAAAGAGTCCACATCAACGAAGTACCGATAAGTAACTTGGCTGAAATTGTGACAGAAGCAGAGGAACGAGGCGCTAGAGAAGCTAAATGCAATTATCCCTCTTCTAACTGTATCAACCTTAATGTCTTGAAAACTCATTACAATGAAAAAACCAATTCCTTGGCCATAGCGAACAAACTCCTCTTGGATCTGACAAAAATGAACAGCTCATTGAATGCCAAACCAACATCAAATGACATTGATCCGAATAGTGGACTGACCACCATTGAAACCTGTTCCATGGCAAATGAGCCAGAGGTTAACGTACGACCGAGTAGCGAATGGCCAAGGGGTCTTAGAAAAAGAAGACGAATGGCTTCCAGCGTATCTCCCCCCATACCATGCTCCCAAAATAGAAACCAACGGAACGGAATTTCTCTGTCTCAAACCTCTCCAGCGACACCTAGAGGTTACACGAAAACCATTACAAGGCTGCCTATATCTTCATGTAATGAGGAGTTGTCTGACTTCTCATCTCTGGACGAATCGCTGAATGCCTCTCCTATTAGACATCAGCCTCCCAAAGGGAAATCATCCAACTACAGAAAACCCGCCTCCCAAACATTGAAAGATCTCAAGCTGCAGAAGATGGTGAAAGAAGCTTTAAATGATCTTAGACCGTTTGTTTTGTCCTCGCTGACCATAGCTATGTCTTCAATGCTCAAACTGTATGAGCAATTGAATGACAATGTCAAAGACCTAACTACACTTGCAGCATTGACAAACTCTAAACTTGCAACAGCAGAATTATCGCATAATGGAGGAAATACCAAAATACAGGACTTTATCCAAAGATTTGAAACCTTAACCAAGGATCATGCGGACCAGAAACGCTCAAACGTTGATGAGAAACGTCTAATGTCTGAAATAACATTGGAAGTGTTAAGCCTGCTGAAACAGGCTCAACCACCAAGGAGAATGTACGACGAGTCCCAACCAGCTTCTCGGGATCCACTAATGACAGACACCTTATCAACTGTGCGGGAAGGCTGTTTCCTTCGCAAAAATGATCCAGGACAGTCATTGAGGACAACTGTTCCATCCTCAACAATGAATGGACGAGAGGAGGCAAATACCTCCAGGCCTCAAATAACGCAGCTGAATGTGAGTATTCCCCAGAGGGTTCCCCTGGGGGATGAAAGATCTACGAGCGAGGGAGCCAATCCCCCAGATGTGTCTCACTCAGATTTGTCACAGAAGATACCACCGACTATTCGAGTTGCTGATGTCGTTATTCGTCCGCCAGACGTAAACATCATATCATCTCATATCGAGCAATCAGAAACTCCAATGAAATCTCCCTCAGGTATTCTATCTACTGAACCTGAAAACAACCTGTTGGATGTAAGTATCCCTGTGCCATCTACGTCTGCTAATACTGAAGGAATTACTGGACCTTTGGAACATGAAGCAAGCCGCTGTCCTGACACAAAAGATAAAACTTGTGAAATATTCCCGCACATATTGCCGATGTAAGCAAACTGCAGGAAAAAAAATCAAAGAATCAAAAATGTAAACGAAAAGGTAATAACATGGGATCAAGGAAATTTCTAAGAAATCTAAAATCAGTCAATTTATTTGTTGATACAGAAAAAGCAAACAAATCATCTAAAAATACCAATATAGAGTTCCTGCAAAAGTGCCCGGACGATTCTGAACCGACAACTGTGATAGATGAAAGTATCGAAACTGTTGAGCAAGAGCTCTTAAATTTATCAGTCTATGAATATGTGACAAATGCCGAAATAGACAATGAGGAGTTGGCACACAAAATCACAAGTCCTGAGGCCTTGGCAAAAATTTACCGGTTAAACTCTTTGAATGGGGCACCCCGAGCCAGCAACGGGCGAGTTTGCGAACTAATACTCCCGCCAACAGAAGCGATCCCGTTGGCCCCCACTGAAAACTCTAACAAATTTGAAACTATGGCGGAAAAAAGAAGACGCCTGGGTGCTCGGAAAGAAGCCCTAAAATCTGGAACTGAAAATAGCTTAGCTTGCAGGAATGATCATAGCAAAACGCAGATTGAAGAAATTGATAAACCAAAACTTAACATGACAGATATGGCTATTACAATTCAGCCTATCCTGAAGGATCCCAAAATACCCATAACATCAAATGCGGCTAACAAAAACCAACGAAGATCGCAACAAAATCTTTTCGAACACAAAGACAAACTTACAAAAACTGCGAAGTATATGCTAATACTGGAAAGAATATTGGACACTAAAGATGGCCTAACTTTGAATCGAAACAACGTCCTTAGACTTTTACATCATGTTCCTGGACTCCGGTCAATTGAGTCCAATGACATTCAAACAGTGGCCTTCATCAACGATCATCAGAATGACAAAGTTGTACTGCATATAAATTCCAGACTTGTCTGTGATTCACTCCTAAATGCAGTCTCGTTCCTGCTATCTTTAGGCTTTGACATCCATGAGGTCTTTCAAAATAATACTGCAGACCCTTGTTCCACAAAGGCAACGGTAGCATTAGATAACAATTCGCCCTCAACCCACAAGGTTACCTTTGGAAACAATGCTAAACTAAATCCTCCCACTAAAGCTGTCATTAAGACACCGAACAACAAGCCAGAAATCAACAAGGAATTAAATAGCCTCCCACAAGAAGAAAAATGTTGCAACTTGGGAGAAAACATCAAAATTACAATTTTTGGAACAAATTCTGCAGTTGTAAGCGAGCAAAACATCGAATCACAAATTTTGGACGATAACATCACGACAAAAAATTGGAATTGGTTAGCGGGCGTTCTGGGAGGGCAATCTAGCTAATGCCATCAGGGACGCTGTAGTCCCCACATGAATGTCCTCTCATGGAACACCCGAGGATTCATGCATTTATTTAATAAATCTAAAAAAAATCCATTGAATCAAACAGTGATTTGTCTGCAGGAAACGTGGCTGACTCTGTGCCCATTATCAGATGAGTATCAAATAGTTATGAACCCAGCCATAGCGAGAAAAAAAGGTCGCCCATCTGCTGGTTTAATAACAATGGTGAAAAAAAACTCGGGTTGGCCATTGAAAAGTGCCTGTAATTATACTCCATACATCCAACATACAAATGCAGAGGCTAATTCAATGAATCCCGGGAAAAAAATCCAGCTCAACATAATCAATTTATACTGGCATCATAAAGAAGCTGGCACATACAAATTTATGAATACAGTATTGGATCTAATTGACGCAATTAATACCGAGCAACAAGTATCCAACGTAATTTGCTGTGGTGATTTCAATCTATAATGCTTGAGGGACGGGCAAGATTATGCAGCATCAACCACAACGCAAAAGTTGGCAGCAAAATGGTGCTCGGCCCTACAAGAAAGAAACATAACAATGGCAAATGGGAACACTAGTGGAGACATTCCAGCACAAACAACATGGAAAAGTGGAAAGGCATCTTCCACTATAGACTATTTCTTTATTTCTGACAATCTGAGCCAACGAGCTGTGGAACTAACGATACTAGAAGATCCAAACAGCGACCACAGTAAGTTAACACTCACTCTGCTTTCTCCGATCGTAGTGAAACCAAACAGCTGGAGGAATCAGGTTGAAGTAGAATCCAACAGAATTCGTCTGAAAATAAAGCCATCTGAGGTGAAGCGAATTACAGACCTATACTATAACCTCATAACAAACTCAACAGACGCTAGCCTTGAATACACTGTTGTATTAGAACAGTTTATGACTACTCATAATGGTTCAAAAAGACCGGACTTTGCTCCTAAACACTGCTATAATCACGAAACTGCAGTAAGAAAGAGGCAATTAAGAAAAGAGCTAAGACATCACGCACAACTTGATATTGATCAGCGACAGCTCACAAAAAAAGCCTCTATGCAGAAATACAAAAACTGGCTAATTTCGCACAAAACCATCCAATACCAACAGGATAGCGAAGCATTGTTAGCGGTGCTTAGCAACAAGAATTCAGCCGACTTTTGGAATCTGATCAACAACATGAACTGTCAACAAAGCGCAATTCAGACAAATATGGTCCCACAAGCGGAATGGGTTACTCATTTCGATTCGGTTTATAGAAAAAACAGCTCAACAATTGAACCTAAATTTCCGAAGTTCACCAAGTGGGATTTAAGGTTCGACAAGGAGAGCATAGCACAGAGCATCCTACGAGCTTCCTCCTCAAGAGCACCGGGTCCCGATGGACTTACCAACCATCTAATAAAACAAAACCCAGAGGATTGGTCTGAGTTCCTCATGCTACTGTTCACACAGATCACGGAAGAAGCCACTATATCATCTAGCTGGAAATCAGCTATTATAATTCCCATCTTCAAGAATGGAAACAGAGCAGATCCGAAAAACTATAGGCCCATAGCATTATTAGATGTCTTAGGAAAAATCTTTGCTACCCAACTACAAAATGAATTAATGAAATGGATTGAATCTACAAAACATCTGGACCTCCGTCAAACTGGTTTTGTCCGAGGCGTTGGCTGCGGCCTAAATCTGCTACTGTTGAACATTTTGAAAATGGATGCTATAAGAGCAAACAAGAAAATCTATCTTGCATTCGTGGACTTATCCCAGGCATTTGACAGCATTGACCGGGAATTTTTATGGAAGAAAATGGCGACCTGGAACTGTCCTCTCAGTCTACTCTTGGCTATTAAAGCACTTCACACCGACACAGTGATAAGGGTGAGACTGAATCTACAAGGACTCCTCTCCGAGCCAATAAATACTTATAGAGGAGTTAAACAGGGTTGCCCACTTGCTGCCATAATATTCAATCTGTTCATCTCAGACCTGGGGGCTGCCTTTGAAAATATCAACGCCTTTGCTCCAAAAATAAACGGAAACGAAGTAAATTGGCTCCTGTATGCGGACGACCTAGTCCTATTGGATTTAACACCAATAGGACTGCAACGGAAATTGCAGATTCTTGATCAATACGTTACGCAAAACGGATTAATTGTGAATTCTAAAAAATCTGTAATCCTAACTCTGCAAGATCTTCAAAAAAACAAAAAGCGAGAGGGCCTGAAAAAATTTAAATGGAGAATTGGGAAGGAGGCCTTACAACACATTGACCAGACCATGTATCTTGGCATGTGCATTAGCTCAAGTATCAACGAGTCTCCTTGGGTTGCGAAAACAAAGGATAAATGTAAACAACTAACAGCACAGGCCTGTATACTTAATAAGAAGTTTGGTAAACATTCATTAAAACCTGTCATGGACTTCTATAAAATGAAATTCATTCCGGCAATTACACATGGAGCCAATAGTGCTCTGGGATGTCCAGACACACTATGGTCATCGCTTGAACATCACTTCTGGTCCAAAGTTTTGCGCCTTCCAATGGGTGTACCAACAGCTTGCATAAGATACGAGCTAAGTCTCTTGTCAATTAATGCAATAGTAATGTGGAGCACTCTAAATGAATTTAGAAAAATAACCTCTGATTCAACTGCTCCTCAATACCAGATTCTAACCAGTACAGACACAGGACCGGCAAACTGTATTCTGTCCCAATGGATAACACGCTGTGACACCATCCTCAGTGATCTATGCCCTAACAGAGAGTTACTCCATATGAATCCCGTCAAAGTAAAATCACTATTATGGCAGCAAGATTGGATTGACACAGGGGACATAAGAGGAACTCATAGAATCATGAAAATATGTCCAGCCGAAGCAAGAAAATTAAATGATCCTCAATCCTACTTGCTCAAGTTCCCAGATACTGCCCGTAGACTCCTTTATGTGAAATTCCGCTTGAACCAATTCCCAACAAGAGAAATGTTGGCAATTCGACAAAAAGATGGAGCTCCAATATTGACCTGTCGCTTATGCGGGGAGGAAAATGAAACATTGAAACATCTTATTTTGTATTGCACACAATTGCGACAGGAACGATCTAATCATTTGAGAAAATATACTGTGGCAAGACCAACCCTGTCTGCTGAGGATTGGTGGGATATGATGCATCAAGACGTGGAACGCAGCCTAACAATCGAACTGACTTTCCTTCTTGAAAAGATGATCGAAAAGCTGGAAAAACATGAAAACGACATCAAAGTTGCCGTAACCTCAGCTTGAACATTGGCAATCTAAGAGTGTTCTGCACTGCAAACACTCCCTACTTAGTCTTATGCCTCTCCCTCATGCCTTCCTCTAGTCTTTCTGTCTATCTTTGCCCTTATTTTCCGATTGGAGCTCCTTCTGTAAATCTTTCTTCTTCAAGAACGAATTTTCTAATGTACTCTGAGATTTTCTTTCTTTTTCTTTTTTCTCTTTCTCTATTTTTGAAGGTTTGTAACAAACCAATAAAAAAAAAAAAAAAAAAAAAAACTGAACTCTTGATTGTTGTCTCAGAGTCTCGCTTGAAAAAGCTACCTGCAGGGGGTTATGCTCAATGCAGAACTCACCATTAAACCCCATGTTGCCATCCTCTGGGCATCTTGTGGCTATATTAATAAACTTCTCGTCCACATCCGTCCAATTTTTGTCTACTGGGAACATGTCCCTCCTTACATCAGCGTTGGTTAACTCACAATTGGATTACTCTAACAGTCTGTTTCTGAGAACTTCCCAGGTAAACTTGGCAGCACTCCAGGTGATTCAAAATGGGGCAGTCTGGGCTATCAAGTGTCTAGCTAGATGAGTTCACATCACCCGTCTGAGGAGGGAGCTTCCCTGGCCCCCTGTGAAACATTGTGTTACCCACAAAGCCGTAATGCTGAGACACAAATGCCTGAATTTCCAGACCCCTCATATCTCTGTGAATGCACCAAGGTCTACTAACTTTGCCGCTCGCTCCGATTGGCTGATCAGGCTAGCCTCCAACAACCTAAATTCAAACAGAAAGGGTTTGGTGGTATCTCCTTCAATATTCAGGCCCCCTTGGCTTGGAATGCACTCCCTCCCGACCCGGGAAAGATAATATCTTTGTTGGATTTCAAGAAAATAATGAAGACTCAACCGCTTAACCTTGCATAACTGAACCTCTCCTCTCTGCTCTTTATCTGACCCCAGTTGTCTGTCTGTGTTTTCATGTGCGCCCTGACACCTATGGGTGAGTGGTGCGTTATAAAAATAAAAATATATTTTTTTAGGAGATGTTTATTGAGTACATGTACACTGATATACATGTAAAACATATACCAAAGTCAGTATTGCCTTTGATGACAGTTTTCAGGAGATTTAAACTGCATGCATATATGAACTGAACTCCGGTATGCCTCCTGTAAGTATTAAAAATCACATCCAAGTTAAAAGTCACTTTAATGTGAGTTTTCATATGCACAAAAGGCATATGGGACATGTGTATTTCATGACTTCATACCGAACACTCGTATGCCATGTATATGCCATACAGTCACATGTCAGATACCTACACACCAAACACTCATATGCCTTACATCACCCACTCTTACAAAACATGCAGTTACAACACACACTCTTATGACACACACTTATCAAACGTGTATGAGATATATATGTCATAGATGTACACCAATATATGTGTAAAAACTGATGTCAAAGTTAGGACTGACACTGACGTCCTTTTTCATATCTATATGAAACATAGAGGGGATGTTAACTGTATATATGTATTAACTGAAAAACGTGTATATGCTCTAAATGCGTAAAACTCACATCAAAATGAAATCATACTTTTTATATGTATAGGAGGAGTATAGGACATGTGCATTTCATATGCCTTCACACCAAGTACTCATAAGCTATGTATACATTGTTCACACCTTTAGGCTACCACTCACTTATGGCACCCAGTCCCTGAAATATAGAAGAGTTAAACGATATGTGCTAAATTAATGAACATCTTGTAAATGAACTGGACATGTACACTTATATATGTAGAAAAACTCGCACCTAAGTCAGGACTAACTTTAATGTGATATTTTCATTCACTTATAAGATGCATATGGGATTCAAATTATCTACCTCTGTGCAGTGCAAACCATATATTTGACTGTGTATTGTCATACGCTGATACACTCATACTGCAAACACTAATTCTACAATCACTTATGTGACATATACTAATACACTATATGCCATACTCCCCACAAATACACACACAGAAATGAGATAGGAAAAATATTTTGAAATATGACTGTAGGTTAATATAACAAACGGACAGTGAGAATAACAGCGCTAAGGTATAACGACTCTATACACTACAAATCTAACCTTAACCCTTGCTTCAAGTATTAGGCAGGTTATGTCAATACCAAAAATACCAAAGTGGAAGTGAGGGTCAAGGTTGAATTTGTAGTGAAATCACGTGAGTGTTTATACTGCAAGTTTCATGGTTATTGTTTGTACCTTAGTGTTGTTATTCTCACTCTTTTTGGACTTTATGTTTTTGTTATATTATCCCTTACACACATATACATGTATATATATTTCAAGTCAGTGAAACACCTTTACTTAAGATACAGTTATGGTGATGCAGTTCAAAACAACAAAATCCTTGAAATAAAGTGATATTATCTTATTTGAAGTAATGTCAAGCCGCCAGTTTAACAGAACAAACCCCTTTAATTTTGTAAGGTGTTGAAGCTACACCACCTTAACTTTGAGTCTACCAATTGCACCACATATGAGCACACTGTTGACTTTACTAGTAACATCAGGTATGACATATATATGTTATCGCTAATGTCATCATCCACGACATCACTGAAAGATAAAGCACGCTTATGATTGAACAATGACATCACAGATGATACCAGTTATAACGTTCCTGTGTCATCATGGATGCCATCACTGGAAAATAGATCACAATGACAGAATCACTGCTAACATCATTAATGGCATTACTTTTGTCATCATCCATGGCATCACTGGTGGGGTGAATTACAAATGAAAGCGAGAGATGCAATATTTAAAAATGTCAACACTACTACATAGTTCAAAAACTTAAGGAGTGGGGCTCATGTGCTTTGCTTGTCTAATTTTGACATTTACCTTTGTTTTTCCTTCAAAATAATGCCACTTTCCAGACATCAAATTCTAGCAGCCTGTGTCTGATAACTTTAGATGACTACCTCCTAATTAAAGACATTCCACTGAAATTAATTGATTTGAACCTCTCTGTCCTTTAATTGATACCTTTTGCATGAAAGTCATTTCTAATAAGTTACAAACACAAACTATTTGAAAATTAGTATCTTCGGTTTAAAGTAAATATCGAAAGATAGTCTATGTGGAAAAAGTCACACATTAAAAAGTTCACAGCATTATCATTCAAATCATGTTTATGAAATGAAAGGGTAATGTGCATAGTGTAACTATGACAGCAGCATTCCAGAGGAGGATAATAACATACAAAATATGGACACTTTACAAAATACATGTATTATTTTATTTGACAACCGCATGTTCTTGAAAGGAGAAGGTGGAACCACACCATGCAAATCTCTGATGTGTTGGTAAAATGACTGATATAGCTCCATATTGTAAAAATATAGTGGAATGTGTGAGCATAAAATAGCTAATTAGAACATAGGAACGTTATGAAGTTGTGTACTAAACTTTTGATATTTCTACTTGTAAAGGAACTGGAGTTTTATCTCAAACTTTAGGTTCATTTTAAAAGGCTTACTTGCTGTGTTTTAAAAGCAGTCAATTATGTATGCTTGAAATACTGAAAATGTATGTTTCTCCTTTGTTAGCATACTCTTAATGTCTAGCTGAAAAATGTGTCTTCAATATCTTGGCATGAGGTTTTTATACTGACAAGTACTTTCCAGTGATATCATATGTGTTTTCATCATTTAGGTCATCATTGTACTCATGGGCTGCTGAAAGAGGTGGCTCAAAGTTACGGTAGCGTAGTTTCCAAAATCTTCCTGGATTTCAGGGGTTTTGTTGTGTTAAACTGGGACTGTAACATAACTTTAATTACACGTGTTTTCACTTAATTACAATGGTTCTGTTGCTTTGAACAGATTCAACTCAACGTTCTCTTTACTATAGAGTTTTCAGCGAATTTCAATGGTTTTGTTCCGCTATATTTCACACTACCTGAAATACGAAATATGTGTCTTTCATATCATAGCTGAATTGATATACAATGTAATCAGTGTGTTTTTAGGCTACACATCATGGTGATTTTTCCATTTTGGGACACTGGCCAATGGGCAAAGTGATTTGGCCTCTTTGCCCGGGACATGGCCTTTGTCCGTGCCTTGTGTCATGCTTTGCCACCTACTAAGGGAGAGGAATAAGAACTGTTACAAAGAACATGAAGAGGGACAATGAAGAGGAAGAGGGACAACACATTGGAAAAAGGAATGTGACAAGAGGGATAGTGTTCGAATGCCTGGTGTAAGGGTAGTGAGGGACCTTGATAAGGAGAAGGGATCCAAATATGGGTAGTTATTGTGCCAAGGTAGGGGTTGCCACAGTAAGGGTAGTGAGGGAAAGTGATGAGGAGATATGTGCCATGCTAGGGTTATTGAGAGTATGTGATGAGCAGGGGGAATATCAGTGTAAGGGTAGTGAGGAACTGTGACTACACAGACTGATTCTCAGGTAAATTTAATGAGGTAGTGTGGCAAGGAGTTAACATTCCAGAGGGTATGGATAGAGAAGTACAGTGGTGAGAAAGGTGGATGTCAAAGTAAATTTGGTGATGAGTTGGCATGATTGGGTCTGTGTAATAAGGGCCTGTGGCAAGGGGAGTGCGGAAATAAGCTTGACAAGGGACTGTGACAAGGCTAAAAGCTGATTACATAAGGCTAGTGAGGTACTGTTCTAAGGAAGGGGTGCAGAATAAGGTTATTGAGGGGTTGTGATGTGGAGGAGTGATGCCAGGGTAAGTGTATTGCGGGACTGTGATAAGGAAGGAGATGCCAGGCAATTTGAAGTGAATAACTGTGTTGAGGCATAGGGATACTCAGGTAAGGAGTAAGCGGTGCAGGTCTTTGACAAGGAAGAGGGTGTTGAGGATAGGGTAATGAAGGACTGTAACAAGTGGATAGTGGTAGTAAGGAACTGTAGCAACAAAGGGGAATGCAGAGATAAGTGTAGTGAGAGACTATGTTGAGAAGGGGGTGCTGAACTGTGATAAGGAGAAGGGATGCCAGAAGAAGGGTAATGAAAACTGAAATGAGGATGGAGATGCTAGAGTAAGTTAAGTCAGGGACAGTGATGAGCAGGGGGCTACCAGCAAAAGGGAACTGAAGGACTGCGATAAGCAGAGGGATGATGGGGTAAGTCTAATGAGAGACTTTCATAGATAAGAGTAACAAAGGAATATGGTGAAGAGGGTGACTTCCAGGGTAAGGGTGGTGAGGGCCAGTGACATGGAGGGGGATGCTGGGGTAAGGGTGGGGAAGGCAGTGCCAAGGCGGGTGTGCTGGGGTAAGAGCAATGATGTACTGTGATGAAGAAGAGTTACCTCAGAGACTATTGGGAACTTGATAACCTGCCTACCATTTATGGCGATTCAGGCTCAGGCAGCCTCCATTCCACCAGAGAGTCAGTCTACTCATACTGTGACTCCAAGCAAAAAGTCAAAAATTACATAATAGTTCCCAAAAAAAGAAAAAGAGGTCTATGATATGATATGATATGATCGTTTATTTATATAGCGCCTATACACGTGTTGCAAAGTGCTTCAAGGCAAGGGAGGGAACAAGGGAAAATACAACCACATTCTTACAGGCCATGAACAGTAAGGATGTGAAATTAACTATCGTACTCGGCCTGATGACATTTCAGATAGTGCAAGAGCTAAGACATAGATAAGGAAGGGAGGGGGAGAGTGGGAAGAAAATGGAAACAGACAGGCGACTACCGTACTAGGCCTGACAACATTTCTGGTAGAGCCAGAGAAAAACAAAAGGTGAGGGAGAGGGGTGCAGAAAGGGAGGGGAGGAACAAAACAAGCGACTATCATACTAGGCCCGACGACATTTCAGATAGTGCTGGAGGCGTGGTGGGGAGGAAAAAAAACTGTAATGGGAGGGTGGAGGAAACAGACGAGGTTGCTATCATATTAGGTTCAGGGACAATTCTGATAGACTAAGTGCATAGAAGAAAGTAAGGGGAGGAGACAGGAAAAGGGAGAAGGGAAAGGAGGAGAGAAAAGAGAGTAAGCAGTCAAAAATAGCGGAGAAGCAAGAGTGGAGAGCGAACACAGTTGCAGAAGTCAGTAGTAACACATAATGTTGCATCAAACGCACATTCAAACTAGCATGGGGACTCCACAAGTATTGGATATTAAGGAAATGAAAGGGGCTAATGAAGACACTAGGGACCCCTTCTTGACTAAAGCTAATTACATGGATAATGTTACTGCAATTCCAGATAAAGACCTTCTCAGTCTCATACATAATGAAACAGTGGGCATGAATAACTTCAAACATAACTAACCAATTAAATGAGTTATTCCTTGGGTTAATTCTACACATTACATGCATGATGTATTGGCGTAGGAATGGATTCACATAATGAGGGCTCGTTCTCACAGCCATTGACAACTCCTCTTTTCTCTGCACATTTAAAGGATGGCTCCTCATATCAAGGCCCACTGGGCTCCTCTTCATTGGCTGCTTTAAACTCTGTCATTAATTTTTTAGTCCAACTATATGTGAACCTAAGCCTTTGTTGCAGGCCTTATATGTTTTCATGCATAGAAGGATTCATTATGGGCCAGATCTGAGTGTAAGTTAGCAACCCATTAGAAACATCTTATCATGAAATTGATTCTGTTTTGTCCTTGTTGGAACCACTTCTTTTCCCACTTTACAGAATGATACCCAGGTATCGGACTCTCAGAAAAGGCTGAGGCTAAATGCTATGGACCAGCTTGAGGTTCTAGATTCCCTTCATCCATCCCCAGAGCATCAAATAATGCTATATTTTATCAAATGAACACAAGATGAGACCAGCCAAAGGCAAAACCTCAGGTAAAGAAGTCTAAGAACCAAAAAGGCACTAACATTACTAATACCTGTGGGTGTAGAACATGTCTACATAATTTAGCAACTACTTCAAAACATATAGAGAAAGCTAAAGAGTATTTACCTTTGGAGGAAAAAGAGGAAACTACAACCAAAAAAAAGAAAATCACTGTGTAAAGAGAACTGTCAATACAACTGAGAAGGAGGTTGAATCCGTAACCGAGACAGCTGAAGACATTAATTCAAATAATATTCCAGTCAATACTGACCAGCATGATGAGGATGCCAATTTACTTTTGTGTATGCCATCATACTCTAACAAGGAACCTCCAACTAAATTGCACATTGTTTCGATGAGCAAGGAAGAGGACAAAGAAACAAAATCTATATGTGCATTCCAAAGCCTCCATTCTGTACGCTGGAGCAAACAAGATTATTGTTAATAAATACTTCAAATAGGAGATGAATTTGACCCACATGCTCCTTGCTTTGTTGACGCAGCAATCATCTTTGCACTTACAGTCCATTTCACACCAGGTATTTCTTGAACGAGTCATAGCATCAGATGAAAAAGTGACCCATACTTATCTGTTGTTCTTTCTTTGTATGAGACAGTCCCTTGTTAAAGATCATTAACTTCTGATGATATTGAACTAATTGAATTTCTAAATGATTTTGCTTGTAACTCTGTATGTCTGCATTCGTTCTGGAAAAGTTTTACAAGCAGTTTCATTTATGTTAAGTTTGGCTTTTGATGTATGTGAAATGCATCATCTAGTTTTCCATGAAGGCCAAAAACTAAGGGTTTTTTCCTTCCTTCAACCATCAAAACCAAGCTAAGTATTTACAAATTTGCTGCGAATCCACCCTCCAGGAAGGTAGAAGGGTATTTTATCAGGCTTGTTTGAGCTCAGCAGCCAACTCAGACATGAAAGATTGGTCTTGCTGGTTATTGCTTTGCAGCCAGCCTCTTCGAAAGTTCATGTGACCTTGCAACATCTTTAGGACTCAATCAATTTGAATTTTGTCCTGGAACACCTAAGACCACGTGCAATTATTTAGAAATAAAAGAGTCAACACAAACAAAAATTCTCTGGCGGACAAAATAAGAGAAATAGAGAGAAGTTCAAGCTTTATTGAAAACATTAAAACAGGTGAACAATGGCCCCCAAACAGAATAACATACGAAAGATCACATAAAGAAAATGGAGAAACTACAGGACATGAACAGAATCCGCAATTCCAAGTAGGAAAAAACGAACATAAATGAATGGAGGAGAGTAACACAAATGGAAGAGATTCACAATGATACAAATGCATAAATCAACCCCCAAAAGATGATTTAAATAAAAATATACCCCAAATAGGTGACTCAAGAGACAAACAAGTTAAGAGAAAGAACAAGATAACAATAAGAATGGAACTACAAGACAAAGGACCAATACTTGATGGCGAGGGAATTAAACTGGACCTGGACCTTCAACCAAACCAGAAAATACCAAATGAAACAATAACACCAATAGACGCTAACAGAACACTGATAGTTAAATCACAACTATCGACAGCAGCTGGGAAACAGATCCATAAAAATGTGATGGCAGCAATGTCTATCTCATTAGCCCCATATAGAAAGCTATATGAAACAATTAACAAAAATGTTAAGGACAACGTAAATCTTGTAATAAACACACAAAACAAAATCATCGAACTGGACGCATTTACAATGAAAATCACAGAGAGAATAGATCAACAAGCAGAAGCGCCGGCCTCTTGGCAAAGAAGATTATGGGACTTGGCTACCAACGACCAAGGAGAAAAAAAACAATTAATGGCTGACATGATGGATACAATAAAATGGATGAGAAAAACATTAGAACGTAAAGACAGAGAGGAGGGAATCGCACAAAGGACATTAATAACAAATCAGCAAACAGGTGACCTACAGGAAATTTCATTAAAAGATACACAAAGTGAGTTATATTCTGAAATTATGAAAATGCGAGGAACCCAAATAACACAAACAAAAAAACCTGAGAAGGAAGTATTACAAAAAAATAAACAACAATAGAAAAAATGAAAAACAGAACAAGATCATCAAGTCTCAAGGCAATATACAAAACAAATAGGAAAAAAGAACTAAAGGGGGAAAGCCCTACCAATAAAGATGAAACAGGTTCTGTTTTTCATGTAAACAGAAACCTGGTGAAAAAGTCAAAAGAAGAAAATATCTCACATGGACACAAAGAGAAAACTCAATAGAAAAAAAATAAAAAATAAAAAGGAAAAAAGTCAAAGAACATAAAAAACATACCAAAGAAAAACAGAAACAGTTCAAGAGCATGTTTGCGAAATATACAAAATGGGACTTCAAAAGGAAAAGAGAAACTCCTCGAGGAAAAAAAAGATTGTCAATCAACAATTAAAGACCAGTAATCTAAACAAGGAAACCATACATAAGAACTTAGAAGAGGAAGAGAGTGACATAGAACAACCAGATGACAAAATGGAAGACATAGATGATCTAATTGATGATGTCTCATACTACATAGAAATGATTAAATCTGGGTCAGAAACAAAGTAACAGAGGAGATAGAACAGAAAGAACATCAGAGAAACAAACAGAAATATACTTAAATGAATTCTCAGATAACGAAAAGACGGAACTTGAGACATCAACAGACAAAGAGAAAAACAAGGAAAGAGTTGCAAAGAGCAAGATCAAACCCGAAAGAAACTCGCATATCACGACTGGAATGTATCAGGTCCTCTAAAATGACAAAAAGATAAAGACCCAGATATAGGATCAAAGTCAAGAATGTTTGGCAATAAAAGAGGGAAGGGAGAAAGTAAAACTAGAAAGCATACTTGAAGAAAAAAGAAACATTAACCTAAATAGGAAAAATGTGGTGCACCTACTAAAGGAAATCCCTGCAACTTAAAAAAATATCATCAAATGATATTTCAATAGTGGAATATATCAACGAAAAAAGAGCCAATCTACCAAACTAACTGTGAAAACTAGTGATGAGCTGGGCATGTTAGGATTTAGGACAAGTGACCACAGAAAACAGGAAAAAGAACTAAAAAAATAAAAATACTGAAACAGAACAAAAACAACAAAAAAGGACAAAGAAGAAATGTGATCAAGACGTCCAAGTAACATACCTCTCACAGAACATGCAATAAGGCAAAATCCAATAAAGATAATACTAGACAATCAAATGAAAATTGTTAAGGAAAATGGAAAGACAAAGGAAACCCTGAAGAAGTTGGACAGTAAAACGAGTGATTGGTCATCGCTAGCCAAAACATTAGCAAACACTAACAAATAAATAACTCCAAATGGACGCAGATGGCTGAAGCACACAACCTCTTCATGTTAAATGGCCAGATACTCCACTCCCAGGAAACAAACATAGCAAAATGGAAATCAAAAATCAACAACAGATTATATGTAGATCGCAAAGGACCATGTAGACCAGGTAAAACGTCTTGATATCTTAACACAACAAGACAGTGATCACAACATCGTAAGAATGACCTGGATTTCAAAAAAAGAATCTAGAAAAAACTGAAATGGTGAAAATCTTGAAATAAATCACGGATGCAATCGAGTGAGACTTAAAAAACCCGACATCGCAAAGCTCACTAATACTTATCAGGAAGTGAAAAGAGAAGCTGGTGATGACACCTCATATGAATGGTTACTGGTATCTCACAAAATAAAGAAAACAGGAATGAAATGTCCGCTACTCGAACCAAAACATCAATATAGTGAACTATTAGTGACAAGAAAAAAAACAGAAAAAGGAAATCAAAGAATAAAGAACAAGGTTCTTTATTCCTCTGAAAAGTGAGATCAAATAAAAATGAAAAAACAACACTACAAAAACTGGCTGAAAGGCTTTCAGAAACAACAAGCACAAGAAAAGGGGGAAATAATGATTAAAGCAATAGGTCAACAAACAGCAAGAGACCTATGGTCATTGCTAAATAACCAGACCTTGAATCAACAAAGTAGGCTAAATAACAATGCAACAGAAAATGACTGGATAAACCACTATTCTTATTTATTTGGATGCAACGACCCAGATCAATCTAGCAATGAGAGAACAAACAACAAACAATGTTCACTGGGAATTGATGAAAACGATATTGAAACAGCAATAAAAGGACTTAAAAATTAATGCGTGGCAGGTCCAGGCGGGATGACAAATGTGGAACTCAAAAAGGACCCTACAAGCTGGGCAAAGTTTATCTGACTACTCTTGAAACACATAGAAGTCTTTAAGAACATCCCAACTTCATGGACCTCAAGTACAAAAGTTCCAATCTTTGGAAACAGTACACAAGAAAATCCATCAAATTTCAGGCCAATAACGTTACTTGACATTATAGGGAAACTATACGCAGCATTTCTACAAAAAAAACTTTCAGATTGGGCAAACTTTCAGATTGGGCATTAAACAACATTGACCGAAGACAAACAGGTTTTACCAAAGGTACACAGAACTTAATGTATTCATGTTATCCATAATGAAACTAAACACAATAAAGGCAAAGGAAAAACTCCACCTTGCCTTTGAAGATCTAAGGCAAGCGTTTGACGGATTTAATCATCAGAAACTCTAGCAGAAGTTAAAAAGGTGGAATTGCCCGGAATCCATACTGCAACCGATAATGGCACTGCATAAGAATACAACAACAAAAAAAAAAGACTAAACAATCAAAGTGCTCTATTGAAAGAAATAAAAACAAAAAGAGGAGTCAAGCAGGGCTGTCCTCTGGTGGCAACCCTTTTTAAACTATACATTGCCGACCTACCAGAAGAATTTTAAAACATAAATCACCATGCCCCCAAATTAAACAACTGGGAGGTAACAACAATTTGCTACGGCGACGACTCGGTACTGTTAAACCAAACAGAAATAGGACTACAATATCTACCAGATGGATTACAAACCTACTTAGAAAACAAACGGTTTAATAATAAACAACAAAATGTCCAAAATCATAACGATTGGCAGAAAAAAAAGAGTAACTTTGAAAAACTTTAAATGGAGGATTGGGCCTGAGACACTTGAAATCGTGAAAGAAATATGGTACCTAGTTATATTATCCAATCAATCAATTTCTGAAGAAACATGGAATAAAAGACCTTATGACAAAGGCTAAAATGTTATGCTCGCAAGGGAAAATCATCAACGGACGATATGGTAATTTCTCAATGATACCGATAAGACTGTTTTACATACAGAACGTTATGCCCACATTGACATATGCAGGGGAGGCTGGATTGAACATAAGATGGGAGATATGGGATAAAATAGAGAGCAGATTCTGGAAACAGGTATTAAAACTGCCAAGATGCGTACACATCTCCGCCAGAAGAGCAGAATTTGGCCTGCAATCCTTATATTCAGTCATTTGTTGGAAATCAGTTGCACTATTACAAAAATGAATCCTGAAGGAGCCAGTGAATTCTCGCTCCAGAAGGTACAGGTAAAAGCGGTGCGCTACTAAACAGATGGAGGGAAAATTGGTGCACTTTCCTCGAAGAAAACAACACAAACCCAACAGAATTAATAGACAACTCTGAAAGAGTGAAAAGAAAAATAAAAGATCTTGATTGGATAGAAACAATAGAAACAAAACTATCATACTAATCAATGAAGAATGTAGAAAGCTCTCACACGAAAAGAGACACAATGCCAGACTATTTGTCATACTTTCCAGCAAATTCCACAGATACAAGCTTCTGCAGATAAGAATGGACATATTTCCGACACACGCTTTCCTACAAACAAGAGGACACTGTGGAGTGAACAATGGAGACTGCAGATTTTGTAACAATGGAAAATACATTGGAAACAGTTAAAATCTTCTGCTGGAATGTAAGGCAGTGTTCAAAGATAGAAATGAAGTACTGAGGAAACATTTAAGGCAATTCACAACAAGATCAATAGAAGTTTGGTGGAGTGAATTCCTACACGGGGATAACATAAGACTAACATGTGCAGGAATAACACTGACTTTAAAAATTAATGATAAAACCGGGATGCGAATCCAGGAAGAATTAGTGGGAATATAGAGAACTATAAGGATGGACTAAGAAGATTTTTTAAAAAATTGATAGATACAACACAAGATTTGAAAACATGTTTTATTGTATTAAACTAATTCACAATAAAAAAATGCACTCAGTTTTAACAACTAAGATCTTTTCTTGCTACAAGAGACATGGCTGAGGGATAATCCTTTTCTAGATGGCTTTACTACATTTTAATACCTGCATTAAAGGGAACTAAGGGCTGCCCATATGGAGTTTTCTTGTTTGGTGTAAGGAATAATCATGGTATCTCATTGAATAACTGGTCGAGTGATAACCCCTTTGTTCAAGCAGTAGAAATAACATGGAACATTGAGTAATAGTGCAATAAGTATTACTCATTTATGGTTAACATTTATAGGAACACACTGAGAATATCCCAAGAATCGTTCTTTAATCAAATTTCAACACTACTGTGTAAGTGGTTTTATCAGAGCATGACTCTAATAGTATCATCATTAGGGCGATTTGAACCGTTTTTGGAATGATCACGAAGAGGATTCTTCGGAGCCATTACTGCACTATACATAAATTCGATACAACAAGATAACAAGGGTTACTCAAACACAATGGTAAGATTTGTGTGGACATTTCAGCACACTTTACATGGTCTCAGGACCTTGCTAAATCATTCCTGGATTATATGTTTGTCACAGAATGTGTTTTTGAGAAATGTTCACTATTTAAGGTGCTTGAGGTTAAAAAAGTGACAATTTTCCTTTATTTGAGGGACGGGAATTGGATAACGTGGTTGCTCCTATTACTAAACTGGCTCCACCGGTTGAGATTAGCTTGGGAGCTAATTAGTTGGAATCATCGTTTTAATAGAATCTTTAATTGTCATTTATATCCTGAAGTAGGTAATTGGTTATAAGAAGCTTTATTATAAAGTGTTCTACACTGGGAGCTTTGCTGCCTTCCATGTTGCTTTGTATGCCAGTTTTCAAACTTTACCATGCAAAAAAGTGTTCAAAGGCAAGAACACATAAAACATGCATGAAAAGAAAAAGGTAAGGTCTTTACTGTGCGATCACAAACTTTGGTATGAATTTATAAATATCAAACTCTTCACAAAGATTCAGAGCTAATGCTCTGTAGACTGACTACAAACATTTCAGCAAGTTTTTGGAAAATCATTAATAGAATGGATGCCCAACAAGGGAACCTATTAACAACCTGATACCCAGGGAAGAATTGGTTAATTACTGTTGAGAAGTGCATGATTTAAACACACATAATTGTGTTGCTTTGGCATTTCAGACTGGTACCTGGATTACGACATTAATTATATTTTTATAATAATCAGTAATTGTAAAACGTCACATGCTCAAGTACCTGAGGGCCTCTCTACCCTACCTTGTGGTGTAAGATTTTAAGTTTTATTCAATCAATGATTAACTACTGGCGTGGAAAACCTCTCTCATTGTACCTTTTTTTTTTAAAACGCAGATAGAACACTCCCTAAGAACAACTGCCCTAATGCTTTACTAGATGTTTCTAGAAAAATCTATGCAGCTATATTTTTAAAACATTTAGAAAGGTGGACTATAGAGAGAAAGTATATGACATAAACCAATCCGGTTTTTAAAAAACATCTAGGAACCTCAATAAATGGTCTAAATTTGAACCTTCTGCAAATTAGATAGTGCATAAAAAGACAACCAATCTATGTGGCTTTTGTGGGTCTCACAATGGCTTTCAACTGCGTACATAGATCACTACTTTGGTCGAAGCTTAGAAGTGGAGATGTCCAACACATTATTAAGTATTTTACAGTATTTACACAATGAAACCATGGTTCAAAATTGAATAAATACACCAGGTTCCTTCTCTACATTAATACCAATATTTAAAGGCCTGTGTCAGGTCTGTATTTATGCCCAGTTTGTATTTAACCTTTTCATATCTGATATTGGGGAGGCATTGGGGAGGTAAGCTGCTTTCCTCTGAAATTTGGCAACACATCAATTATTTGGTTGGCATACAAGGATGATTTGGTCCTCCTGGACTGTACTCCATTTGGCCTATAACATCAACTTAAGGCCTGTGATAATTACGTTAACAAGAATGATCTAAAAATGAATCCACTAAAAACCACAATATTAATTTTAGTTAGGCTAAAGGATATACAACTGTTACTGGCGATTTTCAAAGCGACGGTTGAACCGATTTTAACATATGGAACTCACAGTTAATATGGGATTTCTGGGCTATAATTGAGGGACTATATTCGAGGTGGGTGCTTAACATTCCCAAATGTGTACCAATTGTAATAATAAGTTACAAGCTCTCACTTTGTATGAAGATACTTAAGCCTGCGGGGGCATTGCTATTTTGAAACCTGAATTTTACATTGAATAGTTCTTCTAACAAATAACTAATTAATTGGACCCACCATGGTGATTCTCTGTTGCAATCTAATAATATGTCAGTAGTGGACTTGACCAACTGTCCCTCAAATATTTAAAAAAAAAAAAAAAAGCTATGGATTGCTGACTAGTATGCTACCACGGAAAGAACAAAAACATTCAAGTTATTTTCCTTGCAGTGCCATTATATGTCTCAAGACATTCCCAAACGTTATGTGAAAAATGTGGTTATGCGATTAAATTTTAATCTGTTACCTACTAATGACTTTTTTCGGGGCATGTCAGAATATTGAAAGAAGCAAGCAGCTCTGCAGTTACTCTAAGGACCCAACATTGTTTGACATGTTAAAGCATTTGGTACATTAATGTGTAAATCTGGTGTCTGTGAGGTGTTTTTTGTTTGGTCAAGTTATTTTAGAATATGAACTTTGTCTCTGCACCTGACCTATGGAACAGGAAATTGGCTGGTTGTCAAGTGTGGCTGATTTGAGCAAATATTAGACATTTAAATGCATATTTTTTTTCTAATGCAATTAAGAATTTTAACTGCAATCAGTGGTCATGTATTTATTATTGTAAATAATTGTTTGTTTTATAATTAGCTAAAGTTTTAATTAACAAAACGCAACACTAAATTAAAAAGAAATAGAGGTATGCTGGGGTCAGTGTAGTGGGGGACTGTGACAAGGTTGGCGGATGCTGAGGTAAGGATAAAGAGTCACAAAGTATAAGATGGTTGTTGAAAGGATAATTATAGTAAGGCACCAGGGTGAGGAGTTTGGTAACCCGGATATGTAAAGTGAGGTATTGGGACAAAGAGGGGAGTTCCATAGTTGCAGTTAGTAAGGGAATAGAACAAGACGGGAAGATTCAGGGTTAAGGGTAATTAGGCACTCAGATGAGACAGGGAGTTGTAGCGGCAAGGAAACTGAGTACTGGGATGAGGAGGGGAAGTACATGTGTAAGAAACGTGAGGGACTAGGACGAGGAGGGCAGTTGCAGGATTACGGGTTGTGTGGGAATGGGATGAAGAGGGAAGTTTCAGGGTTAAGGTTAGTGAGGGACTGGTATGAGGAGTGGAGATGTAGTGGCAAGTGCTATGAGGGGCTTGGACAGGGTGAAGAGACTGAGACAGGAAAAAGTACAGCAGGGCTGGGACAAGCAAACTAGTATCAAGGGTAAGGGAAGTGCGGAACTGGGACAAGGATGGGAATTGCAGGGAGAAGGGTAATGAAGGAAAAAACATGAAGTGAAGGTGCAGTGGTACAGGAAGTGAAGTACCTGGATGAGGTGGAGTTTGGTTTAGTAAGGTTAGTGAGGGACTTGGCTGAGTATGGGAGTTGCAGGGGTAAGGAAAATGATGGGCTGGGATAGGAGGGGAACTGCATGGGTAAGGGTGATCAGAGACCTGGGCAAGGAGAAGAGTTGCAGAGGTAAGGGTAATGAGGGACTGGGAAGAGGAGAGGAATTGCATAGGTAATGGTAATGAGGTCACTGAGACGAATAGGGGCAGTGTGTGGGCAAGGAGGGATGTTCCCAAGACAATCTGGGACATCCATGGCACTGATGTGAAACTCACAGCACTTGCTCTACTGGGAGCAGCGTCATTTTTACCCAATCTAAATTGGTATAGTAACCGCAGAGATCCGGTATGTTCTTGATGTGATAGGACTTGTCGCGTTCAATGAGACACGTCAGACCAGGTCACAACGCTCTAGTTTGAGCTGACATAGGAAAGGGATAGCTGCCTTGCACCCTCTCTGAATCACCTAATATATATATAAAAATTAAGTTTTAAATATTTTCTCCCCTGCATTGGGATTTTTAAAAAGAGCAGATTGTGCGTTTAAATGGCACACGTTTTGCTTCGTTTCGAGAACACACTGCATTTTAGCAAACCCACTGGCTCATAGTTCCATCTTCACAGTAGGCTGATGTCATAAGCCCTATGACCTAGTTAAAAGCAGGAATCCCTCGTAGATGGCAAACCTGCAGAGAGATCGTCAAATAAGTCCATAGTAAGGACCATTCTTCGTTTCAAAATTCTCTTTCTGAAGTTGAGACCCACATAGGGGGTCATTCACATGCAATGCCAGGGACCGCCACTGCTAACATGCGTGTGCTGTTGGGTTCACTGCATGCAATGTATGACTTTTTTTCAGAAAAGAATCCACATGTAGAGCAAACACATGAAGGCCACTTTACTCTTTTACAATCCGCTTTAAAAATACATGTCAATTTACCAGTAAATAATCCTTTGCATTCAGCGTTTTCAATGTATTCATATGGAATCCACCTGCTGTTAGCATGTTTGTTTTAAATGTATGCAGAGTCCATGCAGGCAAGCAACAGTGAGGTTTGCAGGTGCGACGGGAAGCCAAGCCCTCAACTGCTTTAAACCATGGAGTAAAGCAGTTGAGGGCTTGGCTTCATGATCTCCGACATTTTGATTTTTTAAAAAATATTATTTTTAGGGATTTTGGGTACAGGGCTAGGAGTCATTTTTATCCTCCTCCTCCAAACGACATCGAACGAACCGCATGCACCCCCAAATACTTAACCGAGAAGCTGACCGAGAAATCGCAGAACACATGTGCAGTTATTTGAGCCTGATAACAATAGCCTTTGAATATTTTTCAAAAGCGTTAAAGCGAGTTACTCACCCTTGTATGTGAAAGGGAAATCGCTTCACTAATCATATTTACAAACCAACTTAACCTGTAACAATTTATGAATGACTCGTGAAAAGATGTTCCATGCAATTATGCATGTGTTCGAACTTGCTCAAAACTCCTGTTTGTCCTGATTCCCACCCTTCCCTTTAATTTCACCTGGAAGTTTCCCAATATCTAAGTTACACCACGCGATCCCGTGCGGTGTCCTGGGAAACAGAGTAATTCACATTTGAACAGAAGGACGCTTAGCAATAGGCAACGGATTCCAAACATTGCAAAATGCCAGTTTGCTTCACGGAAATCTGGGCTGTACAATGCCAACTGCACACAATATCGTGTGAAGGTAGTGGACCAATTTTTACCACATACGTCAAATACATTCAATGGTCAACATACCAGATGCAAAGTTATGAGTACAATTCAAACTCTGTAACAGGCTAATAATAATAATAATAATGATAATACGATAAACAACGACGTAGTACTTCATAATAAATTGCTTCTACGAGTTATTACGCAGTTGAATTGTCACTAATTTATCTATCTGCGTGTGTTGAGTGGAGGATGCAATCTTGTCTGATTTCGAGCTATCGCAATAATAACTTTACATTTTTGCCCAATGGTTTTGGTGAACTCAAACAACCTTCAAGTCCAGACGTAATCTCCACTCATAAGCCAGTGAAGGGACACCCCACCCCCAGCACCTGCAAAAACTCACCCCAGCCTTCCCCGCCATGTTAGTTCCACACGTGTGCTTCACGTGTATGTATATCCTCATTCTCCATGTCACTAAGCCTGTACTTTGAATGCTATTTATATATTTACCCTAATCTCTATCACTAGTGTATGTCTCTTTACACCGCTCCACTTTACCAGGCTAGCCAGGGCTGCCTCTGCCATAGACATTACTTCTTATGCTAGGTATTTCTGTTGGAAGCGGCATCAATTAAGATCAATACATACAAAGACAAATGCAAAACGTATGCCCGGTGGAAATGCAAATATCACTGGTGTGTGTGCATTGGGAAAATGGAACAGTGGTGGCTGTAAGATTTGGAATGAATCCTAACATCTGGCAGTGTTCTGTTCAACCACCCAGACCATCATTTGTCAGCCCGCCATGGCATTAATGAAGGGGAAAGTCCATATGTAAATCAGGTGTGTCCTGCCCCAAAAAGGGCACTCTAGCCACAACTACTGAGCCAGATACTTTGTGCACCAGACTACAAGAAATCCCAAGCATTTGTCACCCTCATTTGGCATCGTCAGTGAGGTGTAGTTTATGTATCTACATATGGCAAGCTGGGGACCCACCCCTAGGCATAGCCATTCCACTCATGGTAACTTCAGCATAAAATTAGAGATGTGGATGGAAGATTTTGAAAGAACCAAGCCTGATTTGCATAGGGCCTACCACTTCTCTAATGGCATATTATGCTGAAAGGCGATCAACTGGAGAGTTACACAGAGACATGCCAGAGGTTATTAATCATTCTAAAGATTTCAGGTGCCACTTTCCTGTTTTGCTGAAGTCCTCCAGGTGGGATGGGTATGCCTAAATGTGGTTCCAATGTGCCATGCCTCTAGACCCAAGTTACAAATCACTCACAATGCCCGACAGGCCTAAACATGTCACTTGCAAAACGGATGTGACCTAGCAGTTCTGGTGGAGTGGCCCATTTGGAGTAGGACCAAGCCTTATTTGCATATTGTATTTTCGCTTCTGTTATGCCATGTCAGACTATAAAAACGATGGGCAGGAGAGTTTTCCAGAGCTATGCCAAAGGTTAAAGTTAATTCTGAACTTTGCTCAAGTACAAGGATTCTGAGTGTGTCGTGCTCAGGGAACCACGCTACGCCTCATTGGTGATTTCCAATCAGGTAGGGTCATTTGAGGGGTGTCTTGATCGCTTATGTGCCTTGTAGTCAAAGTAAATGCTGATTCCTTGGAGAGTCCTGGCGTGTCCATTGGTCCAAGGAGAAAGCTTCAGGTTCTGCTTAAGCTGCAAGGCCTGGCTTGACTTCAAACCATCGTTTCGGTGGACGTGGAGCAGGCAGAGAAGACTACTGCCTGTCAGTCCTTGTGACTGCTGGTTTTGAAATGCTTTCAATGAGAGCAATCCGGTGGCAGAGGGAAGAGTTATTAATTTGCCCCCAAAGCCTGTTTTCCTGACTTGTCCAAGTGGGCAACAGGGTCACTTGGAGTGGACGGTTCTATGCTTAGTGCAGTCCAGTTTATTATTTGTTCCGGCATATATTTTGGTTTAGTTCCCGGATGTGGGTGGGAGTGGTTTTGTGTTAGATTTTGTGCCCAAAAGGAGATTTTAGAAGGTGCTAAGGTGATTGCAATGAAAAGATTGGAGATTAAGAGAATAGCATGCCAGAATGTATTGGGAATAGGTAAAGTAGACATGTATTGCATTATTGCTTTGCCCAATGGAAACGCATGGGACATTACTAGGGAGTTATATAACTGCATGTCATTCTCTCTGCTTATGGGTCTCAGAGATGTACACTCCAGACTTAGTACCCTGCAAATACAATCAGATTGCTGTTTATCTTAGCCTTCATATCACAAATGATGCAACCAGAGACTTCATAAAATAAGATGGGTTAGAGATGGGGTTACCCCAGTCTACCCGAGCTAGGGAATGTCAGTATAAGTTGGACTGCCGCTATGGTAGGTGCATGAAGGCTTCCCCACAGCCCACAAACATAGTAAAAATAATACCTACTGCACCATGTCTCATGTGCATGTCACTGTAAATGTATATTCTGATTAATTTGAGACTCATAGCTAACGGATGATCAGAGCTCGCCATTCTGATAGTTAGGTATTCTTGTCAATAAGAAAATGCCCTGGCAGAGATTCCTGATAATTATTTTAATTCCATTTCTCATACATCCTGTATGCCCTCTAAAAATACTATTGCCCTTGTGCCAACACATGTTTCGACCGGGTCCTGGTCTTTATCATGGCTGGGCTTACTAATATTGCATACATAATCATTGTGAGACAAACAATAATGATGGGTCTTTGCCCTGATGAGCAGCAATAGATAGAGACAATGTCCCCATAAATCGATCGCCCGCTCACTTCCTTTTTGTGAGGTGACTGGGATTCCCTTCTTCAATCTTATCTATGTATGAAACAGACCTTGTTAAGTTAAATGTGCAGAATTTCAGCGGCCTCTTTGCTAGAGAGCAGCCTTGCCCATGATGGGTTCCCCCGACTGAATCTATTAAGACACACACACACACATCCTTTCAAGTATCATCCAGCAAGATGGGCTGCCGAAATGCCTTTCTAGTGTTACTAACTATACACAAGCAATTTCCTTTAAGATCAATGAAGGTCCTACAAGCAATTCTCCTTCAATGTCAAGTGCGATTGATTCAATGATAAACACAATATGAAGAAAAGAGTGAGAAGGAGGCACCAACATGTGACTCATCCTTCTGCATAGGAACATTACATTGCAGTGAAACTCAACTATGGTGCCAAGAATCTACCTCCAACTTTTGGGATTATAAAAAAGAACAAAGTGAGAAAGCTAGAGGTAGTGTGAAAATGCAGCCATACCTCCGGACACAGGGATAAGAGCAAGGGAAGGAACACACTAAATAGATGGCATCTTTGTGTTTGTATTCCCTGCACACTGTACGAAATATGAGTTCAGGCAAATCCATAACTTTGAGGCTGGTTAAAAAATAAATGGCAAATATCTTCTTCCCCAGCTTTTTATTTGTATGAATTTTATTTCAATGTATAATATGTTGTTAAGATGACATAATACGTTTTGCCCAGTAGTACCCTCTGGTGAAAACCTGATTCTGTCGGTGGTCAAAACATGAGCTATGCCAATCCATTCAAAATCAGTTTTGTTTTCTTTAATACCTGGCAGATGTAATATCCACCATTCACTACGGGGAACTGTTGATAAAGTTGTGCTATTGAATTGGGACTTGTGGCCTTGAATGTCTGTGGTCTCGCTTGTCCATTGTCTTGTCTCTGAGAGTCACCACATATCCAGGAACATGCCTTTCTACACATATATGCTGACTGCTTCCAAAACAACTCCTAATACAAATCATCCAACATCAAAGTCCAAATACACCCAACAAAACACCTTTCAAGTATGCAGTAAATTTAAAATCTCCTCACCTGTACAACCCGCTTTGAATTTCCCGTTCCATAGCCATCCTTTTTATTCCAGTGATGTCCTGCTGCCACTGATTCACGATTGTTGTGCAACTGCAACAGCAAGGGGATTTTGTCAGAACCCTACATCCAGGGTGCTGACAAAAGCAAAACCCACATTTCTTTCAAACTTCCTTTCTCCGGCACAACATCTGTTTGTGCCCTGTCGTGTCCCTGTTAAGCTTTAGTACTATGCAGCCCATCCTGTCCCAAGCTGACTCTACGTCAAACAAATCTTGCAATCGCACGATTATGTTTGACTTTACCATCAGAAATGCATCTGGAGAGTTATGACATTTTCATTATTTAAAGCAGCCATTGTGCTTCTGTCTGCTAGATATCCTTCTTGCACAAAAATGCTCTCCTAAATGCTAACAGCTTTGCTAATTTGCTCTAGCCATTCTGTATCTAGGGCAATGTTTCCCATGACCCATTTATGACCCATTTATGATCTTAGAACCCTAGCCCTCACACATAATTGTAATGATGCATCATTCCATTTGTATTAGGTCCTTCAGCTCAGGGATAATGCACCTGCAGCTAAGAAATTCATGTTAGTACCCAATCCATCATACACAATTCTACTTCATATCCTACCCCCTTCTGGTTATCGTCTGCTTAAGCACCTGGGGCAAAGCTAGGAAGCACCTTTTCCATTTGGCGCTTCCCAACATACCCCAGCACCCCTTTCTTCAGAGGCTGCAGCAAAGTATGGCAACTTTGCAGAAAACGTATTATTATTATTATTATTATTATTATTATTATTATTATTATTATTATTATTATTGAATCTCTATAGTTAAATTCATCTCTTTTGACTAGGCACTCTCCCTTTAGTTCTCCCACTACTATCCGAACATATGAAATGTTATGTAACCTAACACTAAGGACAATTAACCACACTAATAAAATTAACAAACATATACTCTCAATCATTACCCCCTCAGCATTTTTAAATTGAGACCCTTTGTGCTTTTGTGCTTTAATAGCTACTCAAGGTTTGTATCAATGTGAAATTCTTGCTTTTGCAAGATGTCTTTTTTTTTTGTGTTAAGCCTAATTCTATTTACGGTGCATATTCAATGCATGTGAAAAACATATTGTGATGAAAGATTATAACATCTTAACAATTAGTAAGTCAACATTGGTTGAATTATGTTATAAAATCAAAAGAAAGATAGCATTGTATTGATGCTGTGTATATTCTAGAAATACAGTTTAGTTTTTGGGGATAAAGCGGGGAATGTTGGAAGACATATAAGACATACCATAATGAACGAGAAGTAAAGGAGGAGGGATAAAGAAGAAGAAAGGAAGGGATGTGGTGAGGGCAATGATTAGTTAATTATCTTAAGTTTATCTTAGAATGGTGCAGCTGTAGAAAGAAAGAAAATCAGTAAACATTCTCCATTTTAGTACATATTTGCGATACAATATCGGTGTTGAAGCATTACAACCTTCAATCCTATGTATACTACATATAGAGTTCCCCCGTGTTTTGTGGTTAATGAGTTCTGATTTTTTCCAGTGGGAAGTTGTTACCTGGATTGCAACTAGAATAAAGAGATTGAATAGATTGGATCTATGAGGATTTAAGTTATGAAAGAGGGTGTTTAGAATAGAATCTTGAAATTAAAAGGTTCAGTTAGTTTTAAAATGCATTTAACAAAAAGCCACACATTTTCCCAAAATGCTCCAACGAATTTACATTCACCCAACATGTGTAGAAACGTTCTATCGTCATCTTTAAAGTTCCAACATTTATTGTCTAAAATAATTCTAAACTTAAACAGGCTAGTGGGAGTAACAAAAAGTGTGTGGCGAAAGAAGAAGAGAGTTTGGGTCAAATTAGCAGCTACAGTTATGGTAGAAGTATTTTTCCAGAAGGGCGACCATCCATGGTCTTCTAAAATGATTGAGCAGTCTTGTTGCCAATCTTGCTATGTTTTACATTGAGGATTTTGCTTGGTACGATCTTTATAGAAGTGTGAGGCAGACACTTGACTATTATTTAAAAGCGTATGTCGAACATTGATAGTTTGTGCAAAGGGGTATAATACTAGCTGCAGATTATCTGTAATAGCATTAATTAGTGTTGAGTATTGTTTATAAAACGACATAGCAGTAAGGAATTCCACTCTAAATTTATTAAATGTTAGCGGTGTACCTTGCTTGAATAGTTGATACACAAATTTGAATCCTTTGAAAACCCAATTTTTCAAGAAGATGACTTTGCCATTGATTGTTATTAGTTTATTAAACCATCTAGATTGTGGTATGAGCTCAGGTGAATTTGTGAAGAGATAAAATACCTTCTATTCTGTTTGGCTGTGGATTCCACTTTGTAGTGCTTGGTAAATCTATTATCTGAATCAAATATATAACAGTCTGCAAGAGAGAAAGGTCTAACCATGCTCCTTTCCGTGCTAACCCATGTGGGGACTGAACATTGTTTACATTGGCAAAACCAACATTGCACTTGGTTTAATATAAAGGCGGAATGATAACTAGCAAAACCTGGAAATTCTACTCCTCTAGAGGTAACCCCTATGTTTAATTTACTGAGAGACATCCTGTGCTTTTTCTTCCCCCATAGAAACTTAGTAAACATTGAATCAACATCTTTAAAGAATTTACTGGAAATCGGGGTAGGGAGCATAAATAAAACATACAAAATCAGCAGGGAGATCATAATTTTAATAGACTGAAGACGACCCCACCAAGATAGAAATAGCGGGGACCATGACTCCATGAGGCGTTTGATTTTAATCAGGATATTGTTGGTGTTATCCTTAATGATATCTTTAATTGATAAGGACATTTGTAAACCTATGTATTTGATTATTTTAGGGCACCACCTCATCCCATACTCTTTGATCTGGTGTTTGTTGCAATAAATATTTAAGGGGAGAATTTCAGATTTGACCATATTTAATTTGTATCCTGAGGCTGACAAGAAGTTTGATACAATATCTATGATCTTTTGTAAACTTGTCTCTGTATTTTTAAGAAATAGAAGGATATCATCCACATATGCATCTAATTTAACGTTTAGATCCCCAAAGGTTACTCCATGAATACCAGTATGTATTCTGATAGTTTCTATGAAGGGTTCAAGGGCTAAGATGAATAACAATGGGGAAAGAGGACATCCTTGTCGTGTACCCCGTCCTCTAGGATAGAAGGAAGACATCTGTCCATTGATAAAAGTTTGAGGATTAGAGTAGAGGATTTAAATCATGGATATAAAGGTTTCATGCAACCCATGCCAACATAGTGCATCAAAAAGATAATCCCACTCGACCCTATCAAACTCCTTTACTGCATCTAAGGCAATGGCTGCATAAGGATCTGTTGAGTGGGGAGTGATATATAAAGCATTAAAAACATTCTGCTATTGGCTGTCAATACCCTTTCTTTAACATACCGCACTTGGTCTTGTTTAATTATCTTAGGCATGAAGGTGAGGAGTCTATTAGCTAGAATTTTGAGAAGAATTTACAATCGGTATTAATTAGAGAAATTGGTCTGTAGCTTTTCAGTAATTCTGGGTCTTTATTGGTTTAGGGAATGCTAGTAGCATTGCTTCGGTGAAGGTTCCTTCTGATTTAGATTTAGAGAAAAAATTAGCATTAAGTTCTAAAAGATTGGGAGTAATTATTGATTTGAAGTGAACATAGAAATTGATTGAAAATCCATCAGGTCCTGGTGCTTTACCTTTATTAAGTCCCAGAATAGCTTTAGTAATTTCAGTTTGTGTTATGGGTAAGTTGAGTGAATCAACATTGATTGTTGGATAATTTGAGCGAGTTACGTTTTTAAGGAATGTAGCGATATTTAATTTGCTGGGGATAGATTCAGAGGAGTATAGTTGCTGATAAAACTTGCTGAATGCATTAATTATTTCTTTATCATAACATTTTCTGATTCCATTTGAATCTTTTATCACAGTAATTCTGCTTCTTTCTTTTTTTATTCTTGAGATAGGATGCCAGGGATTTACTTATCTTGTTGGAGAATTGATATACTTTTGATTTGCATTTGAGCAGATTAGCACAAGAATAGTCAGATGTAAGTGTATTGTATTTAATTCTCAACTTTAATATGGTTGATTGGATTTCTCAAGAGGGATTGGTGAAATATTGTTTTTCCAGATTTTTAAATTTACGTAAGATTTCTTCAGATTCTTGCTTCAACTATTTCTTCTTTTTTGGTACAAAGGAGATTATTTCACCTCTGAGTACTGCTTTCTAACAGTCTCAGTTATTAGGGATAGATGTATCTTCTCCTTTGATGATCTCGAAATAATTGTAATGGATTTTTATGGATTTTTGTTAGAAATGTATTACATTTTTCATCTTTTAATGGGGCTGAATTAAATCTCCATCTATTTGATTTGAAAGCTGGGTTGGTGTCCCTTAATTTAATTTAAACCGGGGAATGATCTAATAGGGATATGCAATCTATGTTAGACTTGATTAGATTAGCAGATATAGATTTAGCTATGAAAATATAATCTATTCTAGAGAAAGAGTCATGGGGAAGGGAATGAAATGTGTAGTCCATATCTGATGGATGATATAATCGATAAAACCCATTTCTGAGATACATTTCCGAAATTGCTTATGAAATTTTGAATGTTTGAAAGGAACCTTGGATTTTCGGTCAAGGAATGGATCCACTATCTCACTGCAATACCTGCGTACGATCAATGTTTTTTTACATTAGAGCGGAGCAAATGTTCTTCAAGTGTCTTCCAGAATGTAGGGTCTGGTGCATTTGGTCATATACGTTTAGAATAGAATAATATGTGAAGTTAAAGAAGATATTCAAGAGTACCTATCTGCCTGAGTTATCAGATTGTGAACTTATGTTCTTTACAATCAAACTTTTTATTCACTAATATAATGACACCAGCAGCACTGGCAAATACTTTGCCTACCCATAGTTTCTTAAGTTTGGCCACTTCTTCACATGAGAGGTGCGATTCTTGTATACATTCGATAGAGGTTTTGGATCTGTTTAGATAAGTGAGTATCGTTTGCCTTTGATTGGATTATGAAGACCTTTCACATTCCAGGATGTTATATGTATAGACATACTGAAGCACAGGTGTAACATATAGTCCTGAAATAATATGCTAGTTGAGACTTTGGAGAGTATACCTGAATATATTTCCATGCAAATATAATAATAATTTCAATTATCATGTAAAAAACATTACCCTTGGGGAAAGAAAAAAAGGAGGTGGTGATACATGCGAGGGGTGGGAATGACAAATAGCAACATGGAAAAGAGTGAACATTGACAGTGATTCTTAATATACCAAAACAAAATGGCTAACGGGATGCAGCCAAACAATTCCATGTTGAAAAAAGGAAACAAATTGTGTGGGTGGGGTGCCCGAACAAGAGAGGGCCACTCAGGGCCCCACTCACACACTCATCATGTTGAGAGGTCAAAGACATAGTATAGAATTACCTTTATGTCCCATTATTAGAGGAGGAAGGTCCTGCACTGTCCATAACTTCCGATCTTTGTGTGTGGACGAAAACCTGTATGGCCATTGGAAGTTACTTTTAGGGTTGCAGGATGTACCATTCCATATTGAGCACTGATTTGTTTTAGTGCAGGCCTTAATAGTAGGAGTTATTTTCTCCTAGCAGCTGTCGAATTTGCAACATCTAGGGATATGAAGATGTTGAGACCATTCCAGGTTAGGTGTTTGATAAGTTTTACTTCTTGCATTATAAGCTGAACATGATTGAAATCCAAGAGAGCACATATAAGAGTTCTAGGAGCATTTCTGATATAGGTTTGAGTACAAAGAGGTCCAATATTGTATGCTTGCTGGATAGTAAGTATCCAATAACTTGGTGAGTCTGTTGACAAGGAATAGGTTGGCATCTGATCTTTGAATTCCCTCGGGAAGGCCAACAATACGTAAGTTACTGCTCCTATTCCTATTTTCCATACCTTCAGAGTGTTTCTGGAGGTTCAATGTGAGTGTCCCCCAAAAATGCACCCCTCTTAGTGAGAGGCAATAAAGGACACACCCCAGGAGGGGAATGAGACCAGGACCAAGTGCGGGTGAGATTAAACGGGTTTTATCTAAATCAATATAGGGCATGCAAAGGACTCTGCAAACTCCGAGAGCGCTCTGTCTGACAATAGCAAAGACAGTCCTACTTATTACAGAACTAACGTCACGGATAACACAAGCTATAAGGGGCACATAGTCTTAAGGATTGGGTGGTGAAGGCTAGGTGGTATACATTGTATACAGTTTCTGTTCCAGGATTGGTGGACATCCGTGCGGTGCCACGCAGGGTAGATGGGTCAGCTGGGCTCTTCGGAGTGGAGCTGCCAGCCGGACATAACTTGTATTGATGATTGATGACTGCTCTAACACTTGCCCTTGTGGCCACACACTCGCAATCATTCGTCACATTCTACAATGTTAGGTGTCTTTGTAAATCCTGCAATACATTGACCTTAGCTCAAGGAGGAGACAGGGACATGGATATGTGATAAGGGGTATCCCTATCCATCTGTTATAGTGACATTTGGGTTCAAGTATGGTAGTCCCAAGAGTCCATGTGCAGGGCCAGGGGGACAGAGGGGGGTTATTCGATCGCCCTGTCCTGGTGGCTATAATGAAGGACGGTATTACTATCTGTTAGTAAAAGGGTGGGCGCCCCCCTTGGAGGGCCATTAACTTGGGGTGAACGGGGATACCAATGGGCAGTGAGGGGGGCATGTAACCGGTGCCCGGGAGATGGTGGGATTTAGGACCAGGTAGCTCGTAATTCATAGAGTCAGGCTGTGGCGGCCTCTTGACATGGGGGAGGTGGATGCTTGAAAAGGGTCCAGCAAGATTGGGAGGGGAGCCGAGGCTGTGCTGTTTGAACACCAGCTATCCCTGGCGGGCCTGGGAGGGAGGAGGGGGGAGATGACATTTCAGCTCTGGGCCTGTTTCCCTGCACAGGGCAGCTCCCCGTACTTTTGGCAATGGTGGGTGGTAACACTTGGAGCTTCTGGTATTATACACATATGTTTACATTAATATGGGAACACAAGCTGGAGAGGGTTTTGCCATTTAACACAGTATTTCACATCAGTAGTTGACATACGAACATGAGGTAGCATTAGGTTGGGTTGAGTGTAAGAGAGAGCACTGCATATTACATCACAGTACAATCTGGCTCCACTGCCTCGGCTCATCATTGTGCATTACAAATGCAGTTTGTTACATCATGTACAGGAGCGATTGGTATTTACTCTTAAATCACACGTCTCCAGAATAGCAGCAAACGTTAGTCAACACGAAATATATTACACAAATGCCTATTTCGTTAGGCAAGGTTCCTCGGGGGTTGGTGGGGGTGAGGGGCACCACACAATCCAACTTAGAGGGCTTGGTACAAGGTCAGAGCCTGCAGGATTGGGCTGGTTTCAGTTACCTTCTAACAGGCCCGGTCACGGCTGGGGAAAATGATGTACTGCGGAAGGCCAAGTGATACAGTGTTTATTTTGTTGTTTGTTCGTGTCTGGTTGCTCGTGAGAACAGCCCTTCAGCAGATCTACCATGAGGTGGAGGCTGGGGGGGAGTGTATGCTCCAGTGAGCGCAGTCAAGCAGGGGTCAGGCTGCATCTTTCTGTGTGTGCGAGTGTGCGAGCAACTTTGCATGGACTGGATTTTAGCGCCTTTTTACACAAAATGGAGTTGTCTTAATACAAAATGGGGTCCATGCTATGTCTTATACTGTAGTCGTGCAGCCTCACATGTCGATCCGCAGCCCCCCGCCTCCTGGGCCCTTAGGGCGAGGGGGGCGCTGACGAGTCATGAGTCTCCACCTGGGTCAGAGATGTATGTGAGGGGGGTCCTAATGACCTATCCTCCCCTACAAGGTCTTTAACAGTATTTTCCAGGATTCCAACTCTGTTTGTGATATCCTCAGCGTCATTCACCCTGCGCTCCACTTCCAATATCCTTGATTCAAAAGTTGACCATTTTCCATTTAGCATTTGTAGCTTATTGTTGGTTACTTCCATAAAGGGCTTTAACACTCTGATTTCAAGAGGTTCCGTAACTTCTTCTTGGGTTGGTGAGTCGCTTTTGGCCCTCTTTAACGTGGCAGAGTCCTTGATGGGTTTTTCTTAGAGGTGGCTATAATGTGTCTTGAAGATATTTTGGGAATAAATGAGTTGTCAGATGTTAAAAGATGTTAGTCCTGGCCTGCGAGAGCGCTTTATGGCAACAGTACATTGTTATATTTCTGGAAAAAATGACCTTATCATGTAACTTGGTGTGTTTTTCCTTTAATGAACACAGTTAAAATACTCGACAGTAAACAGCCCGAAGTGTTTCAGCTGTAGCTTTTCAGCTACTCAAAAAATCCCAAATTGACAGAAATTAAGAAAAAATAAATGAATAAATTATAGGATAAGGACATGAAGACTTTTATGTGGCTTGTGGATTTTTCTCTTGGAAAATTAGTTTGACTATATGCAAATGATTGTATAATACAGTCTCAGTTTTTTCAATTGCCAAAGCAATTAAAATAATCCCTCAGAAGCGTTGCATTTTAACTGTATGAACGCATATCAGAAGCGCTTATGTTCCGTAATGTTTATTTGAAGGAGTGCTTTACCTTTAAGGGATGTGTTGTGAGGAAAGTAGCTTCCCTTCACACGAACGGCATTCTCGTTTTACGTCAGCCTGAGATGTCGCATCACTTTAGCTACGACGCAGAGCTTCACAGGCCATTCTTCCCGTTCCTTACAGGTTGCATACCTTCAAACATCTAGCTATTTTAAGGTCCTGGGCACAAACTTTACTCCTCCAGAGGTGTCCAGTGTTGAATTCTGGTAAGTTAAGTGACTTCCATTAGGTTTTAATTTATATTACAAAAGGTGCGGAGTGGAGAGGAATGAATTACCCCACCATTAAGCACAGCGCCATGCCACACCACCCGCAAGATGTCTTCTATTGCCGAAGTTCTTTCCACCAGGTCAGCATCCACACAAAATAGCCAGACTCCCCCGATAGGGTCTATGATAACAAAGGAAACCTCAGGAAGAATGCAATGTGATGTAATGACCTTGCCACAAATGTACAATAAATCAGATGTATGGTTTTGTAGATGTCAACACCTTTACCAACAAGTCACCTATGTTTGACCAGCCTTGCATGAGGTAACATATCTAGTTTCAAGTTCCTCATGGAAACTTCTTATTGATTCAACCCCAATTGGTAAAGCAATGACCCACATAAGGCACAGGTTGCATCAGGGAGGAATGGCTTTCCTGGAAACAAAGTATTCTGTTCCTCAAATTTCATGCATGCTGCTAATATTTTAATAAAGTGCAGACCCGTTAAACATTACCAAAATACAACAACTTCAGGGGTTTTCACCTTCACATAAGTCTTCTCTCAAAATCAAACATTGTTCACATTTTGTGTCTGGTATATTAGTTCTGCTGTGATGTATGGCATGCTTCACAGAAAACCAATGTCCGTGTGCTCTATAATAATAATAATTCCTATTTCAAAAGCAACCTTTACCTGCATCGTCTCCACCTCTGGCCTTTTAACTCTTGTCAATGTCTGTCATATGTAAAGGTATAAAATAGAATGTAAAATGACTGGGATAACCCTTGCTGTACTTCCGGTAGAAAGGACTCAATTGAAAATCGACTGGGTTCCCGAAAATGAGTCTGTTCACATTCTGAATGAAGCAATTCATTCTGTTCCGTGCTAATTTTATCTAATTTCGTTGGCAGCATTCTTAAGTAATGAACCACTCCTCGGGCCTCAGTGTCCATAGTCCCCACCAGTACTTCATTTAATGCTGGCACAGCATTTGCCACTCTTGAACCAGTCAACCCAAATACTGTGGCACTCAACAGGAAACCTGCTATCAGGGTCAGCCGCTTCTCCAAGCAATGAGCTGGGGGTAGATCTCTCTCCGCAGCAGGGGCCTCCCTCTGGAACAGCCTTCCTGCCTCCCTGAAACGTGAGGAGAACCATCTCCGGTTCCAGAAGCACCACAAAACCTTCCTCTTTGCCTCTGCTTTCTCTCTCCCTCTCCCCTGTTAATATTACTGAAACTGCACTAAATCTGCAACGGTGCCACTTACCTATCCCGGTCCGTGGCCCTGCCACTCTCCCCTGCACTGCCTCCCTGGCAACCCCTGCACTGTGCGACTGTCTCTGTATCCCTACAGCCCCTCCTCCCAGCACTTGTCTGCACTTATCCTGCACTTGCCACCAGCTGGCCCTTATTATTTATCTTGTTCTACTAAACCTGTACTGCACTTCTCCTCTCCCTTTCCCCCTTGCACTTTTCCCTTCCCCTCCACCCTGCACTTGCCCGATCTGAATGACACCTGGCCTAGTAGGATCGTTGTCTGTCTCCCCTTGTTCCCCCCGCCTCGTCGCGCCTTGAAACACATGCGTATAGGCGTGTTATAAATGCCATATCATATCATATCATATGCTTCATTCTCCTAGGAATATGAGCCTTTGGTATAAACATCTTTTTCAATTGAAGAATTGTCCTTACCAAATTGTTTGCCCCTTGCTAAAGCAGTTGCACTGCTTAATATCTGGTGTCTTGATGGTGATTACGCTAAATTGTCTTGTCACTATAAGAAACAAGTCCAAACTATTTTGGAAATTCTCTCACAGCAGCCACCTATCAGTCACAATAAACCCAATTATGTTTTGTAAAAACATAATTGGCTGACCATTTTACTCTTATGATTTTAGCATTGGCAGGGGCTTAATGCATCAAATTTAGCACCAGCCATATTATTAGTTTTTTCATCACTTACGCGCTTGGTTGTGTAGGCCTTTTTATTCTACTTTTGTGTCGAAAGTGCCATCTGGCACCAACACTTTTCTACGCCTGGGTCTATCAGCCTTCATATGTCTCCTGGGCTCTGTCTCATCTCCGGATTTCCCCATAGCCATCCGGTCACCAGAAACCTTCTGGGTGGAAAGTAAGTTACTAATTTCTCTAAAAGTGAAGAGACCGACACACAGGTTAAGTAGCATGCGTGAATTGTCGTATCCCTTCTTATTCCACTTCTCTTTCATTTTTTTCTTGAGGACATTAAGATTGAGTATTAACATGTAACCCATTCTTCCTACCATCCTTTCACATACGCAATTATCTGTTACACTGATTCCTTGCATGGCTGTACATGCATTTATGTCCGCCTTGAACTGTATTCCTTACCTGATAGGGTACATAGTCCTGTCACTATTGTTACATGTATCCCTTCGAGACTGTCAGCGTTTGATTCCTCAATCCTCTTGATTTTATGTCTATGTGACAATGTTTCAACTTGTTTATATGTACAAATTGTTCCACAACCTGATCACCCTCTTTAATGAAGATTATATATAACATTGGGGGTCATTACAGATTTGCAGGTAACTAGCTCGTGATTCCACCAGGTTACCGGCAAGCCTGCCTTACCGTTATCAGCGACTGATATCCCAGTATTATCAGAATATTATGGGTGCCAGCAACAGCGCTAAGTTCCCATTACATGGTGTCAGAGAAGACTCCATAGAATGGGTTTGCCTCAATCACTGGCACCGGTAGTACTGGTGCCGGTGATTGCAGCAATTATTTGCTGGTCGGGACCTCAACTCCCAGAAGGTCAGGTATGCTGTTAGTTCACTGCCCCTACCAGCAAATTCCGAGTGTGCTAGTCTGGTAAAAATGCAGAGCCGGTACTACCGGCATTCTTTTTCTGGCATGTTTACCAGACCGGCACACTCCTAAGGACTGGACTGGCACACTCCTAAGGATCTACAATTGTGAAAGAGCCACACCAAAAAGCAAGACATTTAGAGTGTTATGTTCTGTCCTTTACAAAATTGAACTGTTATACCTGACCATATATTTTCTGCTCTCTGGCTGTTGTCCTTTTGTCATGGAATGTTTTGTACCATCAACTGGCTTTTCAAAGTTCCTCTGAATTTCTGAATGCAAATGCATGCAGCAGGAGTTTTCCTCATGCTCATGGATTTTGGATGCATTTATCAGCATATGCTCATTCATCCAGAACAGCAAATTTTGAAGTATCTACATCCTTATGCCAGGGATCAGTTAATGTGGTCTGAGACGTGTGGTCTTCAAGTTGTGTGGCCCTCATTGCTATGAGTGCTAATGGAAGATGCATTTTCCAGCTAGGTCCTGCCTCTGTTACAAGTTTCTTGAGTACTTTAAAGGAATGGTTCGCCCAAAAATTTTAATTTAAAAAATAGACAGGCAACATAAAAAAAAACGATTGGCGTTTTTTTTTCTCAAAGTCCCTATGTAAAATTTTGAGCAATTCAAGCTCAAAGATAGCACATGGGGGCATCCATTTTGTGAAATGGATGCCCGCCGCTGTGCTCGCTTTGGCTTTTGCGCCACTAATGTAGGAAAAGCCAGCCAGCTGTAGTAAACAAAAGCTACCACTGGGTGGCTTTTCCTTCTTTGGTGCTGTACGCGGAGGACGGGGACCGGAGACTACAGGCAGAAAAGCTGCAGCTGCATCTCGGTAAGTGCTATTTTTTAAATAAAAATAAACACTAGCTGCGTTTTTTTTTCTAAGTTTTCCGGGCTGGAGGAGCCCGGAAAACTTAGAAATAAAACCGCAGCTTTAAAAACGTTGTATTTATGTTTGCTGTAGTTTTTGAAGCGACCGCAAACATAAATACAACGTTATTGTGTTTGAAAACGCTGCAGTTTTTCTTTCTAAGTTTCTCAGGCTCCTCCGGCTCGGAGGAGCCTGAGAAACTCAGAAAGAAAAACCGCAGCGTTTTCAAACACGGTGCTCCCCCATGGGAGCACCGGAGACCCAAAGTGAAAGCCAGAGCAGGCAGAAACACAACGCAGTTGTGTTTACATGCTGCGTTGTTTCTGCCTAAATCTGATTTCCCATTTGGGGCTCTCGGGCTCCCCACGGGATATTAAGTTGTCTCTTCATTCCAATGATCTGCAACATTTTGGACATTACTGCACTAGCGATATGGCTCCAACTGTCTGATTCTTTTGTCTGGGGTTGGTCAAACCTGGATAATATGTGATTCATCATTAGAGTATATGTGGTTTGCATCCAAAATTGGCAGCAGGAATACATTGTAGCCACTGTACCATTACACACATCACTTTGAACATATATCTATTCCTGTGTCCTGATATTTCAACTGGACCAACGTAATTTACCTGTAAGTCATACAATGAAAGGGTCAAATTTGCTATTAAGTAGTGGTGCTTGAGGGATGAAAAACTAGGGTGGAATTGGGCACACACCAAACATCCCCGGGTGTACAATTCAAAATCTTGGAGCATAATTGGTCAATATGGAAATGATCTCAAATGTCTTCCTGGGCCACCTATGGCCTGCTGTTATGACACCATGGGCATGGTGCATAATGAGCACTTGGAAGGAAAAGGGGACACTTTGGATGGTTGCTCTTAGTCCAATAAGTGCTATTAAAATATCCCTTTGACAGGGTCTTCTTTTTTGAGCACTACTAAAATCCTGGTCACTGGTATCAAAACTCAACTGAACAGAAGTCGGGTAATCTCCCTCATGTGATGAGGACCACATCATAATGGTCACTTGTATCTCACAAGTACTTGTTCAATTTGTTCAATGCAGAATGTCATCCCCATTACTAACTTTATTTTGGCCAAATGGTCAGGTTTGCCCTTCCCTTCCTTATCTTCCCCAGGAATCTTGAAATGGCCTTTCATCTTCTTTCAATAAATGGAAATTTCATATTCTGCAACAAGGTTTTTCAAGATGGCAGTTTTCAAAGTTTTAGGGTTGTTGTTACATGTCATCATTTCTTTTATTTTCCATCCTGAATGATATTCCACAAAACTATTCCTATGAAGAGCAAGGTTGGTTAGTGGCTCCCAGAAAATTAGTGTTGCACGTTATTAGAGTGTACCATGGTCAGACACATGTGGGTAGAGATGTGATGATAATGCTGATAAGCCATTCATTGTTTGCACCTGATTTTGTACTATGACCCAAGAGTTTTGCCAGAGATGTGTTATTTCTTTGCAGAATTGAGTAGGAAAGGGCCATTTGTGGGACTGCAGTTTGATTTTCTGCTGTCCCCACGGTATAATCAGTGGCAATATCTGCTTGTTGTTGTAGATGTGTTTTCTGGTTGGGTGCAAGCCTACCCTTGTAGAAAGGAAGAAGTGGTAGTGGTAGCAAACATTCTGATATGAGAATTTGTACCTAGATTTGGTATACCTGCCTGCATTAACAGTGATAAGGAAACTCCCTTTGTTAATAGTATTACCAATACACTGTTGTCCACATTAATATCCAACATAACCTACACTGTACCCACAACTGTCTGTCAGCAGGCGCAGTAGAGATACTGACTGGGGCTTTGAAGAATAGGCTAACTAAGCTATGCCAATAGACAGGGTTAAAGTGGGCAAAGGATCTCCGTTTTAGTCTGTATCGGAATCACTGGCCACGCTGCTATGAGATATTCTGTGGACCTTTCCTCCTGTCAAAACTGTACCTGATAATTTGCAGCTGTCTGATGACTGATTACTTGAGTTTTTGTAGACTTTAATATAATTTGTCAGCCTTATTCATAATCAGGTCCAAGCAGCTCTGCCATGAGAACCAGCTACACCACGTTGTTTGCTACAACCCGGTGACAGTGTCCTCATGAAAGTCCATCAAAGGAAAACGGCTCTAGGTGGAAGGGGCAGTTTCTATATTCTTCTTACTTCCAGCTCAGCGGTGAAGGCCCAGGGGCACCAGACTTGCATGTCAGCCATTGCAAAAGGACTCTAGCACTTGTACATTAATGCTTATGATTACTATGTATGGTTTGTTTACATTGACCATACTAACATAGCTTTAGCTGAACCTGATACACTTGTACAGATAATATTAGTAAAGCATAATCTGACTAATGTCTTTGCATGTAAGGGTATTTTTTAGGCAATATGAGCCGTGGAGGAGCGGGCATTACCGGTCGGGTAATGCCCCTGGGGCCAAAGTTAGAAGCCTTGGTGAAGCGAGGGCTTTAATGGAGCCCCAGAGGCATTACCCATCTAGTAATGCCCACGCTCTGAGGCCATACTGCCATTGGTACACCGGCCCCTTAGACAGGGGTAATAATGGTCTTTTTTGGGTTGTGAGACATGTTGCATTTCGGAACCAAAAAAAAAGTAAAACAAAAACAAAATGGCTACCACGAACTGGGAAACATAGTCTGTTTTTCCTTTCTGTGGCAGCCATGCTAAACAAAGAAAATGCCATGGAACGGGAGAAGGGACTACATGCAGTCCCTTGTCCCTTTCCAATGTGGCCATAGAAATCAAGGGGAAACATGTTTTTTTTTTTATTCCATCGAACAGGGAGAAGGGACTACACATAGTCACTTTTCCCTTTCTACGGCGGCTTGAGTGAGTTGAAAAAAACAAATGCTGGAGACTGGGGAGCAGCGTGCGGGAAAGGCTGGAATGTGAGTGGGATTACCGGCACGTAAAGCTTGCAAAGGCATTAATCGGTGTGTTTCTTTCATTGTTATTTCGGCTCACCGGGTACTAATGTGGGATAAGAAACATTGTAGTTTAAACTGGCAAGGAGGGACCTGTGATTTGAATAGTGCCTGGGAGTGTGGGGTGGATCGATGGTTAGGGTTTATGCCCCTGCCTGTGGAATGTCCATTTGGAGTAATTTCTTATCCGTGTGAGGATCTTTCAAAGTGGGTGAGCGATGAGGAATACCCCAAAGCACTGAATGCAGAAACCAAAGAACCGACTGTACCGCATCCCACTTTATAGATAACATTTTTCCTACTACTAACGTATTTACCACTACAGATAAAACAGTTGTTAAATGCCCAGAACCTTCCCACATAGCAGATTTGATTCAATACTCGTATTCTGTCCTATTTACTTGGAGAAGAAACAAGATGATCTCCAAACTCAACTTTTGGTAAATGGTCATACAGCACAGCAAGAACTTGCTTTCAATGTCAGTTTGGTATCAGACACAAAAAATCTTCTTTCAGCAATGTACAGAGTTGTGGTGCCTGACTATTACAAGTTGGAGGATGTTAGCGTTATTTTAGAAAGAAGTATGTAGCAACCTATACCCCTAGATGGTATTTACTGATTATCCTACACTCTAGGTATGAACTCAGATTGTAAAAGTATGCTCTCTCCCGATGGTTGTACATTATCTGTTTTTAGGTGATTTAGATAATAGGGCTTGTACTATGATTTAGCATTTGCAGTCACTAGAGATGGATATTGAGCAGTTTATTAAATATACACAGGTTTATAGTTAGTAACATTGGTATAACACTGTGTCGAAGTTAGATAGAACTGGATATAGATATCTATTTACTCACCCCCTATCTGCCTTTCAGGTCACCATTCATTACACTAACTGCACAAGGGGGGCTGGAATCTGTCTGGATAAACCAACAGCAGAAAAAAGAGCTTTTTGGAGGACGACAGGAAAGGGAAGTAGTTGCGACAAACTTTCTGAAAATCAACCCAGCAAAAACAAAGGTATTGAATATATCATTGCCCAGGAACACAAGAAAGCGAAACTGGGTGCTAAATGGAACCTTGCTGGCAAAAGTAACTGCATTTTCTATTTGGGTTTTTACATCACAGGCTACCCAAATAAAGGAAAAATCATGAGTAATGTTATGGTTAAAACCGACTCATTGATATCCCAAATGTTATTTATTAAAAGCAGGTGCTGCAGGTATACAATCATACCACTTGTAAAATACTATATTAGCACTGTTCTCCCGAAACTTACAGATGGAATAGATATATATCCAAGTTGGGTTTTTAATTTCTTGGCTAGAATGGAGAGTATAGACTCTGTAGAAGGGTACTAGGAATAACAAACTCTGTGCAAACTGTGGCGATTCTGTTTGATTTGGGCCTGGGTAGCATTAAGAGACTTGTAAAATGCAAACAATTACCTTTCTTCCATATTGCTGTTCCCAAGTCAAAGTACTCTTTACTCAGACTTGGGTAACATTCTGGAAGGAGGCAAGGATACATCCTGATGGAATTTGGAAAGTTATGTGATTTCCATTTAGACGAAGACTGTCTTACGTGACAGGATCTAGTAAATTGCCCGAATAAAGTCAAGAAAGCAATAAAAACACATGATTGGTGTATTCTGATAGATCATTTTTGTAAGCACAAGAGAATTGGAGATTGTGTACATGAGCATAGGAAATTAGGGCAATGGTCCAACATATGGATCTGTTTCCATGTCAAAAGATTAGACAGGATTTGGTCAGGTTCCGATGGGACTTAGTAAAGACAAGAGAAGTAATGTGTAGGTAAAAACAGACTGATTCTGATAATATTGCATGTCGTTTTTGTTGTAAGGAAGACACAAGGGAAACATTGAAACATTTGATTATGTGTTGCTCAAAACTGAATCGTAACCGAGAAGCACATTTTGTAAAATTCATGAGTACTAAGCAATTGTTTGATGAAGAGCGATTTTGGAAATATTGTTTGAGAGGCGTGCCAGTGTCATTAGCTATTGCAGTTGTCGATTTTGTTCATTCGTTTGGATTGCAGGATGAACATGAATGAAATGTTATCTTAATTCTTTTTATTTCTTTCTTAGTTCTATTAATAAGACACATTTTATAAGGTGTGGCTGGATATGAATTTAAAGTTTTGATGTAGATGTTGATATATACTTTTGATGAATTTTAATATGTAAATCAAAGATGTCTTTTTTTGCTTTTTGAAATTATGAATGAACTATTGTTGAAGTTAAACGTTGCTTTAGCCAATAAACAATTAAAAAAGAAAAAAAAAGTAGTTGGTTAAACATGTAATGGGGCAGATACAGTGGGAGTCATTACGACTTTGGAGGCAGCCATGGTGCTGGTAGCACCATGGCTGCCTCCAAATTCGTGTCCAGGCCCGGGTTCTCAGAATGGGGGCTTACGGGGTCATTCCAACTTTGGAGGGCCCCGTAAGTCCCCATTCTGAAAACCATTCCCCATTCCCATTCGAGCCCCAATAGGGCACAATGGGAATGGGGAAGGAGCTAATAACGGGCCCGCAAATAGCGGGCCCATTATTAGCTCCCTGGTCCCTTAGCGCTCCTGCTAAGGGCGGCTCGTAAAACCAGCCGGCCTTAGTGGGACCCACTAAGGGACCTCGGAATGTGGAGGTAAGGGGTTAACAGCACTGTCATCCTTACCGGTGCCGTTAACCCCTTACCACCGGCCTCATAATGAGGCCCAGTGTTTGTAATGTGGGGTATCTACAAATGGTCAAATTGGGATGGCCGAGTAAATCAGCTAGAACAGGTCACCTGGCTCATATCTGAGGTAAAGCTTTTTAGCAGTAAGGGATATGTCGAGAGATGCATTTCATCAGCACCATCAGCCAATGCTGACCCTATTGAGCTAATTATTCATCTAATTTCTATACTTAGATAAGTAATAGGAATAGGAAGCAATGCAGTGGTGTTGATTAAATATTGTGTATTGCTATAAAAACAATGGAATTCTAATGGCAGTGCAAGGTAAGTAAGGTATCAAAAAGATCCTTCCAAGGTCAGCATCTAAGAGTCAGCAATCTTAATGGTATCCCACTGTCTAAGATATTCAGATATTCCCCGCTGTAGATGCTAGGCACTTGGCTAATGGCAGGGTTATAAGCTGCAGGTGATCTTGTATTCCCCTACTGTGATTCCAAATCAGAATATTATCAAATTCATAACCAACTGCTATCGCATCACAGCATTTTCTCCTCTATGTTTTCTTTTTTTTCTTTTGTGTTACCATGGGGGAAGGAGAGAGAGAACTTGTGGTTTCATTATGATTTTGGTGGTGTGGTTAAACAGTGGTGGTAACGCAATTGCAACTTTTACCTCATTTCTAAATTACAACTTTAGTGGCTGCAGGCTTTCCTTCACTCATCAGTAAAGAACAGGGCATTGAGAAGAAACAGACTGAACTGCAGGCAGCACGATATGAAAGTCCACCCTAGCAAAGCGGATTAATCAAGAACAAGTCCAAACTCTGTTACCAGCAAGGTTACTTCAGCAGGTACTGTGACCTCCAAAACACCACCTTCTACCACTCATGCTAACCTCCAGCTCTCTCACAGTTGATGCAGAATCTTCCACCTGCTCCATCAGATAAATCTTCAGATGACCCCAAATGTCCCTTGTACAAGGGATGCTACACTTCTTTAGTAAACCTCAACACTTAAAACATTATTTTGCCATGGTAGATTTTATGTTATCACATTCAGTAGAGAAATTAATAATAAAGATGGTACCCCATTAATTCTAAAGATAGACAGGGAGGTCTTTGGGCAAAAACAAACACCTCAAGCAACAGTTTGGGAATTACTAAGTTTACATCAAGACACTCACGAATTGGTTATCTAAATGGGACATTCTGTTTTTTGCAAAGCCCAGTAGATGGACGAATCCACCATGGCACCATTTATATCAGGGTCTCCATGAAGATAGGAAGGACTCAGCCTTATTTGTAGATGAACCTATGTCTACAGGTTGACTAAGCATAACTATTTAAATGGATGAACAATTATAAAATAGATGAGGTTCAAAAAGATAAGATGCCAGAAGAAAGGTTATTTGATTATACATTTCCCTTGAATTTGGGAATACCAGTGCTAATGCAAACACAGAGCTGGTACAAACAGCGTAATACAGAAGAGATAGGAATATATGTCTCTTTTGGTCATCTAGGAGGCAATTATGTCTGCAAATTCCTATAGTTGTCAGGAAACGCCAGTGCTTGCCCTTGAATGGTGGTTGTCACCAAGCAATAAACCCAGAGCTCAGACCACTGTAAGTAAGTCACACTTTGTGTTACAGTGCAGTGGAATACTTCACCAGAAGACACAGGATGCAGGTAAGACGCAGGAGCCAGCAGGTACAAAAAGAAGAAGTGTTATTTTTAGGTTTCAGGGCATAAGTTAGAAGAAGAGGGAGAGCATAGATAACATCCTCCCTTCAGTAGTGTCTCCCATCCTGAATGCCTAACTGTGGTCAATGGAACCTTGGGGAACCCAGGGTTTCACCACTAGTCAACATTCTATGACTTGCATTGCGTATGGTAATGCAAGCCCTACCCCTGACCCCCTTCCTTATAAGGCTATAGGAAGGGGTCAACACACAGGCAGTCATACCGGACAGGATCCCATCCACAGCAACACACAACCAACCTCACTGTAACAAAACACATTCACAACCACCAGAACGTATTCCACCAAATGCATAACTAACATTCAAAACAATCACAGAAAACGTACCACCATCTTTCCGGGACTACCACCCCCGGGTCTCAAAGCCGCCACCTCTGAGCACAAACCACACTGTACAACATCCACAACCACCTCTCACTCTGCCTGCCACACGCGGTCTCAGGTCTGCCACACCTGAGTACATTTGCGAGCACATTCGCAACCTACACATAATAAACGTATCATTACTCGGGAACCAACACATTCCCAACTACCTAAGAAAAACTAAGCAGAGCCACACTTACTACCAAACTGACCTCATACTGGGATTCCGTCATACACCAAAGTCCTAAATCTGCCAACATGACAGAGGGTATCTCTACCATAGCACTCCGACAGAGGATACACAATAGCAAGAAAAGCCACCAACACAACAAAGAACACATGGAAACAAATGTGACTGAAAAAGAAACTGCACGTTAAAAGAATACACAAAGATAACAGGTATCCAAGTGACGGAAAGAAAAGAAATGCATGCATGTGATGGAATGTGCACAACATTTTTAGGCCAAATTAGTACATTCATTCATCATACACTCAGTTAATAATAATAATAGCCTTGTGACTCAATACACGTTATTATTCTCACATACGTAATCCTTCTCACAGACATGAGAACAAGCAGTGGTTCACAGACCACTAGTATTAGCTCAAGGCAGACAATCAGTATTACCTCAAAATAACTGTGCTTAATGGCAGCATGTTAAAGGAATGGTTCGCCCAAAATGTTTTATTGCCCAAAAAGATGGGCAATAATAAAACAAATATACTCACACTTTTTTCCTATGTAAAATATTGAGCAATTCAAGCTAAAAAATTGAAAAAGAAAGCACATGGGCGCACCCATTTTGTGAAACAAAAACCACAGCGTTTTCAAACACAATAACGTTGTATTTATGTTTGCGGTAGCTTCAAAAGCTACCGCAAACATAAATACAATGTTTTTAAAGCTGCGGTTTTATTTCTAAGTTTTCTGGGCTCCTCCAGCCCAGAAAACTTAGAAAAAAAAACGCAGCGTGTGCTTATTTAAAAAAAAAAATAGCACTTACCAAGATTCAGCTGCAGCTTTTCTGCCTGTAGTCTCTGGTCCGCGTCCTCCGAGTCCTGGCACCAATGAAGGAAAAGCCACCCAGTGGTAGCTTTTGTTTACTACAGCTGGCTGGCTTTTCCTTCATTAGTGCCGCAAAAGCAAAAGCCAGCACAGGCGGGCATCCATTTCACAAAATGGATGCGCCCATGTGCTTGCTTTTCGAATTTTTGAGCTTGAATTGCTCAAAACTTTACATAGGAACTTAAAAAAAAAAAAGTGCGAGTATGTTTGTTTTATTATTGCCCATCTTTTGGGCAATAAAAAATTTTGGGCGAACCATTCCTTTAAATTCATCTCTTAATTCACCTTAACGTGCAAACTCAGGTACACCTTATCCATCAATACCAAATAATACCAAAACAGGGTGTACATTCCTGTAAAAGTGCCATCTGAAGAAAAAAAAAAAAAATATATATATATATATATGCATGTTAGACGGACAGCAAAACGAATCGGCATTTGCAACACATCACACTAGCCCAATATATTGCATATTCATCAATGTGAAATAAATTGCATAAGTATTTGCATTTAAACAGAACACAGCATACGTTTTCCCTAAAAAGATAAAAATGGAATGCTCTTCCAGTATAAGCATTTACTAAATGCCCCATCTGCAAAAATGAATAAGCTCAATTCACATATTTGCATATCACATAAAACTAAATATATAAATTCAAACACTCTAGATGCTGCACGCTGCAGAAACCATATTATGGGAAATCATATTATGCAATGTATAACATTACTCCAACTAATCAGATAATTTTACAACACGTTTCTCCCATGTCCTCAATATGCACCTTCCCAGTCAGGCGCATGAGGCAGAATCATCACTCTTTACGAGTGAAAGCATTAAAAGTCGACAAGATGTCACAAAAGTCCGCATTTGCATCACTTTAAGTAACACAACCCAAGTGCCTGAAAACTACAAATATTGCATGAGACATAGGCACTGCATAGCGCCAAAGAAATCGCATTTCACATCATCACCTTCCAATTAGATTAATATAATAACATATTTCTCACGTCATGCCATCAAAGCACGCCTGCCCAGCCAGGCACACAGCACAGCAGAACACAACATGACATGTTGTAAACAAACATAGCAAAAGTGAAGCGGCATATATTTCCCTTCTTTTCCGTTTTATGCACTATCCTCGTAAAAGCTGGCAAAGTACACAAAATAAAACCCGACCAGGCAAACTTCTCAGTTCCTTGAAGTCACCAGTGCAAATCCTCACCTCGCCCAAAATCTGCATGCAAATAATGGCATTCCTGTTACTCCTAGACAGCCTGGACTTGGGCTAATTAAATAACTGTTTGACGCATGGAAATGCTCAATATTCCAGCTCATAACGTGATGACTGCAAACGTTTTCCACTCCAAATGCACAGCATACAGACGTCATGGGGCTCCGTCCGAAGATGGCATTCTGGGGAACACAGTGGAGACGTCATCAGTCTCTAGACAGACCCTGCAGGATATTGCAGCATGAAATGGCACATTTTGCAGCATGAACATTTTTCTGGCACTTTTTATAGCACTTTTTTATTGACTGGAGGGTGCAAGATTGGCACATTGCAGGAAAGAGGCAGTGTGCCTGGCTACAAGAGAGATAAGGAGTAAGTATGTGTAGCTTTTGTATCAATTTAATAGGAAGAGCCCCAGTTGTGTCTGGCTTGGCAGTGTTTGTTTTGGCATTTTTGGTTTAATGTGCCTGCCTAGTTAATATTATTGACTGAATTGATCATTATCACTTGTAATACTAAAATATATTCCCCTTCTGGGTACTCCAATCCCCCAAACACCCACACACCTCACACGTCTCACCAATTCCCGATCACAACCTGTATTCCCGAACCTCCCTCTCAGTCATGAACATACTCACGTGCTCAGTTACACTGCCAATTCACAATTTGCACTCTCCTGTCTCTGCCACACACCAAATCATACTCCCAACTCACACCTTATGGTCCCCAATTCCTCCAGCAGTTATTCTTTTGTGCTACTTCATCTTGCATCCTTTCTCTTCTATCACCCTTTCTACCAATCTGCAGCTGCCAACCACTCCCTCTCTGCTTTCTGGTCCACTGCTCCCCCTGATCACATGCTCCCTCTACTTTCTGTACTGTTTCTCCTGCTCTGATATCTGGCCTGCCGCTCCCTCTCTGATTTCTGGCCCACTGCCACACTGCTTCCTCTCTGCTCTCTTGCCCACTGTTCCCCCCTCTGACCGACTGCTCTCCCTCTGCTTTCTTGCCTATCACTTCACATCACACCCATCACTCCCCTATCTCTCTCATTTCCTTCTTATACTTATACTGGGACCATTTTTTTTAAAAGTAGATTTTGACCCAGATCCTCAAATAATGGGGCATCTAAAAATAGATCAGAGGATATGCTATTTTTAGATAACCCCTTTTTAGAAATGATCAGGTCACCTTATTTTCAAAGGTGACCTGCGCATTTCCATGGGACTGAGCTGTAGCGCAAATGATGTGCTGGCCACCTGCCTTGAATATATGAGCGTTGGAAGCACTCCCCTGACAATGTTCGACAGGATCCCAGTGCGTTTCACTGTGACAGGCCACTGTAAAATGCAACACAAAAAAACACATTTCTATCCCGTTTGAGGAACAGAAATGCAAGTGAGATAGCAGCGGTTCATATTTCTGCTGTCATAGTTAAAAAAAATATCATTACAGGATCAGGAGAGACCCTGCCATCCAGCAGCACCCCGCATGTGCCTATTCAAAGCAGGAGCATAGGGTTGCCAACAATTTCTGCACATTTAAAAGCGCTTCTTGTTAGTAATTTTGGGATGCACTTTTAATTGTGCAGAAACACCCCCTAACTTGCGCAAAGGAGTGAAAAAGGCCATCTGAATGGGTGCAAATAAAATGTGCCCATTCAGATGTCCTTTGTGGATTGGGCTGCTCTTTTTTTGGCGCAAGTGATGAGATTATAATTGTTCTTATAATTGTTCTTTTTTTGTGCTTGTCCATCTCATTTCTTCCATCAAAAAAAGTGTTGAGATCCTGCAACTTTTTTTTTTGTTTTTTGTTTTTTTACAGTCGTTTTTACAATCCTGCACTCAAAACCCAACCTCATAATTTGGCATAGAGGTAGAATTGACAGTTAATCATTTACCCCCAATGTTACCTCTTACTGCCTAACTCGTAATGAGTCTGATATATGTCCAAATATGCCTCACCCCAGCCTGCATAACAGCGTTTCAGCCATACAGTGAAATGTGTACTGAGGCCATGCCAAATCAGTATCTCATGCCTGACCTGTCAAGTGTCTCTGGGGTCTCTTGCGCCCCTTTCAGCACAGACATCAACAAAAGTACAGCAGAGCAGCTCTTCCTCACATGCCATTATATGGAGGATCACCTCCCCCCAGCTCTTCATCTCATCAAAGCAGCTCACAATTTCATCCTTTTAGCAGGGTCCAAATCTCTTCAACTCGTCGCCATTTTGTAGTGTAATACTTCAGCAGAAGACACAGGATGCATGTAAGGCACTGGAGCCAGTAGGTACAACAAGTAGAAGCACTCTGTTTCAGTTTTAGGGCACTAGTCAGAAGAAGAGTGAGAGCATGTATAACATCCTCCTCTCAGTATTGTCTTCCATCCTGAATGCCTAACTGTCGTCCATGGAACCCTAAGGGAACCCAGGGTTCCATTACTAGTCAACAAAGTATGGCTTGCATTGCACATGGAAATGCAAGCCCCACACTACATACAGATATCAGTTCCTATTTTAGCTCCCTTTGTGGTATTTGCCCTGTTCAATTCTGGGGCTTCTGGGGAATGTATGGATCTGGCTTCTGCCACACTCAGTGGTATTCCTTTGGATCGCAGAGTTGGATCAGAACAACTAAGAATTTTGGTTGGTGCCTCATTATCCCCAGAAGACATGATTTTTGTAACCACTCCCGACCTAAATAGTATTCTGATATATTAAAAAATTCTAATTCAATACTGTCACCTCACCTGATTTTCTGGTAATATTGATTACCTCCTGGGTGCAGAAACACTGCCTGAGAGTCACCTGAGCTTGTCATACCATCAAATTCAGAAGTATTGACTGTCATTTGAACTATGTTTTATTTTAAGCATAGTTCATAAAGTTATATTTTAGAGCCCACAGGTTTACACCAATAGGGCTTGCATTTGTTGTGCCCAGCACACTCCTTCATAGGGATCCTTTTAACCCATATCACAAATTACTTTGACACAGAACCTAAAAGATACATGTAGGTTGGAAGCCTGGCCGGTCTAGCTCTCTGCTTGCTCCTTGTTCCTCACTGCCGGTCATAATACTGTAATGTAATGTGAGTTGTTGTTTTATGCTAGTTTGTTTTAATAATTCACATTAACAACTTTCAAGCTCAAGCCAGGTAATATTTGTTGTGCCCAGAGGGATCGAGCTCTGGTGCTCAAAGACATTATTATTTAATATTACAGCCTCCCTTGGCCTTGAAATTTCTTTCATTGCACTCTGAATGTGGAACAACATTTGCCAGTTTTCGTGTGCAAGCACTATTTACCCATTATTATCGGAATCCACAAGACCCCACACTAAATCTCGTTCCATTAGGGTTTGTTAGGGAACGGAGCAGCATTAGGTAAAAAGTGCTGCTCCACATTGGCATGTGGGACCCATTTCCCCTCCTATTTCTTCTTGGAATGTGAATCAAGTAAGTCCCTTTTGCACAGTATCAGTAGTTGATGTATACATTGCCAAGGTGTGTGAAGAGAGACGTTGTGGCAGTGTTGTGGCCATTTTCAAGAAAAGCTTTAAGTCTTCAAATGAAATAAGGTGTTTTCAGTCTACTGTAAGGTCACTGGCTGTGTGAGTTACATTTTTAGCAAAAGATGGGTTTGCATTGGTGGTATGGTGATGAAAAGGAAGGTTACAGTGGATATTTATGAGGCAGAGAAGAAAAGGGGAAGTGATTTCCATTCTGGGGTGCTGTCAGAATGTCATTGTTCTGCAAATACAGCATTTATGCTTGCTGGGACTTACATTCCCCATCTAGTGTACAGTTTTTCGAAAAAATGTGTAGTAAACATTTATCAAACTTCTAAAAGATCTCTGGGGGATCATTGTTTTTCAACATTGCTTAAAAAAACGTCTCCCCCCCTCCCCCCGCCTCCTCCACAAACACAATACCCCCAACCTCCCGTCCATCTAGAAACCTCTGTAACCAGTATCAATGTCACTGGCGAGGAAAGTTTAATTCAAGAGCCACCACCTACTATGATTCTCCAGCATGCCATATGACAAATAAAAGCTTTGTAAACATGATACAAGAAATGAAAAATGTGCCAGAGTTTACAAAATAAACAAAAAGCACATACGTGTACAGAGTTTTGGGAAATAAATCAGGGACTAAACATTGCATTCCTCCTCCTGATACAGACCAAGAAGCTTCCGTGCGGATCTGTAGCATACCCACATCTCATTCTAAGCAAATAATCCCAACATAATAAATAGGTCTACAAATATTCCAGGCAAAAACAAAATGGACACAGATGAGGTCATGAATGTAGTATGTATCCCAAGAAATAGATGTGATTTCTGTAATAGTTTGAAAAGGATATGTTTTGTTTTGCCATCCTACTTAATGTCTAAAAAATCACTGGAGGAAAATCGCTCATCCTTTCTTCTTTAACGTATCACTCATAGTTCTTGACTCCAACTATCTCTTAATGGTGTGGAAGCTTCCATTCACGCGAACATATTAGTTCTATCAACATGAAGCAATATTTTCCTTAGGTCACAATGCCCTAAATACATTTTTCTGGAAGACTGCACACTTCAGGAAGTTGACCATGAAAGGCCTCTTCTTCATCTTCGTTTTGATTTACTTCTAAGGTCTTCTATTTTTTCCGATTCACCATTGTTGGTACTGTCAAATGTAAAGTCAATTTTTGATGCTGATTACGTAAATAACATTGGCAGAAATTCTCTATAGTGGGAGCACAAAACCTCATCGCCGATAGGCATCACTTAGTAGATGTTCACATTGTTATGGCACATATTTGTCTCCACTTATGTGACTGGTAGGTCTAGCTGGATCAGGTGACAGACTAGCACACGCAGGATTTATTTTTGGGATCCCACACAAGCTCCCATTGAACAGAATCCCTGATCATGAGCCGGCAATACTGCTTGGATCTCCTGGATTTTCTCTTCAATAACTACTGACACATTCTGCAATTCAATCATCCTGTAGCTTAATTGTTAAGTGGCATGGTTCATTGTTCTGATGCTAGTTTCTGTAAAACACAAGAATTACTGCTTCTCATTCTAGAGCAGTGCTCCTCCTTCTGGTCCAGTGTCTTTCCGAAACCCTCAATGAATACCACCTTGGGCACTGCTCTGACCATTAAAACCTTCTTTTCTTTTTAAAAGGTGGGTTTCTGCCCTGATTGTCAGTGTGTTCCTGTTGTGTTCATCTATTAATGGAGGAGCATGCCTGTCTCCTTTGGAAGTTATAATAATATCATGTAGTGGGAAAATATATTTTGTAGAAGAAGAATGGCAGTTGTGTTCGAAAACCCTAAAAAAGGTTAAACATTGTAATCCCTCAATATATGCAATTTAGAATGCAGTTATGTTTGTCACACAACTCCATTGTCAACCCTTGCTTATTAACAAGGAAGTGAAGGAGTTACAACAGGCACAGTTTTAATATTTGTGATGCATATCATTTTCTGGCAGGTCCAAGAGTTCCCTCTATGTTTCTTTAGATACAGCATCAGTTGGCTATAAACAACTGTTGTAGTGGTATTTGTTCTGTACTACACAGTATAGGAATAATGCATGCTTTTGTAATGCTGAGGGGCTGGTGAGTAGTGTCAACAAGGTCACATTTATGATGAGTGTTGCACCCATTTTGTTAAAGAAGGCATAGATATCACTGGGAGATGAAACCTTGGTTAGATTATCAGAAATGAAACTTGTAACTCCAGCAGTGCCCACCTGCTGTCCTGCATCAATCCTCTTTTTGTAGCTTAATCTTTGCTAGATTCCCTGCACAAGGACCACCACTAACAATTGTTTTTTGCTACACTTAAAGAACTTGCTATAGGGCCTTTTAATCCTTCTCCTCCAGGTGTGGCATTTTCTTTACTTTTCCTCCACTTTACCTGTAAAACCTGTTCGTTAAGTAATATGGAAAGAGTCCAGTCTGAGCCCTCAACATTTAAATGGGTTATACAAGCAGCCTAGGTTCTCTTCCTTTAATCTCCAAAGTGGGTTGGTGCTTCTGCTAATAACTGTAGTTGTAATCCACTACACTCAGTTTTGGTTTGAAATTAAAAGCACATTATTTGACAGACCAATTTATGAAATGTTCAAATTCTAATTTTGTTATCACCCACATTATTCTGTGTTTGGTCCTTTTGTGATGTATTTTTTCAATTTACTAGATGAACCTCATTTTCTTTGTCCTCTTGCCTTTTTGATGGTCACTAGTTATTCTGTTGACCCCATTCCACCACATTTGATTAAATCTGTTCCCAACAATATTTGTTCTATTAGGCTTTTCCTCCTTAATGCCTCCTTCACTCAAGGGTTTTTTACTGTTTCCCTAAAACATGGTCATGTTCATCCACTAATCACAAAATCATGTCTTCATCCTCTGATAATGCTGTCTATCCCCCTATCACTGCCTTGACTTTTTTGGGAGATTTCTTTAAAAATTTCAGGGTTTCAACTTTCTGAGCATTAATCCAAAAACTCCCTTTTATGGTTGTCTCATTCAGGGTTCTGCCATTGGTGTAGTACCAAGACTGTTATTGTTCATTTTGATATGCCCAGAAATGTGGTGTTGGTAGATATCATATCCTCAAGGATGGGTTTGGCTTGGTTCATCTCTTTTCTGTGTACTTGCACTCAGTTTGCTCAGGTTAGTCTTGTTGGGTATCAGGACCTTCTAATGCATTGTAGGGTACCTCATGGTAAGATCATATCTCACATGTTATTAAATATCTACATGGAGCACCTTTGTGACCTGGGTACCAGATCGGGCTCTCTATGCACCAGTAAATGGATGACACTTTGGCTTATCTGAAGGTGTCATCTACAGCTGATATCCTCTGTCTAATGGATTGTCCTGGTGCCATCAAGGAATGGAATTTTCATTTCTAAATCAAACTAAACCTTTTGAAAACAGGATTTCATTAATATTTTCCGCTCATTCTTATCCGTCACATTTTCAAGTGCGGCTTACTCAACTCTATTCTCTTGGCAGCTCTCCCTCCCTGACATTTCCTGTTAAATCTCATGGTTTTTCTCTAGATTCAAATCAAAACATTTTATCACATAGTTCTCACCTTTAACAGCCCTATTTTTTCATTATCTCTTATTCACAAACTTAAGACTTGTATTCCTCCCACAAACCCCTGCATCATTAACCAAGCACTATGGTTATCTCACCCGGAAGGTAGCTGTCTTCCCCCTTTGAAGTCATACATTCTGTGCTGCGTCTTAGTTTTGGAATTACTCTAATTTTGATTTCCCTGTTCAGCCCTCCAGTTCACTCTCATTCATTTTTGAAGATCTGCTGCATTACGCACATGGCATTGGTTCTAGATCAGCCATGTCATCTGGCTGATAAATCACACATTTCAGGTGGTTCAAGACAAACTATTAGTTATGAGGTACCACTTTGGACCTTTCACATTTTAAATATTCTCATTATTCTTCACCACTGTTTTTACCTGCTGTCTGCCAGGTTTGGAACACTTTCCTCCTTCAATCCAATGACATACCTCTTTAATGCAATTTAGAAAGGCTTATAAAACTCAGCTGTTTAATGTAGCTTTTTCCTACTATTTGGATGATGTTATAGATGTGTAAGAATTTGAAAATGTAATATTGTTACTGTTCATTTTTCAGTCATTGATTGTGTTCCCTTTTGATTATATTTGTATTTTTGTACAGTTCCCTGCGGCCAGAGACCACAGTCCTGCTCTGCTTTATGAATTAAAGAAGTTAAAAGAAAGCAGATTTAAGACAGGACAGCTAACAAGGTTCCCTCCCACAAAGGATCTATGACCTCGAGCATAGCCTGCAATGCAGTGATTCCCCTTCCTCGTCTATCAAGCAATACACATTTAATGTAATTGATTTTACAGAAAAAGTTAAGTGAGCAGAAAGGGTAATCATTTATGGTCAGAGTTACAAGGCAGGGATAGTTGGATGAGCCGCTTCCAAAAAGAGGAGTAGAGAGGAAGAACATTGTTGTCCCAATGCTGGACCCAGTTTCTCCAACAAATACATTACTTTTTGCAAATAAATTTTAGATTGGACCAGAATTTGCTTCCAAGCCCTAATTCCTCATCCTGGAGTGAGTCCAGCTTTCAATGAACAATTTGGGGCAGAACGAATATATACTCTCTGAGCTATGCAGATTGCAGCCAACAGGTCTATTGAAGATGAAGGGGATCCTTGGATCCCATTAACAGGAACAGCAGCCATAGGATTTGCGCCACTCATCCACATGAATTTATATCAAGTTTCCAAATCCAGCCTTCAAAATTAAGCAAAGATTGCACAGAGGACCACAGCACATCCACATTTTTCCAGAGCATTGATTCAGTTGAGATGAGCAACTGGATCTTGCATGGTCGGTCACAGGGGAGATAGAGATGGAGCAGCCAGCAGCATTGTCAATATTTTCTTTACATGACTTTCAATCTGACTTTAACTTCTAAATCCAAAGAATGTCATTCCATATCTTGCTCTCAACTCTCATATTGTTGCTTAAACATTTTCAGTAAATGTATTGGGATTATATATTATAGGTTCTTATAATCGTATAAATAACCAAGGACCAGATCCTAAGGATTTAAAAGCAATAAACTCCAAGAAACCATCATCATTCCTACCTTCAAATGTCTAATATGGGTTAGCCAGTTCATATTATTACCAAAGTACGAGCCTCAATAGTTGCATATGATTTAACAACTTAACATCTTATCCATTTTCAGATGCTAGGCTATAGGGGGAGCTTTTATTTTTATATAAAACAATATTGTGTTGGTGTATTGTTGGATTATTACTTTTCATATACCTGACAAAACATCTAAAGACCTTTGTAAATCAATTGAAGTTTGATCAATGGCTAACATATCATCCTTCTAATGATATTTGTTTACCCTCTAACAGGTGCATGTTCCATCTTATAGGTGGCCAAAAAACAATCAAATTTGCAATAAGAACATTGTAACAGGTAAAAGCAAATATGCATAGCTATTTTGAACCATTATAAAAGCTTAATTATTTCAGACAAATCACCTTCTGCTGGCATCTTAATTTGAAATTAGACTTCTGAGTTAAAGAATATGATGTATTTGAGTAATTATGTTGGAACATGTTATCCCTCAAGATTAGTCTAATACATTCCCACATCTCCCTTATCAGAAGCAACATGTTGTTCCCTTTTAATGTTTTTTCAATTAATAATTTCAAGGCTAATTCCTCATCTATCCCTGACCAGGCTTTGATCCTGTACCTCTTAGTGACATGTGAACATGCTGTGTTTTCTCTAGTTTATCAGCCAATTTGCCTGCACATCTCAATACTATTTGACTCCAATCCATCTTTGATGCATGTTGTATACAGCCTTTCGAAACCCTATTTATCATTTCACCACTAGGTGGTGTGTAGGCATCATGAAGTAGACACAGACAACAGATTCAAGTTTAGTGCAAAAGTTTTATTTAACTTTACTCAGGATGTAGTAAGGCCTAACCTGCCCTATGCCAAGGTGTGATTTCCCTATCTAAATAAAACTAAGGATAGTCTGTGTCTGGAAGTCCAAATCAAATGTCTATCTGGGTCCAAAATCTATACTTGCCCTCACAACGAACTGCATACAATGTGTAGGTATGTCAACCTCAAAATGATTAGTGTTCAACACAATGTTCAAAGCTTCTTCCAGGTCTTGGCTTGTAATCAGCTTTGCCTTCCCCAAGTTCAAAAACAGTTCACAAGATATCAGGGTCCCTTCCCCAAGAGTTCAAATTTTCCAGATTTTCAAGAATAACAACACAGTTCCGTGGGGCACTTTGCAGCTCTTTGGAGATCACTAATTCACATAGGTAGTTCTCTTTCTTTACTTCAAAATCACATAACAGGTCGTTGCCAAACCTAGGCTTCTTTTGTTCATACTCTCATTGACTTCTCCACTCAGGGCAATTGGTCTAGGTTCAGTTGTCGGACCACATGGTCCAACCATTACAGGCCACGCAACCAATGCCCGTTTTTAGTAGCTTTTGATCACCAATTGTGCACTACTTCCTTATGATGGTCAGTTGATTCCCTTGTGTCACATTCTTTTGACAAGGTACCACAGCTTTCTTAGCCACCATGCACTTTGTTACGCTTTTCTGTAGTCTTGTGGCACTTGTAAACACAGGTTTCCTTTTTAACCTGTAGTCCCTTGAACGCAACACTTGCATTTACTTTATTCGGCATTCAAAAGTGCTTATCATAACTTTCAGTTTGTTTGGGAATCAAAAGTACTTGCTTCCGCATTTAAAAGTACTTGAAATGATTTTCAGTTTATTCGGTATCCAAAAGCACTTTTTTCAGCATTAACAATATTTGTAGAAATGACTTTCAGTCTTCAAATACTTTTTTACTGATATTAAAAAAGTACTTTACATAACTTTCAGTTTGTTCGATATCCTAAACAACAATGTTCAATGCATATTGGCCTGCCAGCCCGATGCTTCCAATTCACTCAAAGGTCGGAGCTTACAGCATTGTGAGGTCTCTGCCGCTCTCACTCCTCTTCCAGCAGCTCTCCACGGCATTGCTCCCCAGCATTACTCTGCTAGCAACCGAGAACTGCGGTGACCACTTTTCTCGGTCATGCCGGTCTTCCACAAGCAATCTGCTACCAGCCTCCCGCTTTCCTTAGCGTTGCTTCCTGCTGCATAAACTCTGCATTTAGCACCAGGTCTCAAGTTCTCCGCTTGCCACACCACTGCTCGGGGGTTGCTTCTCTAGCTGCTGCCTTGTTCTCCTCAGCTCACATTGCCTCTACAGCTGACCCTGCCTCCACAGCTGACTGCATTCACAAAAGGAGGTCAGGTTTTAAAGTGCCTGGCACCAGAATGATTTCAGGAAAGACTAGACTGCTCATCATCAGAACAGTAGTTCTGCCTTATGCGGCCTCCTAGTCCCAGTATATATCTGAGGCTGATAAATGTTTGTATTAACAAAAGAAGGCTGACATGTGTCTGTATTAATAAAAGGGGGCTGATGTGTGTGTTTGTCTCCTTCAAATGAGGATGTGTCTTCCTCGTCTCAATGTTGAGGTGAAGTTTCTGAGGAGACGTTTGAAGGGAGGAAAAGGGAAAGGGCTGGCAGTAGCCTACAAAGGCTGAGGGTTAAAGGGTTCACTGTGAAAAGGGAAAGGGGGATACCATGTCTCACCCAAGGACATGTTCTCCCCACTCCCCAAATTCCCTCCACCCAAGTGATCCTCCCTCTCATCTCCACCCCCAGGATCAGGATCCAAGAGCGATAGCCTTTCCCTGGCCACCTTAGAGGAGAATCCAGGGGGAAAAGAAGTGAGGATGACCACCTGCTCCTCACAATGACTAGTTGACATTTAACTGGAGTGGACGCATCGACATCTATGTGCACTGACTCTGTCCACAACTGGGCTGTGAGAGTCAGGAGATTGGGGCATAAGTGCCCTTTCAAGTGCACATGTGTTCACTCAATCCTGTACTAGTGGTGCTTGCAAGTTTGAAACCTTTCTGATGCACCTGTGATAGATTGGAAGTCAGGGTTAGAACATGATGAGAGCCTAATTAACCAGCTGAGTCCTACAAAGGGTTTTTGGTACATATGGCTATATCACTAGTATGTTTTTTTATTTCATGTTCTGATGACACACAGAATCATGTAGATGCATTTCTGTTTTCTCGTCACTATACAATACACATAACTGCACACATAATGGCACATGCTGTACATACCGTATTCAGTTTAAAGTTGAAATAGTGTGTGCAGGTTTTAAGATGATTCAACTGTCAAATACTATTTGCCCTACACATGGGAGTAGCATTTCAAAACAAGTGCTGAGATGAAAGTGACGTTCAAGACAAAACAAAGGGCATTGCGGTTTGTACTGCTGCTCTACTTTGGACCTGCAGTACATTGTTTAGCAGGTGTGTCTTGTGCACCAATGCTCATGGTTAAGTGGGGAACATGTAATGGTGCACGTCTTATTCCCCCTCCAGCCAGATGTTTTGCATCATTCTTCAGTGTTATTACCTGATTACAGCCTGGATGAGTTAGCAGAACACCGTTTTTCCCACCCCCATTCTCTTTTGCGCCAAAATGGTACATTCACATTAGACTGTAGTAAGCACCCTGCCATCATCTTTAATAATGGCCATTTTACAATCCCATACTGTAGTTAGTGGTTAATGATCGGCCCGGTAGCATAGACGTTACCCCTGCCCAACACCATAGCTATAATGTACAAAAGCGGAAGTGCCTTCTATTCATGACCATTTTTCCACCATTGACATCAAATGGACTGTGGTTGTCAATGCTTAAATATCTCCTCTCTTATGGAATTTTTATCCAGAATATGTTGCCATGGAGGTGTTAAGATTGGCCCAAATATATAATAAGAGATAAAACTCAATAATGGAGTAACTCCAAGTGCACAAGAAATCCCAGCTTGATTCAGATACAAATGGCCGCTGGGAGAGAGTACAAAGGACAATCTCAAATTGGCATTAGGAACGACAAGGTTTTAAGCAAGGAAATTGTCATAGCTGATGTCACAGTTAGTAATCACCATACAAAAACCGCTGCTCCCACACTTGATTTGCTGGTAGAGTATAGAACATATAGTTATCTATATGCAAATATTTTTCTATTGGTTCTTCTACAACTAATAACTCCTTCTAGATACATCCTTCTACAAATTATACATTTCAATCTAATATGCCATTAGTTGGCACTTCCCTACATTAGTAGATAAGGAAGACCGTATTTAATTGGTTGGTTATGTGATTATCGGGCCTCAAGCACTTTTATGCAGTGCCAATGTACATGGTGGGGAAGGAAAAATGGGGAACTGGTATGATCCAGTTTAGAGAAGTTACTCCCTTGTCATTCCAGGCCTGACATGATATGATATGATAGGATATGGCATTTATAAGGCGCCTAGACACAAGTGTTTCAAGGCGCTACTAGGCCAGGTATCAATCAGATCGCGCAAGTGCATGGGAAGGAGGAAGGTGGAAAGTGCGGGGGGGCACAGTGCATTACATGGAAAAGAAAAGAAATACAATAAGTAAAAGTATTGGCCAGCAAGTGGCAAGTGCAAAGGTAAGTGCGGGATCCAGTGTCAAGTGCTCGTAGTGGGACTGTAGGGATACAGAAACAGTCTCCGAGTGCGGGTGTTGCCAGGCAGGCAGTGCAGGTGAGTGTCACTGGTGTGGGAGGGACCTGGGTCAGAGATCAGAGGGTGGCCAGGTAGCCAGTGCAGTTCAAGATTCAGCCAGGAGGTCAGCAGGGGAGAGGAGGAGAGAAAGCTGAAACAAAGAGAAAGGTTTTGAGGTGCTTCCGGAACCAGAGATGGTTTTCCTCAAGTTTCAGGGAGGCAGGGAGGCTGTTCCAGAGGGAGGCCCCAGCCGAAGAAAGAGATCTACTGCCAACCCGTTGCTTGGAGAAGCGACTGACCCTGAGGGAGTTCGAGGCGGATGAGCGAAGAGCTCGATAAGGAAGATATTTGGGAAAAGAGAGTTGAAGGTATTGGGGCCCCGGAAGGCCTTGTGAACAATGCAGAGGGTTTTCCAGTTAATCCTTGCAACCACTGGGAGCCAGTGCAGAGATTTCAGTCCTGGAGAGATACAATACTAGGGCTTGAGGCCAAGGACAAGTCTTGCAGTCCTGTTCTGGATGAGTTGCAGAGGGCATAGAGTAGAGGCAGGCAGATTTAGAAAGAGACTGTTGCAATAGTCCAGCCTAAAGAGAACCAGAACTCTGGTGACAGTGAGCTTCTGGGGGAAAGAGTGGATAGGAAGAATACCTCTGAGGAGGTGTAGCTGGTAGTTTGACTTCTTGGAGACATCAAAGATGTGTGAAGCGAAGGAGAGCGTGGGTCGAAGATGACCTAGAGGTTTTTTGCCTGGCAGGTGGGGGCAGGGAGAGGGCCAAGGGAGGCCGGCCAGAGAGAGCGACAGGAAAGGTGGGAGTGGGTATGCCGACAAGGAGAATCTCAGTCTTACTGGCATTAAGGCAAAGGTTGTTTGCGGCACACAACTCCTGGATGGCAGACAGTCAGTGATGAGAGAAGGAGAAGAGGTGGCCGAGGCTAGCTTGAAAATGAGCTGAGTGTCATCTGCATAGCACTGAAAGTTGGGGCAGAGAGCAGCAATGCGGTGGGCAAGGAGTGCCAGGTATTGGTTGAACAGCCAGGGAGAGAGATTAGACCCCTGGGGGACACCACAGGAAGAGAAAAAGACAGTGGAGAGGAAGGACCCAAGCTGGATCTTGGAGGGTCGGTCAGAGAGGAAAGAAGTCAGCCATGCCAGGGCCTGACCGGTAATACCCATTTTATCACAGGGACGGTTGAGTAGGATGGTATGGTTGACCATATCAAAGATAGAGGAGAGATCAAGTAAGATGAGGACACAGGGGGTGTTAGAGTCAATGTTGGAGAGCAGGTCTTCACTGATGTTTTCGGAGAGGCCTTATCTGCCAGTCTGTTTGTGGCCTTGGCATGTTTTCTCTGTGTTTGTATGTACTAAGAAAATAGCAGGTGTACTATCTTGTTGGGCCTGAAATAAATTACCATTGTTTGAATCATGTGGTAGAGAACCACTGTTCAGAATTCAATGTAATCTATTTATTGGATTTTATGTTGTGTTAACGTGTGTGTGCTTTCTTGCATGACCCACTTGGCGCACTGTGTATCCATTCGTTATGGAATCAATTGGCATGGTAGCTACTTGCACCTCGCATTCAAGGATATGTGTATTTCTCACTACTACCAATTGGAACTAATTAATTTCATAATTGTAAGCTGTGTGCCCTGTGAAAACCTTATCTGGTGTAGTTTCAGCTTCTAAGCAGAACTCCTCTCGTCACTCTTACATTGGTCCTTGGGCTAATGTCTCAGCATTGTTAGGCCTGGGATTTTTTGTGGGGCAATTTGATGTCAGCATGCAGTATTTCAGAATTGAGTCCTTGCTAGGTTTGGTCTGAGTAATGGTGGCACTTCTGTTCTTCCTCCACCATATTGGTGTTCGTCAGGTTTTTAGCATGCCGCTATTCAATATTACCCACCCGTGTATGCTGCAACCTCTCCCTACCTGCCCATCTCTATACTACTTGTGTAACTCTATCTTGGCATTGTACAATCTCCTGTAAATGTAAACTACTTTCCACCCTACTTGTGTCGCACAACCTATTCTACTCTTATGTGGCTGCATGATCATTGGTGTTTTACTAACAGTTTACTGAACCTTTCTCAGCTTAAAGGTGGGGGCATGACCAGAAGAGGTGCAACGCTCATCTCCATTATTACATCCCCCTTGGTCAATTTATTGACCATGCCTTCATTGTCATTCATCCTTTCATACCTATCTTTAGGTATCCAAATTTTACACACCGCCCCCTCAAGCTACCTCCTTGTTCTACGTAATACTCTGGCCCAACTGTCATAAAGCAGCAATCCCCATCTCCTTCACAACCGACCCAGTGCTGGGTATAATTTTCAGGATTGAAAGCGGGCTCAAACATAGTGTCTGGGGTTCCTATCAGTCTGTTGATGATGTTCATTTGATATGGTTCATCTGATTGAGTGTGGATGTGTACCATGTTATCTTTACCCAATATAACTGTCATTATGTGCTGCTCTACAACTTATTCCCCATTTTCCTACACTGTGATAATATTATTTTCAAGACCCAGAGACCTGTTAGTGTCAAACCAGAACCGCTATTAGTATTTTGAATGAATTACCTAGCTAGGAAAGCACCAATCAGAACAGAGCTGTAAACCAGTCCTCATCTTCCGTTTCACTAGTTTCGTGGATCATTTTTGTATGCATATTTTGCAGGGAAGTTATTGCTTTTCTCAGTTCCCATTCGAATCATCATGTCCTGGTGTAATGTGCAACACTGTACTCCAATGTTTGTACAGACGCCTCCCTCCATGGCAGTGAGGAGGTTGAGGAAATACCTGTTTTGGAGAATCGTGACTCTGATTGTTCCCAGTTCCTCAATAATTGCATTGAGCCCATTTCTCATGGCATGTATGGCCTGCAGTACCTCCCATCGGGTTATCTGCTACCTTTTAGCATTTACTGCTGCTTACAAGTTGGGGGTGATATAAGATGTAAAGAACATTGATGCCTTGCTAAACAGTCTGTGTTTCACATCCCTTCTCTTTCTTTTTACTTTTCACCATAGGCTAATCTATTTGCACCACATCACTTTCAGGCATCACCAGTGCAAGTACATATAACACTGCTAGTGAGCATCTGCCACACTAATTTGATGGAAGCTGCACCTAAGCATGTGAACCACATGCCCATTAGTGGTACATTAGTGCTGCAATAACTACATTAATGCCTGGCATATCCATGATGCATTTGCATCCTACATTATCCCCTACCAGCGCTTTGCCATTGTTTCTGAAACACATAAATGCATTTTCTTTTCTTGTTATGTGCAATGGCCCTTCCTTGTCCTCCGACCAATGTTAACAGTATGGAATATTGTTTCCATTCTTCTAAGCATAGTTTATTAGCATTATCTAGAGGTCCCCACAAGAATCCTATCAACGCTTCTGCTCTACATCCCATCATCCCTTCTACAAAACCCTGAAAGGTAAACACCTCTTCTGTTAATTTTAATTGTGGTCTGTCACAGCAAAATGATATCTCTTTTCCTTTGTTGTCCATACATTTTAACAATGGATGTTCACTTAATGTTATTTCTCCCCTTTGAGGCCCTGATAGTATATTTTTCCTCACATTGGTCACCATTGTCTTTTCTTTGAAATAGTTATCTTCATAAAGTGATTCTGCTTTTGTCTCCCATTTTAAGGAAGCTGAACTTCCCTGGAATTGTCCCCTTGTTGTACATAATGCAATATGAGTTAAGAAATGTGCCCTGTTTACTGGCATTTCCTCGGCCACGAACAATCTTGAGTCACTCAAAGAGTATGGAAGGAGTGAGCATACAAAACAGTTTTTATTCAATTTCTTCCTTCCCACCTCAGTCATGTATCTGTACCATAGGTTACCAGCTTTTTAAGTATAGCCATCAAAGTGTTGTCTCAGTAGATCTTCGTCATCATTCCTTTGCTCATGTTAACAGCTACATTAATACTATTATCACAATAACATTTTACTGTCATGGTATAGGCAAAGCAGAAAAAAATAAAATGAAAAAAGCAGCAATCATAATGCCGGCGGAATCCATTTTTTCCAAATATCTCCGCCTCTGCACATTTTTACGATATTAATGATACATGTTCTTTAGCTTTTGTAAACTTGTTAAATACATTGTTCAGTAGTGTGACATCACTTGGCAAGTTGTTAGTCAACTCTCACTCTCGCCCTCATCTGGGGTCTGGTCACCTCTTTGTCTTCTTCTTGCTGCTCTTCGTCCATCAGGGTGGCTATGCATGCAAATCTTTTCACATCACCTATATGCACTGTGAGGAGTCCGAAATGAGAGGCAGGCATAACGTCAAGGTATTCTCAAAGTCAGACATTTTGTTCAACGGAAGTGGGTTGGAAAAACACCTATGCAGCCCTATTCTAAAGAGGAATTCCCCACATAGAAAACTAAAACTAAAGATCTGCCTGTGTCAAGTAGTCAGTAACTTAAAAGACATCCTTGTGTCCAAAACATTCTAAGCTGACCCTCACACTAGAAACAAAACAACAAAAGGGTGCATGGAAATGTCTTTGACTTGATGTTAGCAAAAGGTGTTCACAGCCACAAATATAGGGATGACTCCAACAAAAGTTTTTTCCAAGGAAAGACCCTTGAATCCAGAGAGTGGTTCATTTCCCTGGAATTTTAGGTAGGATGGCAAGAGTCTCTCATGATCCAACAGTTCCTTTGTGTCTCTCTACTGGACTCACAAAGTTCTTGTGCGAACTATGCATTCCATAACAGTCTTTCTTCAGTTCTTCATGTAACCTCTGTGGATTTCCTTGTATACTCCCTTGCCAGGAATCCTTCTGTGGGATGTTCAGATCACCTGGTGTACTCCTCTGCCAGGTATCTTTCCACAATGTCAGAATCTGTATACCCTTTCACGGGCCTGGTATACTTGCCTGCCAGGACTTCTTTCATGGACTTCTTATATCCCCAGGTATACTCCCCTGTCTGGTATCTTCCCACAATGTCAGAATTTCCTGTAACCTTTGTGGATTGCCTGATGTACTCTTCTGCGTGGAATCCTTATTTGTTTCACTGATCTTTTCACTAAACCACAGTAGCAAATACCATGAGGTGCTTGGTATTTTTGCGTAAGGTAACAATTTCTTCAGCTTTCCCCCACACTGACATCTCATACATCTTTACTTGCATGGAGTTAGTTGCTGCAGTTTGTTTTGCCTGCATTCAAATTATCTTCTTATTGGGCATTGAATTGGTATTGGGCTTGGTCTGCATTCAAACCACTTTTCAGTATTGTCCAATACTGCCGCACCTGTGTTTGTTGTGCGACCCCTCCCCTGCCCTTTTCTCGCCCCCCACCCTCCTCCCACACCCATGATAGGCTGTTCCCTCCAAGGAAGCTTAACAATGTCCCTTGTGGCAGCCTTGCTGCAGCGGCCAGCCGACAAAGAGCCAGGGGCAAAGGGTAACTCACGACTAAGCAGATCCACTTCGTATTTGGCAATGGAAGCCTGGGGTGCCTGATGCAGTTTACCGACAGCAACTGATAAGATAAGTGTGGTGTGGGCGGGGTGTACAGCCATTACTTAAGGGCATTACTTTAAGGTTTTTGAATCACCGTGACAATTCGACTAATCCTCTCCTCTGGCGCCGCTGCCCGGGGAGTACCGAGGTCTATTGCTAAAGCATTGCAGATGTGTTTGCTGCTTTACACGAGAGAATAGTTAACCCCGCGCAGTAAGCACAGGACTTCAATCGACAACATCTGGGAGCATTTCCACTACGATTGGAGGTTAGTTACCTTACCTTGCACCCTGACAATTTTATTGGGAATAAAACTTACACATAGGATTAACATGAAGTCTCCTGTGTCAAACCACAGGGACATTACCGAATTTGATTGATTACACACAGGAACAATAGGCTCTGAGGCCCTGAAGAAGGATCTAAGGATGATCTGAAATGCGTTGGCGGACCTCTAACAGAACTTTTATGAGTTGTGCCTATTAGGAGGTTTAGCACTGATCATTGTACTCACTGTTTGTAACTGTAAACTTTTGTGTCAAGAGACACAACACAATTTAAGATTGTACTTTTTGGAATTGTCATTTGGAATCTTGTTGATTTGAATTTGGAGAATTCCTACCTCTTGCTTTATGATGTTTTCTTTTGAATTATACGTTTGAGAAAAACCACATTGAGTTTAGGGAATTTATTTGACCCATTGAATGATCGAAGAGTTTTGAATGGGCGCTGCCCAACTCCCATTACGAATGCATATGTTAACCGCAACGCTGTATACTTTGGAAAGGTATTGAGCATTAATTGAATGATTGTAAGTACTTAGGAATTTCTTAGTGATCTCTTTTTATCCCGCAGTAGTGCACATATGGGTTACCTGCTGCATACAACATGTCTTGTTTTTGTTTTTGCTTATCTTCATAAGCCCCAAGTGGCCTTGGGATTCTTTGCCCCTCAGCACCTGAAATGATCAGACATATTTGATTTTTACAGAATCTACATTGCATCTACACGGGAACTGAATCTTGTAACATGGTTATACTCAGTAGTGCCCCCCACACTCCATTTTTCTATTTTCTACGATATTGGCCACAATCCGGGGGTGCACACATTTACACACTTGCTTACTCACTTTAACCGAAATGTACTTTATGCACATTGACAAACAACAACAAATAGAGCTGAAACATTAGGGTTCAGCGCCGATGAAGCCAAAAGGATTATCGGATTGATCAAAACAACGGGTGACAAATTGAAATCATCCGACAAGCCTAAGACCCTGATCAGGCAACTAGAGTGGACCATTAGATGGGAGAATAATCTCAAACTTCATGCTACCACACTTGCCCAATACCACAAGGCACAGAGGATACCACGAGGCCTAAGAGTGAATTTAGAGCCAACACTTTGTAAGGACAACCCTACATTTCTCAAGAGATTGCGGAACATCTTCAAAAAATGTTCTCTGGACCTTATGTTGTTGACGATAGAAGAATTGGCACACAATTTATCATCCCTTGAGGAAGACATTAACAAAATCAAGATGAGCCTTTGCAAGAGCCTAATATCAGACCAACTCAAACAAATCTTGGAAAACACAAATCGGAAATTGGAAAAATACAAGCAAGAACTGGAAACCAAAAAGATCAGGAAATTTAGAAGCGACACGCAAGACTACAAGTTGGACATTGTTTACACATGGCAAGAGTATTACGGCCAATGTCCCAATATTCCCTTTCAACCTTGTGCTCCGAAAACAGGACCCTCCACTCCAACACTGAAACTACATCCTCTGAAGGTTCAAGTACTGAATTGGAAATGTCACCAAGCACTGACATAAATGAAGGTCTAGTACCCCACGACACAAACACAGAAGCCGGCACTTCACGTTTTTTTAGAAGAGGTACCATCAGAAGAAGAAAGAAGAAAAAAAGTCACTACGGAAGAAGGCAATAAACAAGAAGACATAGTAGTGAACATTTCTTCACATAAGCTAACCTAACTCGAACTTGGTGTATTAAGGAAAGGACTATCATTTGTACAGGAGCACAGCAGTAATCTTTTTGAGAGAAAAGATAGATTTCTTTAAACTCATGAGAAAACTCAAAACTGAAAGCCTACTTCCATTCCCTGGAGACAGACTCGGACACAGAGGAACCATCTCCATATTTGGAGATGCTCTCAAAGAGTACGTTCAACCCCACAATGCAGAAGCAGGTACTGGCAGTGTTTGAGAAAACGGTACTAGAGGATTTAAAAAAAAAATGTTTCTTTAATCCAGGGAAGCATGGGAACTTCTCGAAGTAAGAAAGACAAATCTTAAAGAGTTTGATGGATAACAATACAATCATTTTTAAACTTGCTGACAAGGGTGGAGCCCTGGTCCTTATGGATAAAGCGGATTACATCGAGGAAATAGAGAGGCAAATTGCAGATGCGGAAACCTACAAAGAGATCCAATTCAATCCAACTCAACAAATCCGGACACTCATCAGGAACGTCCTAGATGAGGTGTTGGATAGAGAGGTCATCTCATTGAAAACACAGAAGTTTTTGGAAAATATGCACCCCATCACTCCAGTGATGTACATATTCCCCAAAATTCATAAGAGGTTGATCAAACCTCCAGGACGACCAATCATAGTAGCCACCGAGAGCATTTTGGAGCCACTTGCTAAATATCTAGACAGAGTTTTATAGCCTCTGATCCAGAACACGGACACGCAAATTAGAGACACAAAGCATTTTCTACTGAGGCTGAAGGAGGTACAGTTTGCACAAGAGAAAGATTTTGTCTTCACAATGGATGTGACCTCACTGTACACCAACATTGTACACAGTGCAGGATTGGAGGCAGTTGAAAGGTTGTTACTACGTTCTACCGCATGCCAGGGAGACAAGCTCTTTGTCCTGATTCTCTTGAAGATAGTCCTCTTGAATAACTTCTTTGAATTCCAGCATAGGTTCTTCCTGCAACTCTCAGGCATGAGCATGGAAGCTGCCATGGCCCCAACCTACGCCAATGCATGCATGTTCTATCTAGAACACGAACACATCCTCCCCATTCCAAGATCGACACAACATCTGTCGATGTTTGTGAGGTACATAGTCGATGTCTTCGGGATTTGGTCAGGTCCGGAAGAAGAATTACCAGCCTTTTTCAGAATGATGAACAACATGCATACAAGGATTAAGTTTACAAATACAGTCAGCAGGGCAAGAATCAACTTCTTGGATGTCGAGGTATACACTAAAGATAACACCTTGGAGACCAGGATATACACCAAGAGCACTGATCGGAATAGTCTACTGATGGCCACAAGTTTTCATCCCAAAAGGACCATAAACAGTGTTCCCCTAAGCCAATTCCTTAGGTATCGACGCAGCATCTCAGAAATTGACGAATACAGCACACAGTCAGTAACATTACGGAAAAAATTCCTCGAGATAGTCTATGACCGTACCATTATTTCAGACATTGCAGCAAAGGTAGAGAACTTAGAAAGGGATACCTGTTACGCTCAACTGGCTCCCACAGGGGCGTCAATCTGAACTGGACAGCTGCGGTCTCCACCAATGTGATGCGTAGTGCAGAGATGACGGACTGGACTGGCCCACCTAGCTCCGTTTGTTTGGCCCATAGGAATATTCTTCTGCAAATGGAGAAAGGGAATTAACCACCCGTGTAGTTGAGCGTAACCCCCCCCCCACTCCCGCTGCTCTCCCCACTGATCACCTTTGAAGCCTCTTCTTATATTCTCACCTGATGGTTTGGAAGGATGAGCTCTCCATCCTCCATTGAGCGCAGGGGCGCGTAGATAACCAGTTGCTTCGCTGGCTCAAAGGAATTGGTGAGTTCCAGAACAATATTGACTCTGAGATTCCCGGCAAGATGCCGTAAGTATGCAGTTCGTAAGAGTTCAAATGTCTGACTTTCACTCTTGTCCGATTCCTTGCAGGTTGCAGCTTGACCCTAGTGAAGAGTTCCTCGTGGCAACCGGTATTGCCCAGGTAAGGATTTGTATTATCCAACACAGTTCGATAAAATAATTTCAATATGTAACCTGTTGCTTTCTCCCTTATTCCTGCGCTGAGAGAAAGTATGAAGTCTTGGGGAATAATGCCTCCGGCGGTAAGATCAGGTAAGTCTATTGTGGTGAGGAGGTTTCCCCTTGTTTGTCCCTTTGTTTCACCTTGCTGTCCTTTTGTTTCCTCTTAGGGGCCGGGGTTCGGCAAAGATGCAGTGGAAGCTGCGCCGACCCTTGAAGAGGATTAGTACCCCCGGTGGTAAAATCAGGTAAGTCTATGCGGGGTAACTAATATTGCCTCTGTGTATTCCCTTGGCTCACCTTGCTGTTCTTGTCTTCCCCTTAGGTGTCGGAGTGCGGCGGGAACATGTAGGAGGATGCGGTGGAATGTGAAGATGCTGCGAAGGCCGGTGAGTTCAGCGTGGCGCTGCAGCAGGCGAGGCGACGCGCATAAAATAACTTCTTTCTTCCAGCTCAAAGGCGCGATGGATCGGGAATTCAGGTAAGCATCAAAGGTATTGCTCTTGTTCTAACCTTTTCTCCTTTGTTCTCCCTTTTCTATGAGCTCCAGACTCGAGGCAGGCGTGGCAGGAGACTGGATGCAGACTTGCAGGCACGGTGAGCGTTACGCTGCTGGATGCAGAATAACGCGAAGCTTCTGCTGCTCTTCAGGCGTGGTTTAAATAGCCTCCAAAGTAGTCCCAGGTGAGTATTCTGGTGGCTTGATTAGTCTTGTCCCTGGTTGCACTGGCTTCAAAAGTGACACATGAAAGACAGGGTGAATTCGCATGTTAGCAGGTAAGTCCAACTTGACAGCCACCGGGTTGATAATGGCCTTAATAGAGTAAGGTCCCAAATATCTGGGGTTAATGGTCCGTGTTCCCTTTAGAGGTATATGTTTTGTGGCTAACCATACTTGGTCCCCTATCTGGTATTGTGGAGTATCACTTCTATGCCGATCAGCATCTTTCTTGTATTTTTCTTTCGCCTGTTTTAAATGTGCAGTTGCTTCCTTAAAGGCTTGTGTAATCGTAGTGTGCAGATGGTCTACTGTGGGCATTTCTAAGTGTTGGGGTGAGTCAAGGTCTGAGGTTCGAAGATGGTGCCCATATAAAGTATAAAAGGGGCTTTGTCCAGTTCCAGAGTGTACTGAATCATTGTATGCATATTCGGCGATCCAAAGAATGTCTTTCCAATTACTCTCAGTCTGATGTAACATACAACGCAGGTATTGTTCGAGAGTCTGGTTGGTCCTCTCCGTTTGACCATCAGTTTGGGGGTGGTGACTGGTCGATAACCTCACATCGATTTGCGCCAATTGACAGCATTTTTTCAAAAAATGTGAAATGAATTGACTGCCCCGGTCAGAGACCAATACGGACATAAATCCGTGTATGCGAACAATGTTTTCGAGGAACTCCTTGGCCAGGATTGAAGCTGAAGGTAATCGCTTTAAAGGAATAAAGTGGGCCATCTTGGAAAAAAGATCCACAATAACTAGAATGGTGTTAAATCCATTGCATGGGGATAGATCAGTAATAAAGTCTAACGATAAGGTGTGCCATGGTGTAGGCGGAATGTCTAAAGGTTGTATGAGTCCAGCTGTTTTTTTCTTTTGACTTTTGTTTTGTGCGCAAATACCACAAGACATCACAAATGATTTAATATCCTTTTGCCAGGTGGCCCACCAGAATAGTCTTTTAATTTTAGCTTCAGTTTTTGCAATACCTGGGTGCCCCTCCATTAGGGTATCATGATAACGGGAAATGACTAGCTCTTGTAGTTCCTTGTGTGGCAGAAATAACCGCCCTTGGTAATAAGGCAGGTCATTGGTGACAGAGTAGTCTGGGCCATTCTTTACCCAGTCCTGCAGGGCTGTAGGATCAAAGAGTTGCTGGACCTTTACCTGAATGTCCTCTAGTGTCTGTAGAGTAGTCATGCCAAGAATCCTTTGTTCAGAAATTATAGGTAATGGTTCTGGGTTCACCTCTGCCTCTCCCATCCCTATTCGGGATAAGGCATCTGCTTTACCATTCTTAAAACCTGGTCGATAGGTTATCACGAAATCAAACTCGGCAAAGAACAATGCCCATTGGAGTTGGCGTGACGATTGGGCCTTGGCTGTCTTTAAATACTGTAAGTTCCGGTGATCGGTGATCACAGTAATGGTATGCCTGGCACCGAGAAGATAGTGCCGCCAAGCCTTGAAGGTGGATTTAATGGCTAATAACTCCTTGTCAGTAATTGCATAGTTCAACTCGGGTGCCGAGAGCTTTCTGGACCAAAATGCTACTGGGGGAAGCTGGCCCGTTTCAGGGTCTTTTTGAGACAAGACAGCTCTCATGGCTAGACTGGATGCATCAGTTTCCACTATGTATGGAGGTTCAGGGCGCGGGTGCTTTAATACAGGTCCAGACGTGAATTTCGCTTTCAGCTCTTGGAAGGCTTTTTCAGCTTCTTCAGTCCACATAAAGCATTTATTTTTTCACAAGAGTGCTGTGATGGGATGTACAACATGTGAAAAATCTGGGATGAATCTGCGGTAGACATTGGCAAAGCCGAGCATGCTTTGTACTCCTTTAACTGAACTTGGTGATGGCCACTTAAGGGTTGCGTCCACCTTTCGTGAGTTCATTCGGACTCCTCTTGGGGTCAGGATAAACCCAAGGAATTCAACTTCTGTGGCATGAAAAACGCATTTTTCCAGTTTTGCATATAGTGTGTGCCGGCGCAATTTCTCAAGGACTGCTCGGACATGCTTCACATGGTCAGATTCTGAAGAGGAGTATACTAGAATATCATCGATATATACGACAACACAAACGTCAATGAGTTCCCGAAGGACATCGTTCATGAAGTATTGGAAGGCTGCTGGTGCATTGCACAACCCGAAAGGCATCAGCTGGTATTCGAATAACCCATACTTAGTGCGAAAAGCAGTCTTCCATTCGTCACCCTCTTTTACACGTACCAGATAGTATGCCCCCCGGAGATCTAACTTAGTGTATATGCAAGCGTCCTTCACTTGGTAAAGTAATTCAGGGATCAGAGGCAATGGGTATCGGTTCTTTACAGTTATCTGGTTCAATGCGCGGTAGTCGATGCACGTTCTGAGGTCACCTTCCTTTTTGGGCACAAAGAACAAAGCTGAAGATGCAGGGGACTTGGATGGGCGAATGAAACCATTGGCAAGGTACTGGTCTAAGTATTGTCGTAGGTGAAGGTTCTCAGGTTTGTAAGGGCATAGATCCTGCTACAAGGGGTTTGTGCACCCGGTATGAGATCAATTTGACAATCATACGATCTGTGAGGTGGTAAGGTGTTTGCCTGTTCTTTTTGGAAGAAATCCTGGAATTCTTGGTATTCTGGAGGTAGTTGCATGACTGCTGTAGTTACTGTGGCCAGGCCAGCGTTCAGATTTTTCTTTGGGTAACAGGTTTGTGCACAATCCGGGAAGGCTATTCTCTTCTCTCGTCAATCAATACAAGGATTATGTGTTTCCAACCAAGGTATCCACAGTATTATCTGGAACTATGGGGCTTTGATTAGATCAAACACAATAGTCTCTTGATGCCCATCCTGACCCAATAGTGTCATCTCTGTGGTGGAATGAGTTACAGGCCCAGAGGAAATTTCAGTTCCATCGACTGTGGTGATGAAATCTGAGGTGTTTTTTTGGCAGAGAGGTAGATTCATCCTGGAAGCCAATTCATAGTCCACATAGATTCCTATGGCCCCGCTATCAATGTATGCCCTTACCGCGTGCATACGTGATGGCTGCCTTGATCTACGAGGACCATTGGTATGATGAAATGCAAGGTCTGAGTATCCATCTTCAAGCTCGTCTAGCGGACCGCTACGCTTGTCGGGCGTGTTCGTTTCCCGAGTCTGACTCCTTATGGCCTTTATCAGCAGCTCCTACGACCTTCTTGGGTGGTTTTACAGGGCAATCCCGTAGAAAATGCCCAGAAGTTCCACAATATAGACACAATTGCATTTGCCATCTCCTTTCTCTTTCCTTCTGGGTTAAGGGTCCTTTAACCCCTCCGATTTGCATGGGTTCTGAAGCATCTGCTCCTTTGGGGTTAGCGTGGGTTTTGACCAACACCCGATTCTCAAACTTGGCTCAATCAGCCTTTCTGTTCTGAAGTCTGTGATCTAACTGGACCACTAAGTCTATATATTCAGCGCAGTCTTGAGGTGGGTTCACGACTTGAGCCAAGACATCCTTGAGTTCTCCTCGAAGCCCTCGATGAAATAACGTGATTCGTTTTACCTCAGGCCATCCAGTTTCCACTATCAACCTATTAAAGTTCGTGATGTAGGATAGAAGGTCCTGGTTACCCTGTCGTAGGGACAAAAGTTCGTTATCCAGGGCCTGTCCTTGGGAGTGCCGGGCAAATAGTCTTTCCATGCTTATTTGAAAGCCTTGAAAATCCCGAAGAATTGGGTCATCCTGAGTAACTAGTGGAATCGACCAATCAGCTGCACTGCCGCTGAGATATGACTATACAAAGTCTACCTTGGCTTGATCGTTTGGGAAGGCTCCTGGTCTGCATAAAAAGTGCAAGCGGCATTGGTTCATAAACACGGCAAACCTTTTGGGATCTCCAGCAAAGAATTCGGGTGGAGCTAATGGAATATTTCCTGGTAGGTTTATTTGCACAGGGCTGCTCGATAACACAGGAGCTGGATTTCCCCCGCAACCTGGTAGGGGTGCTTGTCCAGCCTGGCTTTGCAGTAGTTGCCTAGCAAGGTTATCAGTTTGCTCCTTTGACAAAATCAGTTCTCTCCTAAGAGCATTGGTTTCTTGACGGGCGGAATGTACTTCAGCCCTCAGTTCCCCTAGTAATTAGGCCAATTGATCAGTTTCTTAGGTATCCATAACGCCCAGGTGGGAATTTGTGGGTAGGCTTTGCGTTCTGTTACGCTCACCTGGCTTCCACAGGGGCGTCGATCTGAACTGGACAGCTGCGGTCTCCACCAATGTGATGCGTAGTGCCGAGATGACGGACTGGACCGGCCCACCTAGCTTCGTTTGCTTGGCCCGTAGGAATATTCTTCTGCAAATGGAGAAAGGGAATTAACCACCGTGGAGTTGAGCGTTAACCCCCCACTCCCGCTGCTCTCCCCATTGATCACCTTTGATGCCTCTTCTTATATTCTCACCTGATGGTTGGGAAAGATGAGCTCTCCATTCTGCATTGAGCGCAGGGGCGTGTAGATAACCAATTGCTTCACTGGCTCGAAGGAATTGGTGAGTTCCAGAACAATATTGACTCTGAGATTCCCGGCAAGACGCCGTAAGTATGCAGTTCGCAAGAGTTCAAATGTCTGACTTTCACTCTTGTCCGATTCCTTGCAGGTTGCAGCTTCACCCTAGCGAAGAGTTCCTCGTGGCAACCGGTAATGTTCAGGTAAGGATTTGTATTATCCAACACAGTTTGATAAAATAATGTCAATATGTAACCTGTTGCTTTCTCCCTTATTCCGGCGCTGAGAGAAAGTATGACATCTCGAGGAATAATGCCTCCGGCGGTAAAATCGGGTAAGTCTATTGTGGTGAGGAGGTTTCCCCTTGTTTGTCCCTTTTGTTTCACCTTGCTGTCCTTTTGTTTCCCCTTAGGGGCCGGGTTTCAGCGAAGATGCAGTGGAAGCTGCGCCGACCCGTGAAGAGGATTAGTACCCCTGGTGGTAAAATCAGGTAAGTCTATGGGGGGTAACTAATACTGCCTCTATGTATTCCCTTGGCTCACCTCGCTGTTCTTGTCTTCCCCTTAGGTGCTGGAGTGCGGCAAGAACATGCAGGAGGATGCGGTGGAATGTGAAGATGCTGCGAAGGCTGGTGAGTTCAGCGTGGCGCTGCAGCAGGCGAGGCGATGCGCATAAAATAACTTCTTTCTTCCAGCTCAAAGGCGCGATGGATCAGGAATTCAGGTAAGGATCAAAGGTATTGCTCTTGTTCTAACCTTTTCTCCTTCTTTCTCCCTTTTTCTAGGAGCCCCAGACTCGAGGCGGGCGTTGCAGAAGACTGGATGCAGACTTGCAGGCACGGTGAGCGTTACGCTGCTGGATGCAGAATAACGCGAAGCGTGCGCTGCTCTTTGGGCGTGGTTTAAATAGCCTCCAAAGTAGTCCCAGGTGAGTATTCCTCCCCAGCCCCACCCGAGTAAAAAATAGTCCCTAGATAAAGTAGTCCCTTCCAAGCCTCTTTTGGCTTGGAGCTCTTGCAGCATGGTCTGCATCAGGTAAGTTTGCAGCATGGTCTGCATCAGGTAAGTTTTAATCTATGAGCCTGGTGCCTATGTCGCCAGGACTGACTCCCCATATGAGCCTGGCGCCATAGATGCCAGGACTGCACCCAAATAGCCCCTAGCAGGGGTTGTTGGGCTTGCTTGAGATAACTTGATGCCTGCTTCCGGGGTTGCTGGACTTGGTCTGGGTCCCAGGGGGTAGGTATCATGACAATACCCTCTTAACACCGAAACCACCCAAGAAGGGCGAAGCACTAGTGTACGTGACGACACACTCAAGTCAGAGCCACAAGATCAAGGGTATTATCAAGAAAAACTGGCCAGTGCTACAAATGGACCCACAACTTCAACCATTATTTAGACAAGCACCAACCTTTGTTTACCGAAACAGCAGTGCACTTAGGAATAGTTTGGTGAAGGCTGAAATTCAAACTGGTGGAACAAACAATAAGAATACAAAGGCACCCAACCATGCCACAACTGCAAGCACTGCAGCAACATTATAATCATGAATCAAATCATGCACCCTCACTCCAGAAAAACCATCTGGCTCAAACACTCATGCACATGTGATTCTAAGAATGTGGTGTACGCTCTTAAATGCCCTTGTGGCTACTACTATGTGGACACAACAACCAGAAAAGAAAAACTCCGGTGGACGGAGCACAAATCAAATATCTGGACTAAAAACCTTAAATCCCCCATAGCGACACATTCTTTGGAAGCAAGCCACACCGTGGCACAGCTGAAGTGTGTGATTCTTGAAAAGGTTACCATGGGCCGCATGGGTGGAGATGTACATAAAAAATTGTTGCAAATAGAGGTTCTTTGGATTGACCTGTTAGGCTCTATCTACCCAAGAGGCATGAACTGTGAATCAGACTTCATGTGTTTTGTATAACAACAGAGGGGAGCCTATGTAAACTCATATTACGTACTGATGACACTGTATATGATGTTGGCATTGTCCATGGGAACATTGTAACCTCTATTATGATGCTCAAATAGATGTTATAACAACTGCCCAGACTGTGAGACTCTGGCCAAAGTATATCGACTGTATACAACTAACATTCTTGGTATCCGAGCAAGAAGCATGCTATATGACTTAAGAAACCACTTAGGGATAGGATATTGTGGAAAGTATATTGCAACATCTGTTGGGTACCAATGACACTTCTCACGATGCTGGTTATATATCAATTGATACATCTTGACCTCTGCAGTTAAGTTTGTATTAATGTGACAACCACTGTATAGATTGTGAGAATCTGCCCAAGGTCACAGGCTATACCCAAAAACCCTCCGGAATTGGGTCGAAGTATGCCATAAATCAAGAATTGTCAATTTCCTATGAATGAATATTATCTACATTGTAGTATCGTGCAGTTTAATATTTAACAGATACACCAGATATGATAAAGTGTGGCCGAACAGTCTGTACTGCACTCCTTGTATTTATACATGCCGTGTAGCCTGAGGTACATCAGCCTGCAGATCGAAGTGACAGAAGAAGGACACCCAGCCTATTTTTTGGCTGACCGCCCCTCAGACTGTCTACCCCTAACTATTGACCCCGCCCCCAGGACGAAGGGTGAATACCACACTCCTAAGTAGTAATGCAAATAAAACATTGGAATACTAAACTCAAGCATATCTATACATCTCTCTTCCAGTTTATCACCATTTGGAAATACGGACGAACATGGGGCACCCAGCCAATTGTTGTCGGTTTGCTGCCTCATTTCCTGCTGGTCATGTTATACGGGTCTGGCACACCGTGACCAGTCTTGGTTAGTCAATGCAGAGCTAAGACAACCAGAGTGTGGGACAATGGTTTCCATTCAGACTCTCATTAGACACGGAAGAGTTATAGTTATACATACGTTACGGTCACAATCCATCTCTAATACATAACCTGCATGCACTACTGACAGTGTAACGATTTGGTTGACTATAGCAACCCGCTTTGTCCCACATCAAGATGGTGGAACAAACGACCAATGTGCATGCGCAACTGGTAACTCGGCAACAGTGTATAGGGGAGCTGACACAGAGACTCAGAGGTGAGCTGCGAGTTACATGCAGAACCCATTAGGGTGATTCTGCATCTTCATGATAAAGTAAACCCCTCGGGGCACACGGCACCTGGCGGGAGTATTGGAGGGAGGGCGCTAGATGCCCAATATATGGCAACAGGCTTTCCCTGCTCTAACTTGAGAATACGGCACATGGGGTTAGATATGGCGTGGTCATCATATGAACATGGGCTTATTATAACACATACTGCCACTTTACTCACCATTATTAATGCACGATTTGTATTAAAACCATGGGGCGTGACCAAACGCCACAAATATTAATGAATATTAACCAGACCACCACATTTTTTCTGGTTTTACGGTTTTTTAATCACTGTGATAATTCAACTAATCCTCTCCTCTGGCGACGGGAAGTACTGAGGTTTATTGCTACAGCATTGCAGATGTGTTTGCTGCTTTACACCCGAGAATAGTTAACCCCGTGCAGTCAGCACAGCACTTCAATCAACAACATCTGGGAGAATTCCCACTACGATTGGAGGTTAGTTACATTACCTTGCACCCTGACGATTTTATTGGGAATAAAACTTACACTTTGGATTAACATGAAGCCTCCTGTGTCACCCCACAGGTAAATTACCGAATTGGATTGATTACACACAAGAACAATAGGCTCTGAGGCCCTGAAGAAGGGTCTAAGGATGATCCGAAACGCGTTGACAGAACTCTAACAGAACTTTTATGAGTTGAGACTATTAGGTTGTTTACCACTGATCATATGTAACTGTAAACCTTTGTGTGAAGAGACACACCACAATTGAAGATTGTACTACTAGGATCTTTACTTTTTGGAATTATGTCATTTGGAATCTTGTTGATTTGAATTTGGAGAATTCCTACCTTTTGCTTTATGATGTTTGCTTTTGAATTATACGTTTGAGAAAAACCACATCGAGTTTAAGGCATTTATTGGTCCTATTGAATGACTGAAGTGTTTTGATTGGGCTCTGCCCAACTCCCATTACGAATGCATATGTTGACCGCAACATTGCATACTTTGAAAAAATATATTAGGCATTCATTGAATGATTGTAAGTACTTAGGCATTTCTTAGGTATCTCTTTTTATCCTGCAGCAGTGCACATAGGTGTTACCTGCTGGCATACAACAGGTCTTGTTTTTGCTTACAGCCATTACTGTACTGTACCTATTTGTGTAACTGGTTTTCACTAATCTGCCAAAGTTGAATCTGGGTGTTTCTTTCATTGCAGTCTATAAGATGGTCGGTGAGATGTCTTGGGAGATATCTGTGTACTGCACTTAGATGGATTCTGCGAGTAGGAAACGAGTTTCACTTAGATGGATTTTGGGGGTAGGAAATGAGTTGCACTTAAATGACCCCAACTTACATGACCACTTAGAGAAACATTGCCTAAAGGGTCTTGATCCTTCCTCACTTTGAAACTAAGCAGGGTCGGTCCTGGTTACTGCATGGATGGGAGAAAGTCCACAGTCCCGAGTGCTGTGTGTTTTCTTAGTTTTAAACATGTAATAACAAACAGCAACCGCATTATTTTTTTAAAACCATGCTACTGTCAGTCCTTGAAGGTTTTGCACTCAGAGAACATTGTTTTGCCTTTTGCTGAATTGCATTCTGGTAATTATAGTCTCACACTCAATATGCGGGGAATAATGCCACAATTGTACACTTTTTGCCTAACATAGTTCTATAAGGATTTATATATTTGAGTGACACCATGGTATGTGCAACTTTCAAGTTAGCTTTATGAAGCAGAGTATTGTTGAAAGCCAGACATGGGGGTTAGGAGGGGAAATGATGAGAGGGCAAGTGAGTCATGAACCTTTGCCCATGATGTGGCAAGAGAGTTTTCAATCCTGGACCCTGGTGCAGCTATTTTCCATTGATTGTGGATGCTTTTCAGGCCACCAGTCAAGGGCACAATTGGGTGGACAGCATAACTTTTTTTCAGAGGGCGGATGCAACCCCATGTTTTTTTTTTTAGGTTGGCAAGCTTACTCAAATATTTGGCTATCAGGATTTTACTCAGGTTGTCATGTTCCCAGTGCAGACGCTTACCCAAAAGACCAGGTAACCATGTGCATCCTGTAAGCAATTATGTGTACCCTTACTAGCAAAATGTTTCAAACAAAACCAGACATTGGGCGGGACAGATACATAGTTTTATGTCTGTCCAAAAGGTTTATAAAGGGTTGGTCTCATAGATAAGAGATCCAAGGAGTGAATCTGGAAGTAATACCCACTCACAGTATTTGTGTATTGAACTATTAGGAAACAGTTATTTATTTTCTAATCATATTAGACATGTGATGAACAAATAAGACACACTGAATATTGAAACATATAAATAAGAAGTAACAACTTGCAGTGACGTCATAAAGATACAATAAGAAAACATACCATAATATACACAATTAAGTGTAAGTATCAATTAATTGACACAAGTGGTATGCATGAAATGCAAATATAATTTCAATTGAACAGTGAATGTTCTATAGGGGTGTAATTTCAGTTGAACAGTGAATGTTTCAGGGCCATAGGATAAAAAGATATCTTTGCCGATGTGGCAGAGACTAACTAAACTAAAACCGGGAACGGACTTAATCAGGAGTTACAGGTTGATTTCACATTTCGGCAGTGTTGGAATGAAACACGCCCGCCTTCATCAGAGCTCCATATGGGGGACCCTCCTGGAAGTACAAAGAGCTCCTGTGAGCAAAGTTATAGTGTGCCATTAATTACTGGGCACGGTAGATATGAATCTATTCTCACAGCACCAGACTGGTGTCTTACCTGCCGGTGCTATATATCCCAAGTACTCGGTTGTCGGTCATAGAGAGGCTTGGTGCTGGACAGCATGAAGCATCACACGGGTCCCAAAGGGGTGGTGGGGACCCAAACAGTTGATCGGTGTGCTGGGAATTCTGTCTGGAGAATAGAATGCAAAGTTGTTCCTAGAAGCCCATAGATCTGAATCCCCAGTGATGGGTGGTATTTGCAATCATGCTTACGTATATGCAAAAACAAAGGGCAGGCAGAACGAGGTCATAACTGATAGGTACCTGCTGGTTGAGTAAGTACGTCTGCCGTGCCTTGTGATGGCTCGCTCCAAAAAACTGTGCCCCAAATTTAGTGGTGGGTACAGGATGTTGACTCCTAAAAGGATCAATGAGGGGACAACAGAGGAGGAGAAAAAGAACCAAATTATTTGTGGACTAATGGTTCAAATGAAGAGATAAATCGGACATGGGTTGCAGTAATGTATTACATGGCAAAGGTATTCATAAGAACCACGGGGAGTCAAGGTGAGTAAATCTGGCTAGAGAAATCAAGGTTAATACCCGTGACTGCAGAAACAGGACAAAAACCCTAATAACACTGCCTCGCGGTGAATGGCGAGGCAAACAGGAACGAAACTGAGCCCCTTGATGAGAGGGACTGCATGCGGATAGATGCAACTGAAGGAAAGCGCATGCCGCATCACAATGGTTGCTGCTCGCATCCGCATATGAGGTGAGTTAAGAGGAATCATAGATTAGTGAGGGCAGCGAATAACAAGATCCGCTTCACAGTTGTGACCCGATGCATGCCATAACCCCCATGTGGCAGTTTATCGAGTGTGCGAGTTGGGCTTACCTGGTGTTTGTCCTAGTCAAGTGCCTCTCATGGGGAGTATGTGTGCTTGGCAGTGAGCGCATCTGTACTGAGATTGTGCATGCAAGCGGCTGCAGGGATAGTATATGGTCCGTTGTCCCGGAGACCACGCGTGGTTCTGCTGGGGGAGAGATGTGCAAACCAATCCTGCACTGGTAGGTGGGACATCCATGTGCCAGTACGTACGCGCGCTAGAAACTATTGTTGTGCCTACGTTACCATGGGGACCCATAGTGTGCTGGGTGTAGCGATGTCCACAGCCCGAGTTACGAGAATGCACGGGACAGGTACCGTAAGGCACTCAGAGGCAGGTAAATGCGTAAGTAAAAAAGATAGGAAAAAGACCACTGGTTAAGGGGCCTAAGGCGGCTTTTTGTGTAAACCACGTAATTGTGCATGGGCCAAGCAGGAGCCGGCTGTGCCAATCAGACAGATTGTATTGTGCGCCCCTTTTGTGTAGAAAAACATCAGAGGGCGCAGATTGGTCTGCTGGTCAATGGACAGGGAGCATAAATTCCGAATTAAAGAAGCTTGGTGCTGAGGTCTCAAAATATGTTAGGGTCTGCCAAGGTGTTCAGTGTAACACAGCAGATTTAGTTGGGCTCAGGGTTGGAGTGTACGGATGCCCTCATAAACGTGTGGATTAAATTAGGGGCTGTAAAATCTCATTAAGACCATGGTGGTACGTGTCAAGGCGATGAATCCACTTTGATTCCTTTCGGAGAAGGCTGTGTTGGATGTCGGGGCCTCCCTTGATTTTTTCCACCACCCAACAAAAGATATCGTTAGGGGTGTGGTTGGAAGCCAAAAAGTGTTCCACTGGGGGTGCTGTTAGATTTTTACATCTGATTTTAGATTGATTTTCTGATATTTGAATATTGACCGCTCTGGTGGTTTGACCGATGTATCGTAGGCCACATGGGCATTCGATGCAATAGATGTTATTCTGACTTTTGCAATTCGTGAGATCCCTCCGGGTCCGTTGACGTCCACCAATAGATAAAGTTTTCATCTTTTTGGTGAATTGACAGGCTACACAGTTCCCACAAGGGTGATGACCTTGTAGAGGGCAGAGGGTGCAGGAACCACTGCCGGCTGTGTCGGGTTGGTATATTGAGTGCACCAGGTGTTCTTTGATATTCTTGGCACTTTATATGTGAACCTTGGAGGCTGTTCGTCTGGTAGATTCAAAACAGCTATGTGCCAATGTGTATTAATGATTTTCTTTACTTGTGAAGTTTGGGTGCCAGAAGTGACAGCACATGTCAAACGATTTTCTGCGACTGGAACAGACTCCCGTTCCAGTTGGAGGAGGGTGTCCTGGTTGGTATTCCGAGCTGGTTTTTGGGCTTGTCCCAATTATCTTTTCAGGTACCCTCTATTTCTCAGGAGGGTAGATAGTGCCTCTGAGTGGCGCTTATAGTCTGCAACAGAGGTGCAATCTCTGCGTATACGGAGACATTGTCCGTAGGGCAAATTGTCTTTGGTATGTGCCGGGTGGTTACTGGCATAATGTAGAAGTGTATTTCTGTCTGTTGGTTTGCGGTAGAGGTCACATTCTAGGTGGCCTCCTTTGTGTCTGATGAGTAAATCCAAAAAGTTGATTTCAGAACTGCTATGGTCTAAGGTAAACTGTATGTCTTGGTTGCACATGTTAAGATAGGTCTAGAAATCGCGTAATTGGGTCTCTGTGCCCGTCCAAATGAAGATTACATCGTCAATATATCGATGCCAGTGGTTGATCTGGGCCTGCCAATGGGGGTGGTTAGAAAAGACATGCTCATTTTCAAACTTGGCCATGTAGAGAATAGCCAAGTTAGGGGCAAACATGGCACCCATAGCAGTGCCTTTTATCTGCAGGTACATAGAGTTGTTGAATGTAAAGAAATTCCTGCATAGCGCTATTTCCATCAATTCCAATATGAAGTTAGTCTGGGCTTTGTGGGGGGTGGGGTCTGCAGTGAGCCATTCCCGAACGCATTCTATTGTGTCGGCCTGAGGGATATTAGTATAGAAGGACTTGATGTCCATGGTCACCAAGAGTTGAATGGTTGGATCAAAAACCAGGCCCTCAAATATAGTGATCGTGTGGGTAGTGTCCTTTAGATAGGTAGCTGTTTGTCTGCTGATAGGCTGTAAAAAGAAATCGATGAATTTGCACAGTGGTTCAAGAATATAACCACAACCTGACATGATCGGGCGGCCTGGTGGATTAAGAGGATCTTTGTGTATTTTTGGCACTGCATAGAAGCATGGGGTTCTACCAGAGGGTCTGCTAAAAAATTCAGCTTCTTCGTTACAATTCCAATCCCGTTCTAATGCATAGTTAACTGCATTGCTTTTTTCATGGCAGAGGTCTTTGGTAGGATCTTTGCGGAGGATGCTATAGCTTTCTCAGTCATTGGGTAACATTAATACCATGTCCTTGTATTGTTTACCAGTCATCATGACTAGACCTCCTCCTTTGTCAGAATGTTTACTAATAATTTTCTTATTATTTTGGAGCGATGTCAGTGCTTCTTGCCATAAGGAGTCTTCATGTAGTTGACAACCCTTTCTTTCACAAATGTCTTTCTGTAGAAGGAGCTGCCTCCTTATTAAGGGTTTACTATTCAAGTGGTCCGAAGGGAGGTGTCTCTGATGCCGGCCTCAGTCTTAACACATACTGAGCCAGATAGTCAGAAACAGCTTCCAATTTAGCAGTTGAATCAGCAAAATAATTTCCTCAAAAGACCTTACTATGCCAGGGTTGATATGCTGTGCACTTATCTTTTATTGTTTAAAGTACAGAGATCTTGAGAGCAGCAGAACACTCTGCAGGGTGTGGATAACCAGTATTTGGACTGCCGTCTTTTAACAGAAGCACAGTGCTGTGAGCTGCGGTCTTTGCATTGGTATGTGTGTGCATCGAGATTAGTTCTTGGTTAGGCATTGTTGGAGGCCCCAATATGAGACCTTTGCAAAATTGGAAAATAGAGGGAGCATTCCAATCTTATACAGGGATTTATTTCCAGTGGTGGTGTGTGACAAGGTACGGACTGTTCCTGGGTCCTCCCTTTGAGGACAATTTTCATTTCAAGCTGATTGGTCGATTTGCTGTGCGAGAAGCTTGTGCCTCCAGGTATGTGGGCCTCAGCTACCAGGTAAGCAGGTATGCAGCACATGACTACTTAGTTGATGGTAGAGGCACTCTTGAACAGTATCCTGGCCTGGAGTGGAAGCCAGTGTAGTTTGCATAGGACAGGAGTGAATCTGTCTAATTTCCACAAAACATTAATGAAACATGCTTCAGCATGGTGGATTGATTTTAAGGGAGAGTCAGTTGAGCGTCTGGGAGCTTCACAAGGAGGGCACTTATTCCATCAATGTGAGAGACTACAGGGTCCTGCACTATGGTCCAGATGTACTGCAGTTGAATGAAGGGTTTGATTTTGTGAAGAGCAGAGATTTGAGTCAGGCCATTTGGGCATCTTTGGCTATGCGTTTCTGGAATTACAGGCTGCTGTCCATGGTGAAGACTAAGGATTTTAGTGTGCATATAATTGAACCATTTTTGGATGAGTTCTTTATCAGGGGGTGTGATGAGGACCAATTTTGTCTGGGGGTTAAGTGTGAGTTAGGCAATGGGCATGCATGGCCTGAATGATGCCCACTAATTGCATAGCTGACTAATTTTATGTGGGCTATTTATTTTCAAGAATAACTGAGTATCATCCGCATAATAATGGATTGCCAAATGAGGATTTTTGAGAAGAGTGCCCAGAGGCTCCATATAAAGGTTAAAGATGACGGGTAAAAGCAAAGATTGTTATGGGACTCTGCAGGAGACTGGAAATCTGTTAGAACTCAACATGTTCATCTGGATGTCCTGGCGTCTGCCAGAGAGGTACGGTGTGAACCAATTTGCAGCAGCGCCACTTAATACCACCCTGTCAGTGAGGAGAGAGAATATGATACCGTGGTCAACAGTATTGAATGAAGCTGAGAGGTCAAGGACAGTGAGGAGTCATGAGTCACCCATATGCATGATTTGGAAGGCATTATCCTCCAACTGGATGGTGGCTGGCTCGATCCTGGACTTGAGGCAGAACCCCTACGGATTGTCATTTAAGAGATATAGTTGGTTGATTCTGGTGAGTAGTGACTACTTTTTCCATGATTTTGCTGATAAATGGGAGGTTTGTAATGGCCAGTATTTGGCCAGGTTGCCTTGGTTTAAAGTCAGTTTTTTTAAAAAAGAGACCAGTCTTGAGGGTGCCATAAATTTGGCCCTTCAGTGAGGGAAGCAATAATAATGCTGAGGAGCGTGTCCGTCAATGTTTTACTGATGGGGCCCGATATATTATTGTCAGAGTAGGAGGTATATTTGAGGGAGATGAGAATTTTTAGGTTGTCTGGGAGAGAGAGGAGAGAATTCAGTTCAGAGGGGCAGTGTACCTGCTGGGGCAGAAGGGGGCTAACTCTGGAAGAGGTTGATTAAAGACCTGTCAGATTTGATCTGTTTTTTATTTAATACATTACCCTACCAACAATCTCCTGTTACAAATCACTCTGGTTATGACATAGTGCACAGAAAATGACCTCATGCACACAGGAAAAGGTAAAGGGATGAAAACATGTTATATGTATTTATTTTTGCATTTATTACAGCACACAAAACCCTTGGGTATCTAGTGGCTAGTTACATTGAGAAAAAGAGAAGGGGATGGGGGAAGGGGAAATGCAAAAGGATGACTGAGGATGACTGAGTCCGACCCATCTTCCTTTCTGTTGTTGATCAAAGAGTCTCACTAGTTAATGAATCTCTCTGTGGTTCCTGATTAAAGCGGCAGGTCTCCCTTGAAGCTGCGCCAAGACCAGACTCTCTGACTCCTGCAAACCACATGCTCATACCTTATGAATGGGGTTTCCATACCAGGGTAGCCTATTGTAAACACGCAGTACCAAACATGCCAGCTCACTCTGTACTGCCTGTTCTCTTGCCTGCTCCTGTGTCCAGACGATCTCCTGCTGCTGGGGCTTCTCCACCTGCCTCATGGCGGTAATCTTCATCAGCCTCATTGTGTGGCTCCCCTCCAACATGGCTGAATGTTTCCTCACCATCTGAAAGCAGCTTTGTGGTTTGGCCGTGCTCCCCCTCCCATTGGTTGCACTTGGATTTGATAAGCCAATGAGAGCAACAGGGAGTCGGGAGCCCGCCATCCACCTAAGGCCCCAACAAAGGCCCTGTCCACCATGAAACGACAGTTGCCTGTATATATGTACCCCCCACCCCTCTGCTGCCTCCTGTATGTCTTTACTCCCCCCCACCCCTCCGGTGCCCCCTGTATGTCTGTACCCCCCACCCCTCCTCTGCTCTCTGTATGACTTTACTCCCCACCACCCCTCGGCTGCCCCCTGTATGTCTGTACCCCCACCCCTCTGCTACCCCCTGTATGTCTTTACTCCCCCATCCCTCCAATGCCCCCTGTATGTCTGTACCCCCACCCCTCCGCTGCCCCCTGTATGTCTTTACTCCCCCATCCCTCCACTGCCCCTGTATGCCTTTACTCCCCCCCACCCCTCCGCTGCCCCCTGTATGTCTGTACCCCCAGCCCTTCCCTGCCCCCTGTATGCCTTTACTCACCCCCACCCCTCCGCTGCCCCCTGTATGTCTGTACCCCCCACCAACCCCCTGTTAGTCGCCTCTGCCACCCTCTCTCCCCCCACCCCAGTAAGTGTCTCTAGCTGCCCGCCATACCCTGAGATCTGCTCCACATTGTTGCCCGTTGATTGGAAACCTATGTACTAGTATGCACTTGCCACCGTCCAATACGGGACCGGCCCCATGCTACTCTATGTTGACACTAACCATTCACCCATGTGTAGCTTGCTTCCTCTGTATTCTTGGCGGGCACCACGCAATTATCCATTGACCTTGACCACACATATATGTGTTGTTGCTGCCTTGCAACTTTTGGTTGCCACCTGGATATGCATACTAATTTTGACCACGCAACTGTTTGTAGCTGTTGCCATGTAACATGTGGCTGGCACCATGCTCTTGCCTGCCGATGTTGACCTTGCAACTTTATGTAGCTGCCGCTGTGTAAGATGTGGCTGGCACCATGTACTTGCCCACCAATCTATGTAACCACTGTTAAGCACTTATTGGAATTGTATGCCTTCTAATGCACTTATGTAACTAACCAAGCCTTCTTAACAGTGCCACGATGCCCGAGGGCAGTTTGGCGCTTTACAAATTCAAATAAATAAATAAATAAATAAATGAATAGCAGGGACTTAGCCAACTGTGTCTAGCTTCGTACTAGCTAAAATATACACACGCATTCTACAATCCTTTTCACCAATTTCGCATACTTTGGACTTCAGTCCTCCAAGGGTGTTCACCTACAGTGCTTTCAAGGCCATACCAATGGCGCTAGGTGCAATACAAATGTCATATTACATTACATAATAATTATGGTTAAGTTGCACCATGAAAAAATCCAGAGACACATTTGTACATTCCTAGATCATGACAATATCATCAATGCATCATGCCACAGCACAATACTTTCACAGCATTTGGTTGAGTCCAACGAAGTATCGTTGCTTAGGTGGCACTGAAGAGAATATCAGATTGGAAAATGGATACACATTTCGCTCCTAATGACGTACCACTCATGTGTTCGAAGAATTATTTTTTAAATTGGAACACATTATTTCAAGTGTGAAACCATCAGATCATGAAGCATTTTATTGTGTCCAGAGAAGCTGACTGCTTTATTAACAAGGTAGGTTCTGACAGCATTGAAGTCCTGGAAATGCCTAATTGAAGCATACAATGATTTGACATCTAAGTTCGCAAGGGTGAATTTAAGTTGCCAATCAACTGTAGCTGACCTTTTTAGGATGACCATCATGCATTTGTTGTAAGAGCTTTGAACTATCACATGTCCTTTTGAGAATTATTGAATGCATTCTAAAATCTTTTCTGCAAGGGAAGCAATCCCAGAAAGGATTGGCCAGCATTGTGGGAATGCCCTTGATTGGTTATGGGAAATGTAGATATTGGATGTGTTCTTTATTGAGATGCTCTTTACACTGAAATCCTATCAAAGGTTGGATTTGGAAATGTACATAAGGCTTCTGATCCCTTAGCACAGAGGTCTTAAAACTGTGGGGCCCACCCCCAACCCTCCAGCAGGGCTTGGCCGCATCCCCGGTGGGGTGTGGCTGTATCGTCCAGAGGTATGCGCGAGAGCCCAGCATGAAATGTAAAAAAAAAAGGGGGTGTTGAATGGAGGAAATGGGCATGGGCATTCCACATGGTCGGACTGGAGCATAAAACTGTCTCAGACACCAATGAAAAAGTGGCCCGCATTTGCAAATGGATATTCATTCCTTTAGTCACAGACTGCTTGACTAGTACCCAAGGGGGAGTTTTTTTTTAAAAATGTAAGCAAATTGTGATTTTTAAAGATACAGGATCCAGGGTGCTCTGTGTGAAGAGCATCATTGAAATAGGTAAGTAACACAGCAAGGCTATCTCTCTGTTCTCTTTGGGCAAATAAACACTTATGACCTATAAATATTAGCCTTTACAAGGAATATTTCTCTTATGGAATTTTTTACAGCTAGCCCAAAAAGGATAATATTGAAATATTCCTCTGGGAAGCACACCATCATCAGACCAAGCCACTATGACTAACAGGTCATTAGTGTTTAGTCCTTTATCCTCCACCCATATGTAGCTCTTCTCTTGTAATGATACATGTGCTAACAAGTATCAGTAATTCTATGTTATATATATGTATTCCTAGTTATCCAAATTAGAATATTTTTGAAATAACATGTGAATACAAAACGAAAGAATATAAGGAATCAATGATTTTTGCTATGTGGATTAGATGAACTAAATGATCGATTTGAGATTGATTGAATACAGGTAATGTCATGGTAAACAATACTGTTTTTAATTAGATTTAGGGGATTTTTTCTCTTAACCTAATGTAGAGTGTGTTGGTTTCAGTCATTTTGGTTAGATAACCAATGGATACAGAGCTGGATGCACCAGGGGAAAACTGGATTTAACGTGATGTCCAAAATACAAGGCTAATGTGATCAAGTTTTAAAAAACTTGTACAACCCGACTTTTGTAAAACTTTTAAGAACACTTGCTAATATAATGGAGGTTGTGTCACCTAACATAGCAAGGTTGCACAATCGGTACACAATGTAGCTGATAGAGTATGGGAACATACGGATAGAAGCTGATAATGTGACAAGAGTGTCCAATATAGTAGATAGATTGTAAACTGTAGTCACTCGCTGGTCGAGCGTTGATGGAATGGGTGCAGGGTGGATGTTGCAAGCCAGATCAACAGTAGTTAGTGATAATGCAATGTTAGATGCACTTTTAAATTAAAATGTTACAATTGCTCTATCCATGTGTCTAAAGGGCCGCTGTCTAAAATTCATATTCAAATGCAATTCATGACAATGCCAAGAAAGTTTGATATATAAAACTCTAAATGTGGTATCATTTTAATAATATATTATATTTTACCAGGATTCTAAAAACGTTTTTTTTTCAATTTCTCTCTCTCGCTCCCTCACAACTCTTACAGAGAAACTATCCTCCGATAACGAACGTACTCAAGGGTTGAGAAAATGACCACTAATAACAGATTTTGTTAACAACCTCGAAAAAGCTGAGCAGAGTGAAACATTGGCAGGTGCTGTCCAATGAGTATTTGTTGGATTAGATTGTGATCATGAGTTATGTGTTTGGATCATGGATTATGATTTTGAAACATTGGAATAGATTGTGGTTATGATTTATGAGTTGGTTCATGGCTCATATGTTTGAAAAATGTGTACATTAGGGATTATATTATGATTATTATTCAGGTGTTGGGAAAAATGTACTTTATGGGTTGAGACTGTGACTTTGGTTTTTTGGACACATGAGATTGTGACTCATGTTTTGATGAAATGTATATTACAACTGAATCTATTTTAAGATTGTTACAAAATGGATGCACAATAAGACTATTGTTGTCCCTGTTTCTTTATATAACTAATCCACATTGCAAATGTGTCTGGACAATTTTGCATATCAACTCATCAAACTGCCACACATTGGCCCAAAAAGCGTCCCATTTTCACTGGCATTTTGCATTTTGGTATGGCACTGCACTATTGCCCTAATGCCCTAAAGGCCAGTCTGAACCTGGCGGCTCATCCATAATGGGTGAGGGGGCGTTCACCCAGTGGCCCCCTCACACATTATGGAGGAGTCGAGGAGCCAGTCCAGTGAACCACTGAGCACTCCCTCAGCTGCTTTTTCCAGCTGAGGAAGTGCTCCTTGGCTGGCTGAACTGTCAAAGGGAAACTCTGTTTCCCTTTGACAGTTCCGTTCAGTTCCCCAGCTGCACATGCTCACTGAGCCATGCAAGGCAGGGGGCATTTTGCTTTGCCAGCCTTGCATAGCTCATTGGAAATGCTGGCTGGGGTACTGCGTGTCTGTATGTGCGAGGGGGAACACCTGTGCCTCCTCGCACATACGGACAGAGCTGCCTGGAGTGGGGCGTTTCAGCACCCACGCGCAGGCCCCTGCAGAAGGTACGTTTATGTTAATTTATTTTTTATTTAAATATGTGTATGGATGCGTGTATGCTTGTGTTATCAGTGAGTGTATGGTGGTGGGTGCTCGTGTGAATGATAGAGTGCCTTTGTTGCACAATCCTCCTACCCACCTTCCAAAAATCAGCCCTCCTCTGACGTGCTGTGGAGCCCAAGGGACAGGGATGGGATTTTTTTTACTGGATAGCTATCATAGATGTCCAGTCAAAAATACCATGCTTTCCCCCTTGAACTCCCCATCGCCTTGCATACACACAATAATGTTGATTGTGTTAGGCACTGTGGGGCCCAGGGGATAGGGATAGTATTTTTTTTACTGGACATATACCATCGATGTAACGGTACAAAGTATCATGCCTCCCCTCTGGACCCCCAGCACCTATTCCACACTGTTTGGCTTTTTACCATTTTTTTTTTAAGTATGCAACATTTTAACCCATTATTCCAATAAACCAAAAAAAACCCTGATTGGTTCGGGCTCCCTCGCTGTGCTTGGTCGCTATGGCATATCTGGTGGAAATATTTATGCCCCTCCACTTAGAAAATTCACCAGCCACTGCTCACCCTGAGACTGTACTGGGAGCAGGATGGGGAAGCCCAGGGACTGTGGTGGGGTGGGAGAGAACAGGGACTGGGCTGGGAGTGGGATAAAGGAGTTCAAAGACTGTGATGGGAGTAGGTGGGGGAGCCCAGGGGCTATACTGATAGTTGCATAGCGTGATAGTTCATAGTCAGTTGAACTTAGTGTCCATTTGGCATTTTTGGAGAGGGCCAGCAGGCCTGCCCAAATTTTGCTTGTGGGGAATGGGGGGGGCAGGCCTACAAAGTTTGAAGACCACTGCCTTAGCATGATGTATCCGACCCGCATGAAAGGAGTCTGCAGTCTATTACCACAATGTTGTCCGTTTATTGCCGCACAAAAGTATATCTATGCAGGAGTTTGCACAATGCTTGGCACTTGACTGGAGTCATGTATTCAGATTTAAACTCATGATGTTTGTAAATTTCATCTTCAAAACCAATGCGTTGCTGATCAGCTATCTTTCAAAAACCATACATGGTATTCCCCACTAACAGAGCCAGAGTAACCACGGATGTGAAACTTGCGTCCACAGAACTCCTGAACATGAAGAAACTGTACTATACCTACACAGATGGCCAAAAAAGCAGTTGCACAGACCTTACAAACATGTGCTGTGTAGTATAATCTACAATATTATCTAAACAATACAGGCAAGAACACTACATCAGCAAAGTGTGCTTCTGCACTAAATATCCCTATTATTCATGGGTTCGACCAAGCAAACCCCACCATGTGACTGATAAATAAAGACAGATGTACCATTAGCTGCTCTGAATAGTACACACAGAACTCTTGTCAGGGAAATGTTCTGTTCTGACAGGTAGACTCCTCCAATATATTGGAAAGAATCATGAAACTCTTGCACCCCGATTTTTAAGCACGAAACAGCAATCTAGTTTGAGGAAGAGATTTTGGACAATTCTCGCCCAACAAGCATTACACTACCCATATACATTGAGGGAAATCATACTAGTAGCTGTTACATATTTATTTGGTTTTACTTCCAGTAGCACTTAGGTGTATACTACACTCGTGAATTGGGACACGACTATAATAACACTGTTTTCATTGGGCACTTGCAATGAAAATGATGAACGCTGAAGTTGCCTCGAGTGTTTTCCTTTTAACTTCTCTACGAACACGTACTACCATTGAGTTACACTGGAATTTTCGAGCTAAACCTTACTGGAAATATAAATCGCGAGAGCCTAAGAGCTGGGCTGTTCTGACTGGTTGCATCACAGGCTTGCGTTTCTATGTTCAACTGTCTACCTGATAGTGGTATATGATTAAAGATATTGCCTACCATAAACGGAGTCTAACAGGAAGAGCTTGCCTACCATAAACAGAGTCCATAAACGGAGTCTGACAGTAAGAGCTTGCCTACCATAAACGGAATCTAGCAGTAAGAGTCTAACAGTAAGAGCTTGCCTACCAGAAACGGAGTCCATAAACGGAGACTAATAGGAAGAGTTTGCCTACCATAAACAGAGTCTAACAGTAAGGGCTTGCCTATCATAAACTGAGTCTAACAGGAAGAGCGTGCCGACCATAAACGGAGTCTAACAGTAAGAGCTTGCCTACCATAAACGGAGTCTAACAGGAAGAGTTTGCCTACCATAAACGGAGTCCATAAAAGGAGTCTAACACAAAGAGCTTGCCTACCATAAGCAGAATCCATAAACAGGGTCTAACAGGACGAGTTTGCCTACCATAAACAGGGTCTAACAGTAAGGGATTGCCTACCATAAACAGAGTCTAATCGGAATAGCTTGTTCCATTTTATTCGAAGCACAACAGACGGGCATAGTTTATGTTCCAAATTAACCTCAAGCTATGGCATGCATTCTCAATCAGGCTCCTTAAATATTGTTTTACATATGAATGGAAATTGAACAGTGAACACATCTCATGCAACATCAAGCAATTACAGAGAGAGCTTTATAGAGGGGTGTTTTTTTTTTTCTGTCGACTTTTTCCAGTGAATCACCTGAAAGAATACAAATCGGTTTACAATAGAAATTAGGTACGCATCTAATTAATGGCACACGCACGTTTGTCCAATGTGTTGTGGTCATTGCATAGTGAGTGCTCTAAATTGTGCAAATACCACAGAAGCATGCACATGAATCAGGGGTCTGCGAACAGGAGCTCTCCGGGTGTTTTGGGCCATAATTCCGTTGGTCTCTCACCATTGACAACAGTGACTGAGGCTGTTAGGATTTGTAATCCAAAACCTTTGGAGAGCAAAAGTTTGCAGTCCCCTGCATACATTATGCTTGTAAAAATGATGCTTAATTAGGAAGGCGGTAAGAAAATTGTGTGCGCTGCAATCCAAAAAGCGCAATTTGAAGTACTAACATGTGTTTTAACGTCTGATTGTGTGTAAACATAGTCTCGCCATAACAACACAGATTGCAGACAGCATTTTACCAATCTGCGTGCTTCCCCACAAGCAATGAACCATTTACAGGCAGGTTATTCGGGTTATTGCAACAGTAGGTGCGATGACTTAGAAATACACGTTCATACATTACAGAAAATGGTGGGTGCGGAATGCAAGGAGCAAATCTGTCCCTAACCTGCAGGCCAGTCAAACCATTCACAAAGAGGTGTTCTGTGCCGGTAGAGAGAGGGGGTTGAGGGGGGTTGCTTTGGAGTGGATATACGTAAGTGAATGTCATATCCGCTACGGACATATGCAGGTGTGCCCAGCAGCCATGTGGGTGGACAGGGCTGGACGCTGGCATCAGCCCTCCATCCCTGTGGTTGGTGGCGCGGATTGCCAGGACAAAAGGGTCTGTTATCTGGCACTGCAATATTCACATTTCCACCACTCTAACCGACTGTAAATATAAAGGCAGTCAGTCCAGAGCAATGCAGCCAGGAACACCTGACTTCCGGGGAATCAAGATTGCGCCATGGCCTGACCTGGCCACTAACCCGACCTGTTAGTTTTACAGGCGGGCTAATAGGCTGAGTAGTGTGGGCTCCCCTTTGCTCTTGTTTCCTATCCCCTAAACTATGGAATGAATTACAGACAGTTTTGTTGTGGAAAAATTATAGGCCGTAGGCATTTATTTTCTTCAAAAAATACACAACCAAAAATACATAACACCAATGTGCTTTTGGGCACTTCGTGTCCAGGGTTGGAGATGTCAAACCTTCTCCTCAGCAAGTCTTTGTTACCCTTGGGCATCCGTTCCTGGACACGTGCTGCCAGACCTGAGTGGGCGTTGCCTCGGCCGCTCAGGTCCCCCCAAAAGCGCCTCTATCTGCCTCCCCGCTCCTCTAGAGCCCTGAAGATATTGTCTGAAAAAAAAAACATCCCTTTGTTAGACAGGTGCACCCCATCCTGATGAAACATCTCTGGGTTATTTTGGGAAAGACTGTGCTTTATAAAATGGAGGCCTGTGCTCCTGCAATATTTCTCCACTGCTTTATTTAGCTTTCTCCTTGCTGTTTCGATGGCCTGCCTCCGTTGTGCCCCATACCAGATTCTATGTGGTATCATTTCTGATATGAAAATTTCAGTTTTCCACCAGCAGTGTGCTATGCCATGCAGGGACTCACAAATGTTTCTCTGTAATTTTCCCCTATTTGTGCTGACCAGATCGTTGCCCCCGAGGTGTATTACCGGATACTCTGGCAGGTCTCTGAAGCCGAACAAGTCAGACAACCTGTCATGAATGTCCTCCCAGTGCATCCCCGGGAGGCCCCACCAGGACGTGATTGTCTTCTTGAAGTGGAGTCCCTGCTTGTCCTCCTCAATCCACCTGCCTGCACGGGTCACGAAGGAATGCCCCACGATCCATGCCGACTTGTAGGGGCCTGTATCTGTTGGAGTGGGGGGGAGAGAGGTTCATATCAGTTCCTCCCTTACATATTTTTAAAACATTGTGACCTCCACCCCCCAATCCTCTTCACACCCTTTGCTCCCAGGCCCCCTGCCCATGCTGCGTGGCTGCTCCTATTCTAAATGAGTGGGTCCCAAATTCAGCTGGATCCCACCCTGCCTTGGCTACTGTTTTCTTTAATTCTTCCTGGAACTGATACCTGCTGAGTGCGCCGCCGTCCCTGTGTATTAGTAATTGCCCGCCGACCTCCGGTCGGATCTCTAGAAATGCTTGGGTGATGCATCTGGGACAGTGGTCCTTCTCTTTGATGCAGTTGAGGTCTATTGCTCTCCCCTTTCCCGCCTGGTCAGTATTGGATTTCCTCAACAATATGGACATACCTTTGGACCCTATGCTAACATCGCTTTTTGCCAGGCCATCCCCTGCTAACGTATTCCGGGCTACTAGCTCCCCTATCCAGAAAGCCCTGTAGTATGCTAGGGCAAATGCTGCCCTAAACAGAGCTGTCTCATATTCGCTGCTACATGTGCTTTGTAATACTTTCAGCAGAACCACCAGTTTTCCAAAAATCAGATGTCTCCTGCTTTCCAGCTTCTTCCCTTCCAACCTTGCCCAACCCTTCATCGCATACTTTATTAGCGGGCTGTTTGTTGGATCCATTACACCGGCTACTTTTGCGGTGTATGCAACCGCGGCTAAGTGTGCTGCCACCCAGCCTTTCCTTTTCCCTTTGGCAAATGCCCCTTCCAAGAATTCAAACATTTTAGCTGTTGTAACGTTACCCACATCTTGCACTCCTGTTTCCACCAATACATTATTCACATGCTTTCTGTACTGATTACCCGTTTTGTACGGTAGGGCGTTCCTGACCAGTTTTTCTGTGAAACGTCCTGGTTCCTGTGGCTTTTCCTTTTCTTTTGAGTTAACCTTGTGGTCAACCGTTCTTTCTCCTCCAGCGCTTTCGGTGGAACCCATGCCTTTTTTGGTGTGGGCGTTTTTTCCCTTTTTGCATCCGGCCTCAGCTCCCTGACCTCTCCCACTGAAAACGAGACAAGGCGTCAGCCACCACATTTGTTTCTCCAGAGATGTGCCTTGCCCTTACGCATACATTGTTTTTCAAACATTCTAGTGTGATGGCTCTCTTCAATTCCAATACCACTGGACATGATGCACTCTCTTTATTTAACATGTGCACCACTGCTATGTTTTCCGACCACACCGCCATTTCTTTGTTATTTAGCTCTGTTTCCCATGCACACAATGCTACCCAGATTGGAAAAAGCTCCAGCAGCGTGATATTCCTAGTCCATGCTGCCTCCTGCCATGACCTTGGCCATTTCTCTGCGCATCACTCTCTTCCTAGTATTGCCCCAAAACCAAAGCCCCAGGCTGCATCTGTGAACAACACTCTTTTCTCCTCCTCGTTGATGGGCGAGCGCCAGATCACTGACCCATTAAATGACCTCAGGAATTCTCCCCAAACGTCCATGTCCTTCTTGATTCCCCCTCCCATCCTGACTCTGTGGTGCCCCATCTTGGCCCCTCTTGTTCTTAGCTCAATGCTTCTTTGAAAAGTCTTTCCTTGTGGTATGACCCTTCCTGCAAAGTTTAGCTTTCCCGCCAATGCTTGTAATTCTCTTACAGTGGCCTTGTTTCTCCCCTTTAGGTTATTGATTATGTCCAGCAGATCTGCCACTTTATCATCTGGGTTCCGGCATATCCCCTCCCTAGAGTCAATTTCTATCCCCAAGAACTGTATTGCTTGTGTTGGGCCCATAGTCTTTTCCTCTGCCAGTGGGAAACCCCATTTGTTTGTTATCTCTGCAAATTTGTTCAAATCTGCCTTGAACAGTTTTGACCCTTGGGGTCCTACAAATAGAAAATCGTCCAGGTAATGGACCACCCTGGCCTCCTCCATCTCTTTTGTGAGTGCCTATTGCAAGAATGAGCTCACTCTTTCGAAATATGCACATGAGATGGCACATCCCATGGGGAGGGATTTGTCCATGTAATATTTTCCCTCCCATTGCATGCATAGCCATTTCTGTGACTCCTTGTTGACAGGCAACAGTCGGAAGGCTGATTTTATATCCGCCTTTGCCATCCATGCCCCCCTGCCTGCTTTCCTGACTACTTCTACTGCTTCTTGGAAATCTGAGTATGTTACTGTTGCTTCCATTTGTGGGATGCCATAATTTACTGATGCCCCGGGGGGGTATGAAAGATGGTGAATAAATCTGATTTCCCTTTTTTCCTTTTTTGGGACTAGCCCCAACAGCGAGCATATGTATTCCTTGAATGGCAGGGATGTGCAGGGGCCTCCCATCCTACCCAGCTCCACTTCTTTCTTGATTTTATCGCTTACTGTCCCTCTGTTTTCCATAGCTGACTTCACATTTTTTGGGTTGTTCTGCGACCCTTGCTCTGTAAAAGGAATCTTGAAACCTTCCTGAAAACCCAATCTAATCACATTGGCAGCTTCCTGGTCTGGGAATGCGTGGAGCCATTTTTCAATTTTTTCAATCCTAACTGGTGTGGCCCCTTTCTCATCCCATCTCTTAGTTCCGCTTCTCATTGCCTTTATTGCTGTTTGTAGTTGCCCTGGTGCACTTGGTGCTGCTATGGTCTCCCCTACATTTCTCGCACTTGTGGCAGAATTTGCACTTCCTACCCCAACTGCATGGTACCCCATTCTCGAAATTCCGGCATTGTGTTGACTCGGCCCGTGGTGACCAATTATTCCCCCTGTCACTCCCTGGGCCATTGGTGGTATGCTGCTCTGCCAACTTCTCTGCAAGCCATATGGTCTATTCTGAAAATTCTGATCCCTTGCTCTGTCATATCTGTTTTCGTACCTTCTGTTATTATACCTGTAATCCCTTCTATAGTCGTTCTGCCAATATTGTTTTTTCTGTTGCCCTCCTGAGCTCTGCTCCCTGTTGTCCCATTTCTCTTTCAATACGTTAAATATGTAAAGGTTAAAGTTTTCTTCATCCCACCCTATATCTGGGAAGCAATCCATTTCCTTCCTAAACTCGTGGTCGTATTCTTTCCATGCATCCCCCTGGAACGCTTTGTACACTTTTAACACCCTCTGCTGATATGTGACTAATGATACTCCGTCCTCTGGGTATTACTGCAATATAATAGTTGACATTATTTGGAAAGCTGCTACCCCGTTATCAAAACTCTTCACCACTGTCACCCTCCTTAGTAACCCTTTCACATCCTCTTTCGTGTCTTCTACTGACACGTTTAGCCCCCTCTTTTGGCATTCTAGCAAGGAAAAAATGTCTATGAACTCCTTTCTCCATATTTTCTCTTTAACCTTGTCATTTATATACCATGCCATTGCTTTCATGGACCGACCCTGCGCATCCTTTCCCATTGTTGGCCTGCCATATTTTGTCATGGCTGGCCCTCCTTCCTTGCCTGTTGTGACTGTGGTAACTACCCTTGTTGAGTCCACCCCCTGAGGCGGGTTCTCTGCCAGTGGTATCATCGTGGATCCTGTGGGTGCCACAAGTGGGCTGGGTGTAATCCCCTGGGGACTGGGTCCCAGGGGAACCCCTGCAGACTGGGTACGTTGGTAGTGGTTGTTCTGCCCCCTTCCCTCCTGTGCCATTTCCTGCTCCCTCTCGTCCAGAGCCCTTCCGCTTTTCCTTGCTAACTACCCCTTTCCATTTCACCCAAGCCTTCAGGTGCTCCCTTTCCTCATCATCACTGCTTTCTATTTCTGCTGTTGAATCCCCCTTATCCTCCCTGTACTTTTTATGTTTTCCTCCTCCCCTGTCCCTGGTCCTGGGCGACTTACCCGTACCAGTAATGCAGGTTTTCAACATATTCACAATTGTCCTCTCAATTCTGTCATCACTTTTCACAGTACCTTGACTTTTTTTCTTTCCTTTTCTTCTTCCTGGGTGCCTCCGTCTGGCTTTGGGTTTTTCTTGGCTCTTCTCTCCCCCTCTTCTGTCCTTGTGGTAGTGCCTCCTCTGCTTCGCTGTTGCTGGATTCATCAATTAGCAAATGCGACATTTCCTTTGCCCTCTCCTCCTTTTGCATTATGTCCAGTACCCATTGCACCCCACACTCCTTCTCTGCTTTCCTGGCCCATTCACTGAATTCTTGTGCTCTTTTTGCTCTTTCCTCTGCCATGCTTCTTGTCTGTATGACTCTTTCTTGCTGTATGTTGCCTCTCCTTTGGTTTCCCAGGTCCGTGTATCTGCCTTTTGATTCTGGTCCTTTTCTGCCTTCACGTGTTTTGTGTGTGACGTGTGTTCCTAGTTATTCGTTGCACCTGTGCCTACCGGGCACCGTCGTGTGAAATTGGTGATGTCTTTTTAAGATTTTGTAGCCCAGCCGGGCCTGCTGTGCTGATGTGCTGTACCTTTAACAATCTTGTGTTCCCTTAGCCGGGCCTGCTTTTCAGTGTGTTGCTGTTCCTTTAAATAACTTCGTGGTTTGCCCCGGCCCCACCGCTTTTCACTGCTCCTTCCTGTTATGTTCTTGTTTCAGCATGGCCGAATTCGCCGCTATCGCTGGACCGGGCTGGCCCTTCTTACCTCATCTTCCTTGCGTGTACTCCCAGTCCCAGTCTTGTAATGCTGTCTTCTGTGCTGCTTCCTCTTGTCTCCATCCGCGGATTCAGTTTGGCTGCTCGTCTGGATCCGACGCGGGGCTTCCCCTGCTCTGCTGATGGTCTTCCACGGCAGCTCCCAGCTGTATTCCTGCACGGCTCCTGATCCTGCTCAAAGGCAACAATCCTCCAAGATGACCCGCATTAGAAGGTAGGTGTGCCTCGGCTGCTCCCCAGCAGTCCTCCTGCTTGCTTCTCCACGTTGCAAGACTGTTTGCTTGGATCCTCACGGCGAACGCCGGCCGTCCTCCAGATGGATTCCTCACGCGGCCCGGCTGCTCCTCCAGATGGGCTGATCCCCCTGTTCTGCTGGTAGTCTTGCACGGCTAACCCAAGTTTGGCTGCTCAATTCAGAAAGGAAAAGAAAAACGTTTCTTATCCCCCTTTTCCAGGCCCTAGGAGCTTACCCGAATGAGGTGAGCTCCTTACCTGGATTGTGCTTTCCCTTCTCTTGGGGCCATACTTATACCCCCAGACCCCTTTGTTATTCCCTTGGGGTGCCAGACTTCCCCTGGCCCCCCTGTTGCTTCCCCTCACACCTTTCCTGGTGTTGTAGGCTGATTCCCTGGCCGCCCCGCCCCTTGTGCTTTCGCGCTGTTTTTCCCCCACCCCACGACTAACCCCACAGGCCCTCCACCGTGCCGTACTTTGTACGGCCCGGGGCCTGGGGCAAACGGTCTGTTCAAAGACACGTGTGCACGCACTTTCACTTATGTACATTCTCCTGCACACAGAGCGCACCCCCACTCATCCACCCCGATAATCGAGAATATCATGTGTGAATTGGAACTGTACAAGTCCTATCTGTTTAATCATGATTAGTTGATGTGTTCAAATACTTTATTTCTAAGATAATTGCCAGATCACTCTTCCAGAACTTGTTTTGGAAGTAGATCACAGAGTCAAGTAGATCACAGAGTGAGTAGATCACAGAGTGAAGTAGATCACAGAGTGAGTAGGTCATTAGTTAAACTGAGTGACATTATTTCATTTAAATGGATCTTTGAACGTTTTCAATTTTGTTTTGTTTTTCCCGAATGCAATATTGTCGATTTGTTGGGGGCTGATTTGGTCTCTTTTTTCTACCACAAACAGCAGGGGGTACCACCTTCACCGCCTCTTTGACCCCCTTCCTTCTTACTATCCCTTACCACGAGTTACCATCTACATGTTTGTGGGGGGAAAAGTGCAATAAATGCTGCAAAATTGACATTCAGCAAAAGTGAGTAATTCCATTTAAATTACACAATATTCTGGTGTCAAGCAAAGCTAAACAATGACAAAGTTCAGCATGCATACTTGAAGATGGTGAGTCTAGAGAGTGGCTTACAACACCTCTTAAAATAATGTATTTAATACAAGTGGTCAAAATGTTCACTCTGAAAAGAAGGGTAGAAATGAATGGATCTGTACTTAAAAGGAAAACACTTCAACACCCAGTGAAATACTCGTTGACAACATCTATGAAATGAGAATATGCAAAATATGTAAGTCTGTACAGGTTTCCAATTTAATTAATTCCAATACGAACAATGCACCTTTGAACGGATTGAATAACGTAATCCCAATTTGAAGAATTGCCAGAGCACTCAGGACAAATATAGCATGTGCTAGCATTGATATTGTCCACAAAACTGCAGAAAAGTAATTAATATCTTGATCTCTTCAGAACACACTTCTGTCATCAATGGTACGATGAGCACAGCGCTTTCAAAGGGATACATAATTCACACATACCAAATGTTATCATATTTTGATTTGATTTTTATTTATATATCACTTTACGCCAAAGCGCAGTCCAAAAGACAAAAAATACAAACTATGTAAAACAAATTGTAAAACCCAAATTATCCATTAAGCAGATATTTTTAAAGGCGTGAACAGGTGACGGGAAAGGAAGACGGCAATCGAAGAGGAAGGGGAAGTGCGTTCCAGCCTTAAAGGGCCAAGAGAGAGAACATGAGGAAACCGGAATCAGCATAAGAAGAAATGGAGATTGAGAGCGAAATCAACATGATGGGGCATACAAAGAAATAAGAGGGGAAAAATAGGGAGGAGCAACTTTGTGAAGGCATTTAAAAACCAGGCAAAGAAAGTTGAATAGGAGACGTGACACAAAGGGGAGCCATTGAAGAGCAGCAAGCGCAGGGGCAATAGAATCAAGAGAGGATAAAGAGAAAAGGAGGCAAACAGCTGAATTATAGATTGAAGAAAGAGGAGAAAGATGGACCACAGGAAGACCTAACCAAGAAGAAGAGAAGTGCGTTAGAACAGTTGGGTAAAAATAAGAAGGGAAAAAAGGATTTTGGTAGCAGCAAAGGAAAGAAACAGTCTAGCGTTAAGGCGATTAAAAAGCTGGAACCGACGGGAGAGGGAAAGAGCAGAAATCTGAGGAGAGAACAAAAGAAACATGTCTATAATAACTCCAAGATTCCGAGCAGAGGGAGAAGAAATAGGGAGAGAGGAAGGGGGAAAAGAAATTAAAGGGGAGGGAGAGGAGAACACATAGTCGTAGCAGGAAAGAGAAGAACTTCAGTCTTGGAGGGATTTAGATAAAGCAAATGGGCCGATATCCTAGACTGAATTGCAATAAGGCGATAAGTAAGAGTTGAGTGTATAGGGGAAGAAAGTGAGGGGAAGGAGAGAAAGAGCTGCCTCTCATCAGCATAGAGATGATGGGTGAAACCAAAAGAGGAACTAGGAGAGGCAAGATGAATTGTGTAAAGAGAGAAGTGCAGGGGACCTAAGACCGAACCCTTAGGTCCCACATACTGAAGAGGAAGAATAGAAGAATTAAGTCCAGCCCAGCCCACTGAGTGAGTGCAATTGTTAAGATAAGATTGAAACCAGTTTAGAACAGAGCCACCGAAATAGAGACCAGAAAGAGAGGGAAGGAGGAGAGCGTGAGCCACAGTGCAAAAAGTGGCAGGCAGATCAAGTAAGACCAAAAGAGATGATTGCCTAGAATGGCAAACCGATAGAAGAGAGTCACAGACTGAGAAAAGAGCCATATAAATAGTGTAAGGGCATGCCCATGCCATGGAGTATTCTGCATGTGTTTACCTGCCCAACGAAATGCCCTCAAGATTATTATGATGCTGGAAATGCTTTGGAGGGCATGGGTTCCTCGTCCTTGTCCACTATGCCCCCAGTCTGTATTCTCTGGATATTTTCTGCATAGGAGTCTAATTTGGACCCCAGGCAGTGCAGCCCGTCATTTTCATTGTTGGTGAACAATACCTATGGGATAGCCCTTTGGCAGCCATGAGAAGGGGCACATTTTAGTACCCATAGTGTGTGTTTTTATGGGCACCTGTGTGTTGCCACCAGAGCAGGTATGGGTTGGTGGCAGCTACATGCTGATTTCGAAGGAGCTCTGGGTCCTCCCATTTTGGGACACCCAGGCCCTGCCATAGAAATCAATGGATTCCTGAACACTACCCTTTCCTTCATGCTTTTCAAAGACATGAAAAGCCCTGACTCTGTTCCATTCCCTTGATTGGATATTAGATAGAAAGACTATATTTGGCTCTGGGGCTGCCTTTTCCAGACATTGCTTGTTGTGGGCACATTGCATTTATGGAAGGAGGAGTAAATTCACATTCTGTGTTGTCGGTTTCTGGTTTTGGTTGGGTGGCACAATGCCTGTGGTCTGCCTTATCCAGCCCTGTCTGAAACTGGAGGGAATGCAGTGTGTGCTCTGAAAGGCTGGGAGTTGTCCCCAATACACATCCACTGTATTGAGTGTCTGTTTTTGGGTGAATGGCCTGAATGACTGGGAGCCTGATTTGCTACTGCATAGTCCTGATTGAATGGGGGGATTTTTGAATAACAGAAGACCCCTTACTTACCTCTGTGTCAGAAGCGTGCAGTTTTCCTAGTGGTGTGTCCTGAATCCAGCTGGAGGAAGATGTTCTGCCCCTGCATCTCTTCACAAGACACAAAGTCTGCTGTACTGATTCAAGGAATGATCAGGAGAGGACCCGGACAGGCAACCTCGTGTTTTAGCTACGAGGGGACATAATGCAACTGCTGTTCTTCCCAAGAAGAGTCGTGGAAGCCAGTCCTGAGTTCCTGCTGTCATGTAGCATTATCTTTGTGACTCCTGAAGAAGAGCGACTGGACATTTTGAGCCCAAGAAGTCCACCAGCATCAAACAGTGTCCAAAGACTGTCCATGACCAGAAGAACCCCAGACAGGTGCATATTGCCTCGAAGAGGAGGTACCCTGTCATAGTGCTGCTTGACACCCAGAGCTTACCAAGTTCCAACCAACCAAAGAAATCTCAAGTGGCACTGCAACCACACCTGCCCACTTTTTCACGGCTGAGGAAGTCCTGGGTCGCCGCCGGCAGAGAAGTACCCGCTGGTGGGTTTCCTGCCACTCTTCATTAAGGAACGAATCTTGAAGGTCAAATATTGGTTGTGGCCCACAGGAAAGTTCAGTGTCCAAGTCACCAGAAGCCATCCTGTCATCTGGGCTGTGACTGCAGCACCAAAGAATCAAGTTTTGAAAGCAGAGCGACCTGATGAAAAACAACCCCTATTTCTGTCACTGCATCTGTCGCCACCGAAGGACTTCGATAAAAAAAACAAAGGACTCATCCTCATTTCCAAGCCTGGTCAAGAACCACAGTGAATTTAATTTTTGTGGGACATCCACAGACGGCTCAGCAACCCAACCAAGAAGGCCATTGCGACACACCTGCACTGCTGCCTTTCCAACACTGCTTGGTTCCCTTCTCCTACTCGACAGACATGGTCCAGTGACTTCTTCCAGAGGGGAGCCATCCACATGGGGCATCGTTGAGTAAAGCTGACAGACTCCACCCCTTCACATTTAAGGCACCCAAGGTACTTTGACGAGGCAGAGGGTCTTCTTTCTCCAGGGGTAACACAACAATGCCTGATTCAGCTTAGGCTTGGCTCGCCTGTGGCTTCCCAGGTACTTTGGGGTTGTGAGACCTCTAGAAACAAAAACAATTATTGAACATATAAGGACTGGGCAAGCAAAGGTATAACTTAGTGTTCCTTACAGGTTGCCCAGGTGGGACATTTTCCCACAGAATAGCATTTTTACTCTGAAAGGTATTCAGGCAGTGTTCTAAAGTAATTGCCTACATTTCTACAACTGTGGTTTTAAGTTGAACAGTGCTTAGTAATTGTGGCACATTTTATTACAATTACCAATTGGTGCATTATTGCTGAAGCTATGAATAACTGTGGTACCATATAGTACTGTAAATATTGTGTTAACTGTTAGAGTTTCCTGAGTAAAAAAGTGAGTCTTATTTATGGGTATATACTCATCTAACCCTCATGCTATTTAATAGAATAACATTGGGAAGTCCATACCATTGTGTGTGGAGATTCCTTTGTGGAGGCTTCAGGATTCATTGTTCCTAAGAACCAGCCTGCATCACCTCGCTGTGAGTCTCAGCCGTGGTTGTTCCTCCAATACTACCATGTGAGAGCATTGGCAAGAGCGCCTCTATGCCTCTACCCCAATCATAGTGGGTAGTATCACAGAGAAACCCACTCCAGTCTTTACAATCATCATCTACAAATGTATTCTTTTCAAAAGTGTTAATGCTGAGACTGATATTATTAAGGCTGTCATGAATGAAAAGGCGCATCATATAAGCAGACATTTGAGCATAGCATGCATTTTCTCATATCGGTCAAACATTGGAACTATTTTGCAGGCATCTCTTACACACTGATTTCCTGCACACTCTTTAATAAACATTGAATAGGACAAAATGTTGAGCTTTATTCCCAATTTTTGTAAGTAAGTAGGAACTTGTATTCAATGCACAGTTTATGCAGGGCTACATTTGACAAAATGCAAACTGACTTTCAGGAAAGGATGTCCAAGTTTGCCCCCTTCTTCCTTAAATACGTAGAGTTTAGGAGAATACTATTCCAAAATTCACACTTGTACACTGAGCAAAGGAGATTGTTAGACCGCTTTTCCAAAATCCATTCTGCCCCACTCAGTGTAGGCGACCCACAGGACTCCATGTACACATTTGGTATTCACATCAATCACTAGAAAAAATACCCCTTTATATTTACATATCCCATAACCCCTTGAAGGATGTCTGACCTGAAGCCCTGTAAGACCTGCTCCTACTGCCTGCTATTCAAGTCCCTGTTGGGTGTGGTTAGGGGATTACACAGGTTGGCTTATTTTGACATCATGTGAATCCCTATGGTCACTACAAACCCGTATTATATGTTGGATTTTCTTCTAGAGACATTAGCTCTGCCTGAAGGCTATTTCGGTAGCCGAGCTCTGACGTTTTCCTACGTCATGCAAATATTGCATAGAAGCCTTGCTTGTTCTTTTTCTTTGCATTGTGGGAGTTATATAGCTGCGTTTCAATTCAGAAATCAAAAGTACATGCACAAGATATGTCTGATCTGCAGTCACTTGAGAGCACTGACAGATGTGCCTTTCAGACTAGTCAATTCGTTTTGGACAATAGAACCGGGAGCCCCACACTAGTCCCAATTGTGTTTTCCTCACAAATTGGTGAATATCCCAGTGCCCCTGCCCACATATCGGAAACCCTTAAGAAACGCAACACCGGTATTGCGCTTTATCTTACAAATGGGCATGCATTTTTCCCTTTTTGTTCAGTGGTGTTTGGAAGCAAATGTTTTGATATTTGCCTTGAGGATGACGAATGACCATAGGCAGACGATGATTACTGTAAAACTCTGAGCGTTTCTTGAGCTCATTCAGTCAAGACATTTCCTTTGCATTCTCTATTTATAGGTTCTTTCTCACACCCCATCACCCATTAGTGAATTCAGAAAACGCATTGGCAGGATAAGCTGTTCAGGCCTGTCTTGGCTGGTAAGATAGCCCAGCCGATTGAGCACTCGCTGCTACGATCTGTGTGTGTTCTGCAAGTCGCAGGTTTGAATTCCGGCAAGGCAAACTCAGCCTTTCATCCTTCTGAGTACCAACTTCGGTTGGGTGATATTGTATGTAATTATGTTCTATTTGAATCGCTTTGGTGAAAGTCCTACATGCACGAAACATCATTATCTTTAAATGGAACAGCATGAGAACGTGGAGTTTAGTTCAGGATGCAAGCCATAGCACGCAACGCGTGCGTTATCATTCCTGATTCTAAATGCACATTATACGTTTTATTTATTTAGTACAATGGTCTTATATTTAAGACCATTCATATTTAAATTCCAAAACATATATTATTCAATAAAAGGACAAAAAAAGAAAAAGGTATGCATTTATATCCAGTATAGTCCATGTATTCAGATTTAGTCTAATAAATGGTTATATACACATACACAACCAAAGCAAATTATGTTAACGCATCAGCTATTCCAATTCAACTTATATCCATTTCACGGCCTGGTACATTAAAACATAACACATATTCAATACCCGTTTACATTAATTAATTAAGAGCATCTCAATGCCCCGCCATAATCGTGTCAGATGGTAGATAATTGATTGATCATCGCCTGTCATATACTTATTCCAGATGCATATTGGTTCCAACACAGTCGCCTTAGCCCCACCATATTGCATTAAATGCATTCTTAGTTAAACATTTAGTAGTACATTCTGTCAAAAGTGTCTAGTGCTTTCCACGATGACTGTACCACGAAATCTGCATGTCACGAAATCTGCATGTTCCGCTGTCCCTAGTGATCTTTCTCCTCGTTCGATAACCTCCCCCGACTGTACCATGTGGAGTTGAGCTTTCCCTTGAAGTTTAGTTAAGTTTATTTTTTGACACATTCTGGGTTTCTTCATTATTCAGCATAGTTAACAGTGACACCCTACTCTGTTGACATACTGCCTCAATCACGTGACAGCCCCTACCATGACTCCCATGGTCAAATTGACACCAAAACTTGTGGGCTCTGCCAAGCCGAACGGCTCTACGTCCTTAGTGGTTCCAACTTGATCTATTCGGCTGCAATTGGCAGTTGTGCCCAATTCCATGCCTCTTCTTTATTCATCCTGGTTAACAATAACGTGTTATTGCATGGAGGTTCTGCCTCAATTACGGGTCCTCTTGCACTAAGAACCCATGGTAAATATCACCTAAAACTACAGCGTGCAGCCCAACACAAATTCCCTGATCCATGTATTTATTTGCGCGAAAAACTGGGATTTGCATGCCATTCTGCCTGCAATTCCCCATCCGTCAACCAGTGATGTATGTGCGGAATGGCGCACAAATCCCTGGTTGACGAATGGGGCTTTGCAGCAGAATGGCATGCAAATCCCAGTTTTTCACGCAAATAACTCCATGGATCAGGGCCAAAGTCTCTTCATTCTTTGTGTTCCACCCCCGTCTATTGTTCCCTCCCTAGCACTGGTCCCCAACTCCACACTTCTTCATTCATCATGGTTAACTGTGACATTGTAGGACATGGAAGCTCTGACTTTAATCTAGGGCCAGCCCCACCAAGATTCCTGTGGTGAAATTCACCTCAAAACCTCACGACTCAACACAACCCAACCCAATGTCTATTTCTCCTTTGTGTTTCATCCCAGTCTATTTGGATCTGTCTAGAAGTGGTGACCAATCCAGGCTTCTTCTCCATGCAGCTCAGTTAGAGGTGACAATATACTCCCTGGTGGATTTGCCTTCATCTAAATGGGTCTACATACTAGTGAAGCTATGACCCAGTACTACACTCTGACTTACAGATGTATCCAAAATACAAGACGTTTATCTGTCTGAATACTTTATCCTTCCATCTCATATTTTCTGTCAAAATAGCACCATACTCTAAACTCTACCAACATGAGGCACCACTAGCCCTGGTGTCTAGGCTGCTGCCCTGTTCATTGATGGTGCCACTGGGCTAAGCTGTGCTGGACCAGACACTGGGGATCATGAAGGCTTTTTCACGGGCTGAGAGTCAGTGGGAATCTGGGGAACTTCTTGCATGGCTGTAAAAGAGATGGAGGGCCACCCAACACTCCCTTATGCCATTACTGCCTGAGTATGGTGCGCCAATAGTCGGGACTGTGGAACATTATATGTGTTTCTCATACACATATTTGTACCATGTACAGCAGCGATTGGCCATCAAGGAGGTGGCTAGGGCACTCTACCTAAATGCAGTCTTTTTTTGCAGAGGTTGGGTTTACATTGCCTGTTGTGCCCCTGACAGTCTCACTCTCCAGCAAGCTGAAGTACCAAAACACCCATGGCCAGACTCACATGGTTGTCATGTATGGGAATGATGTCAGCCCACAACCTCCCTAACCTGCATTGACTCATCCTGAGCATGAACATATGCAATGGCCCCACTCTCTACCCCCTGAGCAGGAACTTGTATAGTAGTTTTACTCTCATCATATTGAGCCATCTGCTGCTCCTCCCCATTCACTCTGCCGCAGAACCAACACCTCCTCTGGCTGTCCCTTCTCCCCATCATTCCCCTGCTGCTCTGTGGCTACTACACACTGCTGTTGCTGCTGCTTCTGGGGCACCACCACCTCTCCACAAATGTCAAGGTCTAAATATCGGTCCTCATGATCTAAGAACTCTTTCAACTAATACACACTCCCTAAGATTTCTGGTAGCCTGCCCCTAAGCACCTGTTACCTCCACTACAGTAAATACTGCCTGAGTCACTGCTTCCCTCTCCTCAGACTCTGTCCCTCCTCTTGGATGTCCTCCTTCTCTCATGTGATACATGAGTACATAGTCCAGCTCCTTATCTTCACAACCCGATACTACCAGCAGAAGTGCCTCCACAGTTGTTTCTATTGGTTTCTAACAATATCGTTATGTTGACCTGTGAAAACACGACACTTGGTTGGCCTGTTCGCCAGGTTCTTAAAATGCACTTTCTCCACTTTGTATCAGCTTGGTATTTGAAATAATTATCTTTCTACTTTACATCAGTTGGACATACATAAAACTTTGCTCTTCTTTCATTCGTTCAGTATTCAATACTCCTGGGCTTGACCATTGAGCGGTTACAGAGTACTCCTGGGTCACAGTATACCAGTGTATTCACTGAGTTTGACTTGCACGTCCACTCGCTACGCTGCCTTTGGGTTGTCCGGTTCTTCTGCTGTGGGCTGCACCAAAAACTGCTTTGATCTGTTTTGCCCAGCCAGCACTAATCAAAATAGGAGCATTCCTTCCTCCAAAGGCTCTTTGGTGCTCGCCGCCCACAAGAACCTGCCTTATTGGGTGGTAATGCTTCTCAAGCTCACACTTCCCGCCGCGCTATCTCTGTACTACGATTTTCAGGGTGAAAGCTGTTCCAAACAATGCTTCACCCTGCACGACCTCTGCAACCACGCTTTTCAAGGGGAAATCTTTTATAAATAACACCTCCTACTGTGCAACCTCTGCAAACAAGGTCTGTGAAGGAAGAGACCCTCTCAGAACTGCAGAACTCGCATCCGTACTACAAACCAAAGTGGCTCCGGCGGCTCTGTTTTCCTTCAGCTGCAACTGCAACGTGGAGTCACTGCAACCACTCCACCTCCCACTACTACTCTTCTCTATGACCTGCATCTGAGGGTGCCTTTTATGCCTCCCAGTATCCCTCAGGTGTGGGTCATTAACTCTATTAGCCTGAAACTTGCAATCCAGGGCCTCTGCATCCCTCTTCTTCATTCCAGTACTGTTGGCACTTTGGGACTTGTAGTCCCCAAAGTTAAATGTACTCCTTTTAATGGGATAATGGATACCACATTCATTTCCATACTTAATTACCTTTTTAAAAGGAGTATCATGAGGATTTACTGAATGGGTTTGCTTTACAGGGAATGTAAAGGTTTCAGAATCTGAGATGTCAATATTTTGAGATTCATTTGTAACATTCCCCTGTTGAACTTGGAAGCTTTCACCTAAACAACTGTGCTTTACTTGGGGGGGGGGCAGCTTCTTATTCTCAATACATGATAGGTTAGAACTATTTTTACTACCTTTAGGATAATTTGCTTTGAGAAAGAATAGCTCCCTTCGACAGCAAGCCATTATATATTCTGTCATCACTGCCTCATCCTCCTCTGAGGAAGATAAATTCTGAGTCCCTCCCAAAGGAGTACTCAGGTTCCTTTGGGGACCTTCTCCCCCCAGGTGATCCTCCCAGCTGATACCACCCCATGGGTCGGGATAAGGTATCCGGTACCTTCCTCTAGCCACCTGGGTGGAGACTTTAGGTAGGGCCTTTGTAAGGACTCACATACCCTTCCCCTAAAGACCTGACCTCCCGGTCCAGGTTCTTTTCCCTTTTCTACACCATCAGCCTTCCCCACATTCATAGAAGGTTCATCTGGTTTCTAATCCCATACTGGAACCTATGAGAATGCCTCTTCCTGTACCAAGGAATGGTGGGGTGTATAGGAGGAATACCAACGTCTATTGGCATTCTTTGTAATCTTTCAAAGTTTGGGAAGACTGTTACAATAATAACATTTCCTCAGGTAAACCAGGAATGATAGGTGTAGGCATCCTAGTAGTTCTTCTTTGAATCCCAATAGTATCAAGGATTCTATGCTACATTTCATCCCCACGAACACAAGTTATGCTTATCGGATGGATTCTTTTATAATTGTTCAGGGTAATTAAATTGAGTCCTATTGCTCTCTGTTTACCACCTGAGGCAATTAACTTCTTGACTGGGATTCCATTTATGAAAGTGGTATCATGTGTCTCAAAACTCTCATTTCCAAGAAAAACATTAAGTATAGTTTCTGCCTCCCCTCTGTCTTTCTCTTTGTCTTCCCATTTATTTCCCATCATATACCCAATCTTCATAGGTACTTATTTCTTATAAGAGGTAAAATGTCGAGCTGAATGGCCAGCTTGTACACATGAAAAACACAGTGCATTGGTTAATGTTTTACCTCTGGCGTCATCAGGTTTTAATTCACTCTCCTCTTTAGAAAATTGCCCCTCATATGTCCACTTGTTGTTTCTTTGGGTATTACTTTGGGCAATTTCCCATAATTCCTGATCTTAGAGATCACATGGGGAGAATGATAGCAACTTGTAGACCCTCTTTTTACCTCTTCACATTTTTGTAAATTTCTCATATGACAATTAGCTTCCATAAAATGTTGTATGCTCTTGACAACCAAAGCTAAATTAGGTTTGTTTTATTGTAATACCACTTTCTGTAAAGAAGGGGGCACACATTGATAAACTGTTCGATGGTTAGAACTTCTAGAAGTTCTTGTAATGGTTCTGCTCCCTAACTATAAAGATAATGGGGGTCATTCCGAGTCTGGAGCTAAGGTACAAACCATGCCGGTATTGATTTACCGGCATGGTTTTCCGCTCCATGCCATTCCGACCCCTCAGACCGTAAATTACGGCACCGTAAACTACAATGCCGTAATTTACGGTCTTGGTTGCGCGCGCGCACCACCATGGCGAAATTAACGCCATGGCGTAAACTGGAGCTGATTCCAAGTAAGGACCACACGTAAATTACGTCCTCCTCAAGGCCGTAAAGTACCTTACCGGCATGAATTACATACAGGCATCTCAGAGAAGGAGTAAAGAACCCTGAGCAGTGGGACCCAGAGCCACAGGTGCACACATGCAACACAGACGGAGGCCAGGAGTCTGGCATAGTAGAAAAGGAACACACCCACACACCACCACCCTCCCACACCAAGATGACACCAATTGAACAATCAAGTCCACAACCACACAAACCCCTGCAACAACACCAGCCCCCCCCCACTGAAGAGACACAGGGGTAGAAGGAGGGGGGAGACAGGCCCTGCATGCAGCACCAGTGCATCCTCCGTTACCATCCCTGCAGCCCCCATGCACACGTAGCATGACTTGACGCTCTAGGAGAAGGCCTACCAGACAGACACCCCTGACCACCTAGACTGTGACACCGTCACCACCATATTGCGGCACAGACACAAGACAATCGAGCACCATACAAATGTACAGTGCCAACCCGGCACAAGTGATGGTGTTGCCTGTGCCCCACACCCATGCCAAAGGCACCCACCAGCACACAGTGCCATGTCACAACCGTCCATTATGCGGCCACATATCCAAGTGCCCTTACACCCCCCCAAACACATCCCCAAACACACAAGGGTCCACCGATCCCCAACATGGACCACCCATGAGACACACAACAGTAAAGCTGGACCAAAAGCAAATGGAGGCATGGCAAATGACAATGTTGCCCCTGACAGCACCCACCGGTCGTATGTGGACCAGCTTGGCATGCACGTTGCGGACATCAACTGCAAACAATACCACTCCCCCTACGTGCAGATGGAATGCAACACTACCAAGAACCGCACACATGGGTGGGCCCGACACCAAACAACTACACATGACTCAAAGGGCCTGCTGAAATGACATGATATGATATGATATGATATGGCATTTGGAACGCGCCCATACACAAGTGTCTCAAGGCGCGACGAGACAGGGAGGGGGGAACAAGGGGAAGACAGACAACGATCCAACTAGGCCAGGTGTCACACAGACCGCGCAAGTGCAGGGGTAGTGAGAATGGAAAAAGTGCAAGTGCAAGGGGACGGGGGAAGTGCAGTACAAAGTAAGTCGAATATCCAAAAATAAATTAATAGGGCCAGCTGGTGGCAAGTGCAAGGGAAGTGCAGACAAGTGCTGGGGAGGGGGGCTGTAGGGATAGAGAGACAGTCCCGCAGTTCAGGGGTTGCCAGGGAGGCAGTGCAAGAGGAGAGTGGCTGGGCCCAGGACCGAGGTCGGCGAGAGTGGCCCAGATCCAGATCCTGTGCAGTTTCAGTGAAGAATTCAGCAGGGGAGAGGGAGAGAGAAAGCAGAAGCAAAGAGGAAGGTCATGAGGTGCTTCCGGAACCAGAGATGGTTCTCCTCAAATATCAGGGATGCAAGAAGGCTGTTCCAGAGGGAGGCCCCTGCCGCGGAGAGAGATCTACCCCCATCTCGTTGCTCTGAGAAGCGGCTGACCCTGAGTGAGTCGGAGACGGATGAGCAAAGGTCTTGGGAAGGAAGACATTCAGGAAGAGAGAGTGGAAGGTATTCATGCCCCAGGCCCAGAAGGCCTTGTGAACAATGCATAGTGTTTTGAACTTAAGGGAAGGAGGGAGTGGGTGTGCCGATGAGGAGAATCTCAGTCTTACTAGCATTAAGGCAGTGTTCATTGGCTGCACACCATTCCTGGATATCAGACAGACAGTCAGAGATGAGGGAAGGAGAGGAGGACGCCGAGGGTAGGCTGAAAATTTGCCGGGTATCGTCCGCATAGCGCTGAAAGTTTGGGCAGAGGGTGGCGATGCGGTGGCCAAGGAGTGCCAAATACTGGTTGAACAGCCAGGGAGGGAGATTAGATCCCAGGGGAACACCACAGGTGGAGGAAAAGATGTCAGAGAGGAGGGCCCCAAGTTGGACCTGGGAGGGTCGATTGAAAAGGAAAGAGGTCAGCACGCTACCGCGCCACATGGCCCAACATGCAGGATGACCTGTCTGGCTGGCTGTTGAGTCGTCTGACTGTGTCATGCAAGTGCACTGGTGCCACAGGGTGGCTGCCTGCATGAACCAACTGCGTAGAAAAGATGGAGCCATTGTACGTTGTTCACCCTGACAACAAACCTGCCAAAGAACCAGGGCAACGGCACATATGAACATATTTTCACTTTGCCAGAATAAGGCACCCACATCACACTACATCTACACCAACTGACAAGGGATAGGCACACTACACCAGCACCACTCATTGGCGGACACCACAACCGCAAGTGCATATCCGAGGGCACACTGCACATTCACATTGCGGCATCCCCCAGCCTGGGACCACATTGGAGACCCACCCCTGGAAGTGGAATTCACGGAGGACAGCAGGGGTACGATATCACGTCACCGGCATGGCACCCCCATAGGAGTGTTGGGAATCACCATAGAATGGATCAGAGCTGGATGATGGACATGATCCACAGCCAAATGAGAATGTACACAGTACACAGCACCAGAATAATCCAACATCAGAACAGCAGCATGCGACAAAGGAACATGTACCCCAAGATGTCCACCCCACCGTTCACGGACCATCATGTAGACACGGCACCCCACAGCATTACATTGCATCGATCAGGGACACATATTTGTGTCCCTGATCGTGCCGAATATATCTATGTACATGTACATATGGCCATCAGTGAAAGCCTGCCATGACAGCCAAGTACTGTTCACCACCATGACAGTCCACACACCCACCTCATTTTGTGACACATGCAGCTGTTGGTGGATGTACCCTAACAGCAAGCCACATGACCCCTGTCATGAACCCCCTGAACAGACCCACGGGGCAACCAGACCATGGCCATACCCGTGCATGCGTGTAGATGCAGCAGTCACCAGGTTTGCGTGATGCCCATATGTGCCCGCGAACCAGGACTGGTGGCTGACCCCTCCACTGATATCTGGTGTCGAATGGGCCCATGCCATATGTGCAGATGGACAAAAAGTGCAATGAAGAATGTCCACAACGGTTCAACTTTGCAACACCAATTGTGTATTGAGATAACAAGAAATGATAAAACAGTGCTTACTTCAGCAAATGCCCATGCCCCCTCCCTCCTCCCCCCAACTCCAGAACACAACATCACCCCCCTCTCCCCAACCCCAGAACACAACATCACCCCCCTCCCCCCAACCCCAGAACACAACATCACCCCCCTCCCCCCAACCCCAGAACACAACATCACCCCCCTCCCCCCAACTCCAGAACACAACGCCACCCCCCTCCCCCTCCCCCCAACTCCGAGCAGTCATCCCATGTAGGATCTTGGGACCACATGTGGCAGGAATGGCTAATGTCCCTTGGAGCCCTTGTCTGGGGGAGGCAAATCCCATTTGCGCAAGGAACACCGGAGGCGTCTCTCCGGGCTGCCTTGCGTGGCCTCACTTGTCTCGGACGTGCCCTCCTGCTGTGGCTCCGTATTTTGACTCCCTGCCTCAAGGGCATTAGCAATGCGGTTGAGGACATGGCATAGCCGGGTTGTATTGTCCATCAGGGAGTCGCACAATCTGGTGGTGCAGTCGTTGAGGGACTGGCGCATTTGATCGAGTTCCTCATGCAGCCCAGCCCTGGTCTGGCGATTACCCTCAATATAGTTCCCTATGAGATCGCTCAATTGCTGAACTCTGAACTGGTCAGGTGAAGGGGGGCCATCGGATGATCTAGTTGCACCAGCATGCTGTGCAGGGGGTTGTATGGGTGGACTGGGGGGAACGACGTCACACCCCAGCGGGTCAAGTTCAAGGCTGTGCACTGGTGATGGTGCATCCCCGGAGTCACTGCATGACACCAGTGTCACGAGGCATGGTTCCAGCATTTGCATGCTCTCCTGGTCGTCCTCCGACATGGGCCCCTGGATGGGTGGCGGGCTGGGCTCCCACTCATCTGGTGTGATAGCGGCAGCCTCCCCTGAAATGCTCGATTGTGCTGAGGTAGGGGTCTGCTCGGCTGCTGCCGTGGATGTTGTGTGGCTTGCTGGTCTGCCAGCTTCAAGTGGCCTTTCCGTAGGCTGAGGGGTGGTTTTCTTGGCTGCTGGCTTCGGCCTGGCCCTGCCAGTACCCGCGGAGGTGCTTGGCCGGCTTCCTTGGGGCTCTGTGCTGTCAGGGTCTGTGCCTGTGGGGGTAGGAGAGAGGGACAACATTAGTGTATGTGTTATGTCCTATTTGCATACATGGTTGCATGGACATTTCAGTCATTCACGGGTTGTTCAGTTTGGGGGGTAGCTATGGCAGTGGTACATGTGCATGGTGATGACATATACACATGTTTGGGAGTGATTCGTTGTGCCCTGTTCATGTACATTTCGGCAGGTACTATGCCTACCACGCTGGACGGTGTGCATGATGGGCTGTGCAAGTCAGTCCAGTATGGTTGATGTGCGTTATGTACTCGCACTTGGGCCAGCATTAGGCGGCACTTGCCTCAGCATTTGTTGGATGGGGGGATGCGTTGGATGGGGGGAGGGCAACACGAGAGGGTGCCTTCGATGGCCCCTGGGTCAGTTTACATGATGCAATGGACATTGCCAGTGTGCACTGTCAACACTCACCTCCTTCTGCAGAAGTCGTTCCGCCGCACTCCATGGTCCCCACGCCCTCTATGGATTCCGTGCCAATGAGCTGCGGGCAGGTCTCCTCCCACGGCTCTAGTTGGACCTGTGTACTTGGCCCACCTCCGTCTGCAGGGCCTGGCTGCGGTTGGTGGAGAGGAGGCCCCGTACCCGCACCCGCAGGTCGTCCCACCGCTTGTGGCAGTCCCTTGGGGTGCGGGAGGTGCTTCCAACAGTGCCCACCCTCTGTGCCAGTTCCACCCAGATGGTCTTCTTGCGGAGGGTTGATCCCTTGCGCATGTCGCCGCTGAAAACAACATCAGCATTCTCTGCAAGGTAGTCTACCATGACCTGCAGTTCATCGGTGGAGAATTTCACCTTGCGGACGCGATCCGCCGCCCTTTTTGGTGCTTTTGGCATGTCCTGCGGTGCCTGGTCCGGTTCACGACTTTACTTTCCTCACAGGGCTGCTGGCAGCTGCAGATGGCAATGGATTGTATTTTTAAAGATGGCCACCGCTCTCCTTCCCGTTCCTGTGCGATGTCGTAATTTCCGGATCCGTTTTTCGGCGGAGACCGTAATTTACGGTTTCTGTAAATTACGCTCACCGTAATTTACGGTCACCGTTATGCACTGTCGCTAATGCTTACAGGGCGGTGTAGTACTTTACGTGTCGGTTGCATGCCGGTAGGGGTTTTTCGGGGGGTTTTGCGGCAGGCCGCGCGGTCCTTTTCCGGCATGGCTGAAAGCGCGTGTCCGTGAGCTCGGAATGGGCCGTAATTTTCGGACTTCAACCAGCACGGTGTCGTACTTTACGCCATGCCGGAAAATACAGATACTTACCGGCATGACTCGGAATGAGACCCAATGTGTTTTAAATTCTAGCTGGCAATTCTACACTGATGTCCACAGGATTTAGTTTCTGGTTTATAGAAGTTTTCCGTTTGACCTACTTTTTTCAGTAATATGTTAATTTCAGGAAAAGGTGTTACTCCTTCTGGATTCAGAAGATTATATTAATTCTGAAGTTCTCATTTTAGTAGAGTGGGCAAATAACTTGTTTTCATTTTGGGGCTCCAGTTTAACTGATGGGATAACTGCTCACAATTTAGAAAACAAATGCCCATGTCCCCCTTCCTTATAGGGTTGTAATATGCCTTGTGGTATTATAGGTCTTTTGGAGGCATCAACTATTCTCTCAAACCCCTCTTGAAAGTTTTCTTCTGCCTGGATTTGGTGTTCTGTCAATTTAACTAATAGATCATCTAAAGCAGTCATTTTGACTTCTTCTGAAGAGGTTTCAGACCTTTCCATAAGACTCATTTGTTGTTCATCTAGAGGGGTGTGAAATTCTTCCCTTCCTTCTAATTCATATAATGAATCTATTTCTGTTGGTTCCTCTGCTGCTACTAACCTGGCTGGGACTCATTTGATTTGAGGGAGTTTAAGTATAATATTTGAGAGGGAAAATGAGGATCCAATCCTAGGTGTAAGTATCAGAGTCATTTTAAATTAAACTCTAATACTGTCTTTAGGTTCAACAATTGTTTTTGATGGATGAAATGTTTTTGTTGATCTAGAGGAAAACCAGTTTTAGTGACTATTCATTGTTTAATTCTAAAACATGTGTTTTGTGGTCTAACATTCAGTACAAATTCATCTTCATCTGGGGTTTGAATTACCAGTTTCATGGGCAACCAAACTAGCAGAAAAGGGAAAAAAAAAATCTTTTTTTTTTTCTTTTCTAGTGAGGTCCTAATTTATATCGACTAATTTCGATCCTACTCTTGCAATCATATTTCAGGGGTCAGCAATGTGGGTGGGCAACTTTGTGAAGGTTTTTCAAAAGAAGCGATTTTATTAAACTCAAAAGTGTTTGATAAATGCCTCACTATGCCTACCCTAACAAGGATTTCTCTGCCTATAGAGTAAGCTAAAGAAAAACACTATGACAAAAGGATTCTGTCCCTCACACTTGCACAATACAACACACTAAACAAGGTGATATATGGCAATTCAAACATAACAGAAATAACAGAAATAACAGTTATCTTCAAGGCCTAGTAACTGTTCCTCCTTGTAAAGTGGGTGAATTCCCAATACCCAGTATCAATCAGGATTTCAATCAACAGTTCAAAGGAATATGGAAATCCTGTCTTGCAAAAAAAGTTCCAATAAAGTTCCTCTTTCTCCAGTAAGTCTCAAACTTGGACTTAACCAACAGAGCAAAATGTTCATCCACCTGGGGTAGAAGGTTCCACACAAATGATTCTTCGCAAATAGGAATATTTCCACAGTGCATCATTGTCAACAAAAGTACTTCTGTCAGGATGATTCCGCAACAGTTCACAGTGCAAACAATTCAAAAATATTGATTTGTCAGGAGGATTCAACAATAAATAACCGTGAACTTTGGTGGTCTTTCCACTTCTCTTCAATACCTTTAACCACACTACGGTTCTTGAATGACTTGTGCCTAGTCCACTCACCTGCCAGGACTACAATACACAGTCCTTTTGTTAAGGATTCTAATCGGGCATCACACACCCGACCAGGACTCTTGCCCTTAGCCTAGGATGTAGCGCTCAATTCGAATATTTTTTCTTTATTTCCTAGAATTCGGATTGAGCTGGCACCTTCACCTTTTACTAGAACAGATCCAAAGCACAGATTAATAGGAGCAATTTTACTGTTCGGGTCGATCGCACCTGAGTTAAGATTCCCCCTGCAATACTCCCTCAAACCCCAATCAATTTAATTTTGACAACCTTTGCTATTGCATAAATAACAGTTGGCATTGTTAAATAATTAATTTACATGTGCGGTTGAATAAATGGGGAAAATATGAGTGATACAGTATCAGTGATGTAGGAACACTAGCAACTACACGGCAAGGTATCAACAAAGGGCATTCGGTTGAAAAATCTACTTGAAAGTAAGAACACAGTGCAGCCAAAATCACACGTTGGAAAGTTGCATTTTCTTCTTTTTACAGTTTTAACTGTCAAAACGGTTCGGAAAAAAAAATGGGTTAAATAGACAGAATCGGGATGAGATTTGTCGGCTGGGTGATAGATGCACATCACAGGGATAATAGGAAAGTGAAAGAGTGACTCTAGCTGAATAACTGGGTGAGATTCTCAATGTGAAAGGAAATTTGGTTTTGGGAAAATAAAAGCAGTTAGAAGAGATAATCGGATGAAAAGAAAATTGACAAGTGCTACTATAACTATATCTTTTCAACTAGATTAACAAGATTAACAAGAAGATAATGCTGCCCAGGAAACAGGTTAAGTGTCTTTCTTTACCCCCTTCACGCCGCGTGTCTCTTTATGTGGAAATTAATTAATTTACTCCAAATATGACTAAGGGCTTATGCAATGGACTAAAGGAATGGGAAAGAATGGCGCCAACATATGAAATTAAGAACAATATACTCATAGGATTCAGACTATTTTAAACAAGTTATCAGGGTATGGATGGGATTACTTAGAGGGTGGAACCAAGACAAGGTATCAAGATAGGGTAGGCTATGTCTTGTTATGGGATGGGGAGACACTCACAATCAGCGCTGGTGTTTGGGATGTGGGACAGCCAACCGGGTTTTTGGACTCAAGGGATCTGGTCACGGCACCAGGGTGGGGCTATTCTAGCAGAAAACAGCTGGTCCTGTCTGGTCACGGCACAGTGGCATGCTGGTAGTGGGGCAAAAAGCCGGTCTGATCACAGGATACTCTCCAAAAGTGTACCACAGCTTTTCCCCCTTTCTCCCTGAGTTAATGGGATTTTGGTGTGGGGTTTAGTTATGAAGGGTGGTTCTGCCTGGATAGGGTCAGCTATGCTCTGGCCTGGCAGTGGATCTGGAATCTGCAGGATGAATATGACATTTCTGGATACGCAGCAGCTGGAAAATTCAGAAAGGCATCCTTTGTCTCTGTGAGCTTCCCCCTTTTATAAGGTGGGTGACATCACATGATTTACTGTGGGGCAGAACTAAGCTAGTCATACCCCTAAGAATCAGATAGGTCAGCCTCTGGCATGTCGCCTCCTCCCTGGAAGCAGATTGGGCTGGAGGAGGGGACTGAGTTTTATGGGGTTTGTGTTTACGAGGTACAGAGCCATCCCCCAGTCATTTTTGCCAAAAATCAGTTAGGCCATGAATCACACATTTTTACAGATGTGGCACTTTTGCAAATCACGTAGGCAAAAGACATATTCCACACAGAGCATGGCAGTCCAACTCCCAGGTTTGTATGACATTGTTTCATCCTCATAATAATTTTTTACACTTTTTGGTGGGAAATATTTCACTTACAATTCTATAACTTTATACATGTATACCTATTATCATAAGGCATGTTAGTATTGAATGTCAAAGTGGCACCATATACACTTTCCTCAGAATATACAATTGGCCATCATTTCCGTCCTCAACATGCTAGTGAAGGTTACCACGTCATAATTTAAAGCCAAAAACATCACATTTAAACTGTAAAACTCTCGCATTACTGTGTTGTCCAGTTGCAGCAATAACAGCCTTAAAATGTTTTAATTAAAATAGTCTTTTGAACCAGATGGCCAGCATTGGCTCCCAAATAAGGGCATAATCTCCAAGGCTGCTCTGGAGTTGGCTTTGAAGCCCCCCAGTTGAAGTTGAGGGCAAGAGTTACTTGCAATTGCAAACCTAAGTGTCCTGGAATCTATTGTACCAGGCTCAAGCCCAGACACAAAGTCTGACGAGCGTGTGAGATGCTTCCACTTGGTCCATTCATAGTTTTCAAGGGACTGGCCCCTTTGGGGGAAGGCAAATCCTGTTCCCAGCGAGCAAATGTTCGGGAAAACGTGTTCTGTGGCTTTCACAGGTAATGCACTTAGTTATTTACTTATTCATTTTTTTCGGAATCAGAAGCAAGTCTGTTGAAATTAAACTTCCCATATATGTTGTCAAACAACCCCCCCCCCCCTTACATTTTTAGGGAAGGAGAGGGCCTTATTCAACATTACACTTTTAAAACAGGCCTTTAAATTGTTTGCAAATGCAACCCTTTTTACACGTGGTGAATTGTCCTTTTTCTGTCACCTCCCAATGCAGTTTTCTCTTCCATCTAGATTCTAAAATTTTTTTGCAATCCTAGTCAGTTTCTCTTACACAGCAATCTGTTCACTGCAAAGGTCCACTGATACTACATAAGCACAGAGCAATGATGCTTCTTTTGAAAAGTTCAGCTATGATATTTTGTTGCAAAGTGTAGCCTTTTTCCCATACGGCTGGGAGTAAAGTTGTTTGTGATTTCACAGATTTTGCCTGACACAGCCTGTCTTTCAGTGGGTAATGCATTCTTTTGCTGGAGCACAATTTGAATATGGCTGGGCATAGCTGGGTCTCACTGGATCCGAACTGTGTATTGTTGAACAGATGAAAAAGGGCATCAGGCTCCATTATTTTCATAACAAAATAATTCTTTCTTTTTCTTTTTCATTTGGAAATTTTGAGCGAGCAGCCAAGCAGCGCTGCTTTTCAATTTTCTTCTTTGGTGGACATCAGGAAACACACTGGCATCCTTTCTCTGTGTGTTTGCTGTTCCATGTTGCACAATGGGTGCTTGGCAAGACGCTCAGCCATCATTTTGTAGCTGCAAATGCAGTTTTGATGCAAGGGAATGTTGCTCAAAGGAGCCAGCGCCACCATTCTGCTGGTAACTGCTGAAGTGGAGATTGGTTATGGAGGGGAGCTCTGCTGGGTGGGTAAATGTACCCCACAAAATCCCCCCACTGACTCTCCTGAGACTTCCTGTTGAGGGAGAGTAGGGCAAAGTGGGGTTCATCAGGTGGAGTCCTTCTTCTTCCACCAGGGAGAGGTACGCCACAATCCTCCCGTTGTCTTTCGTTGGAGTGTGGAGCGACACCCACAGATTATCCTCCGATCTTTCCTTGGAGTGTGGAGAGACATTGGCAGATTTTCCTTCGGTCTTTCCTTGGAATGTGGAGCGACTCCCCCAGATTTTCCTTCTGTCTTTCTTGACCAGGTCCCCGGGGAAGTCCTCCTTGGTAATCTGGAGCGGAATCAGTATTAATCTAATGGAGGAATAAAAACAGGTTACAACATTTTCCCACCAACTGTCTTCCATGAAGGTTCCACAGCAGTTGGACACACATCCCATACGGTCATTCAAACATTCAGACAATAACAACAAATAATTCCTTACAAGACAAAGATAACTATTGATATTTTTTGTAAGGCTTTTGGTGATATCCTTTTGCACTGATAATTAAAAAAATAATAATACTCCCTGTTAGATAGATATACCTATGAACCTACCTGTTCCCTTCTGGTTCTTCTTTTTCTTGTTCTCATTTTCCGGATGTCACCTCTATTTGACTTTCTCTTGGCTCCTCAATCAGCTGTAAAGTGTGTCTGGATGACAACTCTTTAACTGATTAGTATAGACCCATTTCCCTTCTGCTAACTCTCTTTTGGGGATGCAGATTCTGTAAGTGACAGGTGAAATTTGATCTACAATTTTAAAAGGACCGCACCAGCTAAGGAGAAATTTCCACTCCTTGGTCTGGTTCCTTTGGAAATTGTACAAGTAGACCCTGTCTCCTACTTGGTATTCCTTTTTGGTTGTTTTTAAGTAATATTGAGTCTTCAACCCCTCTGCTGAATTTTCCAGATTCCGCTGAACATACACAAAAGCATGTTGATGGTGTTTTCTTAGATTCTCTACATACTCATGTGTTGTGGAGGTGTTTATCAGTGTCTGCTCTTATGTTGTGCTGAGGTAGTACCATCTGACATCCAGTCATTAGCTTAAATGGAGACATCCGTTTGCAGAAGATGGTGTAGATCAGGACAAGCATCAATCGGATGTCCCAACTTGGCCCAGAATCTGCCACAAACGTTTTTAGAATGCTTACAATTGTTTTATTGTACCTCTCAACTCCCCAACTAGAGGACAGGTGGTATGCAATGTGAAGTTTCCTTTTTAACCCAAGTATCTCAAACATCTCTGTCATCACTTCGCTGGTGAAGTGACTTCCTCAGTCTGACTCAATCCTTTGGGGTAGGCCAAAACGCGAGAAGATGTGGTTTATCATCAGGGCAGCTGCTGTTTCTGCCTTTCAATTTGGGGCCAGGAGATATTGCAATAATTTGGTAAACAAGCATGTTACTGTTAACATGTACTTGTTCCCCCTATTGGAGCAAATCATGGGCCTGATGAAATCTACTTGTAAATCTAACCAAGGCAGTGTCATCCCCCTCTTCTTAAGGGGAGCTTGTGTGTGAGTGAAGTTGGCTGAAATTGTGCACACACAAGACACCCCTTCAAATATTAGTCGAGGTCCTGCCCCATGTGTGGCCAGTATGTAACCTCCTGCAAGATTTCTAGAGCAGTGTGAAACCCCTGATGACCGGCTGTGGACGCGTCATGGGCGTGACTTAGCATCATGCTCCAGAATGAGGTAGGTACCACCCACTGGTCACACCCAGAGATGGATCTCCTCACCAACAAACCCTCTTGGATTCAAAAATTTTATGGACACTTCATCAACACCCTGAGATCCTCTTTCCCAATGCACTCGGTATCTGTCAGAGGAAAGTTCTCTGGGTCCTCCATGTGTTGAAAAAATGTCCCAATAATCGGGTCCCCTTTTTGTGCCATGATTAAATCAACATCTGGGGTTTCCTTACTCCACTGGGCAGTTGAGAGTTCATTGTGAGCATGTGTCTGGGACCTAGTGACAGCAGTGACCTGGATTTCCCCCAACAGGCACTCAATCTCACAGAGATCCCCTTGGATTGCTCTGGTTTTGGCCAGCTGATCAGCTAGGTTGTTTCCAGTTTCGTCTGGCCCCTCTACTCTGGAATGACCCTTGATCTTCTTCCAATAGATGGTCATCCCAATAGAGGTGACCAGATCATCAATATTTTGTATTAGCTTGTCATGTTTAAGCAGTTTGTTATTAGCACACAGCATGCCTCTGGTTTTCCAATTAACCAGGTGTTCCACAAACCCGTTTCGGACATAATCTGAATCAGTGATTATGACCAGTTTGTGCAGTTGGGGTTGGACGGCAGTGAGGGTGGCCTGATGAACTGCCATCAACTCCACCACCTGACTACTGCGGGAGCCGATTTTGTACACAGAGGAGGGTTCCAGGGCATCATTCACCCAGGCATTCCCAACACTGCCCACTAGTTCCTTTTCCCCATTGTTGTGAACATGGTAGGAGCACCTGTCCACATAAACTGTGGGCTTCCCCTGGCACTTGCCTTCTTCATAGACTTTGTGCGGGGAATTCAGGTACGCCTCCATGTTGTTCTGGGTTTTAAGACTTTTGTCCTCGAGACAGTTTTCTCTGGCACAATCATGCAAGTCAGCCAGATCTTGTGCAAGGGGACTCTTCTTGTTTTGGCCATATCTGACCTCCAAAGGGAAGCCTTGCATTGGCAGAATCCAGGAAGTAATTCTGGAATTACTCACATTTCCGGCCCGTATTCTGTCACTTTGGAGGTATTGGAAAGGCTGGTGTGGAGTCTCCACTATGACGTGTTCCCCCTAGATGAACGGGAGGTAATTATTCAATAACCACACAATGGCCAGGAGTGCCTTCTCATAAGCGTTGACAGAGGACAAAGTCTGCTTGCATAGGAGATTACTTTATTACTTTATTGACCTTGTCATGCTTTTGATATAATTGACTGTCTGTCGGATGTACCAAACTGACAGCTATCACACTGGATTAAACCATCAAGAAGAATGGCTTCAGTGTGTCACTTGATGGCTGACCTATAGATTGTCATCACCCCCACTGTTCCAAAAACATCCACTCTTAGAGAATGGTCCGATTTTGACCATGCATTAACTCTATTATTTTTCCTGCATCATACACTGATGCCAGACTGGACCTAGTTCTCTCTCTCTCTCTTCTTTTCCCTTCTCTTTCTCCCTCTCTTCTGTGCCTTCATTGGCGGTAGCTAATTTTCCCAATGATAGGACCCTGATATTCATATATATCACGATTTTCCTACTTTGTGATTCCCCTTCTTGCATTGTCGGGGCAGGTGACCCTAATTGCCGTTTGTTCAGTGCCTATGTTTGCATGTGACTTTGAGGTAAGCTGCCGCTGACTCGGATTGCCTTTGGCTTCAGTTTTGAGCGTGGTGAGGGGGTGGCCCCCTCTTCTCTTTGCTGGCCTCTTTCCCCAACTCGTAGACAGGATTGACATTTATGTTTCCTCTTGCAAGCAACACGGTATGCATGTAATGCCCCTTTAAGATCTAGGCCATTCAGCCGGCGTCACCTGACTAATTGCTATAGTCACGTGCGGCGATGACACGGTATTTCAGGAAGTGAGAGTGTTTTCCACTTTGACTTCCTATTCATCCTTGGAGCCACCCGAGAACGTACGCACACAGCAACATTTCTGGAAGCTGGCTGTGCAGCGGCCACTGCCTGTTAGTTGGCAAGGAACACGCTCAGCGTTCAGACGCATGTAAGAATGGGCCCAATTCTTTCTTTTCATTATTCCCGCTTGTCCGCACTTTGAGTGCTGCTTCCCATTAATTTAATTTTTGCCGATGGGCTCGTGACAGTTTCACTGTGTTTTCTCTTTCTCTGTCTCTTTCTGCTATGGGATTACTATACTATGGACAAGGGACATCGCCGCTTTTGAGGGGATCTGCCTAGTGGTATCTGCTTAATGCAGTACTGCCCACAGCATATCCGTGTAGTCCTGGGTAATGATACCCAGGGACCTTAATTCCATATAATTAACGGGGCTTTCTCTCGAATACAACACATCCTGTGACATAGGTTTAGAGCTCATCAGGGTATGGCATTTTGAGTAACACCAGACCATTTAATGGTTTTCTTATCTGTTTCTCTCCCCCTGTTTTCTTCTTTCTTCTTTTTTCCAGGACGCGGTTCACATTAGGACACTAGGCGATGGGTTTCTTCCCCACCTAGTTTGGATTCATACTGCACCCTCATAAGATTCTGATGTCGCATTACTAAGAGATTCCCTTCCTTCTTTGACTGTTTCCCCTTGGATACACTCAAGAGGAGTGTCTTCCTTCGATTTGAAGGTATGGTTTTGTGATTTACAATATATTGAACTGTTCAGGATGCTTTCCTCTCTGTATTTTAGTTTTTTTGCCACTGGGATAGTAGTGAATGCTGAGATTGATTTAGGCTTTCCTCTCCCCACGTGGCTGGTTGGATTAACTTAATTGTATATTCATGGCAGAGATGCAGGGACGACATTTCCCTTGACATTTTCCTTCCACTCAATTTGGGATTCCCTACGTCTGACTTCTTTCGAGAGTAGATGTGGGAATATTTCCTGATCATTACTATTGGGAATAATATTTTTCTAAACTGCCTGTGTGGAGTTATGTATGGGGTTGCTAGATCAGGTCAAGGTATGTTTTTAACTATGCAGTTTTTACTTTTACTGACGTATTGTCTCACACTACTCTTTTTCTCTTCTTTCTTATGTTATTCCCGTATTTGATGTAACCTTAACTTTGAGTAGCCCTAAGATGGAACGTATTGACCATCTTCACGAATTAAGGAAGGACCGTATGAAGAAGGGGCAAATGGAATAACATCAAGACATTTTTCATTGTCTGTTAACAAGTGCCTTTTGATAAATTATGTGTGGAGAAATTACATGTATTTTGCACAATTGATTACCTAATCTGTCCTGTCCTGAGGAAGATGACTGTCAAGCCTTCTCTCTCCTGCTAGGTTAAGAGACAGACGGCTTAGACACTGTTAACTAGTCGTCGAAACTACCTGTGTTGGATACCAGTACAGCCCATGAGATTGTTGGTAGCTGTACCAGGTACTGGTCGTTGACTATTGTGGTCAGATTGGAGACAAGTATTGCATCTGTTTTATTTTATACTGATGCAATTCTTACTTATCTGTTTATAATAAAATTGATTTTTGATTGGGGACAACCTATTTACCTCACAGGAAACATTGATTGTCTTGACCTGCATGGGTTGGTTCCCTCTATATACATATATAAAAATAAAATGTGTTTATTTCCTTTTTATCTTTTTTCTATTTTTCTATCTATCTTTCTCTTTTTTCTGCCTTACTTTGGCTATATAATTTTGATTTTGAATATAGATAGGGCATTAATTTGAGATTGAAGCTGTCCCCTTTCCCCCCTCCGAATTTCCCTCCTCTTCTACTATCTTCCGACTCCCCATCCTACTTATTTCTCCATCCTCTCAGCCTTCCCCCTCCTAGCACTTACTCCTATCATCTGTTCCCTTGACCTTTGATAGCAGCATGTCTGTCTCCCCTCCACCCCCCCTTGTTCTTCTCCCTCCTCCCCCACCCCTGCTTTGTAAATTTGTCACTGACAAATTTGCTCAGTAGCGTGCCTTGTTCATCTCCTTCTCCCCACTCACATCCCCCCCGTCCCCACTCCCATCCCTCCGTTTGTTACCTCCTGCACTACATCAATTGTCATCAGACATAGTAATGTTACTGCTTGCTTTGTTCTCCTTCTTATCCATTATCTCTGGCCTTACTTGTTCTATGCACTTGCACTATCAGAAATGTCGACAGGCCTATTACGATAGTTATTTTTCACATTCTGTATTGCTTCAAGGACTTTTACTGAATGTAACTGTATTTTCCTAAGTTCCCTCCCTCCTTGAAGCGCTTTGAAACACATTGTGTATAGGCGCTATATAAGTAAACAATCAATCAATCAATCAATCCTCTGATGCAATATTTTTCTGAATGATTTTATGCACAGTGTGTCCACTTTACACATTAGGACGCTCATTAGACCAATGTGCACCTTAATTGGAGATGTGCATTACTGATTGTGTGTTTTTATGCTGTTTTTATTGTGATTTCAGCACCATGTGTAATGTAATTGAATATGTGTCTATTAAAGATTGAATGATTTTTTACTTTCCTTGACCTGGCCTATCTCCTCATTTAGCTCTCACACAGTGAGCAATTTATCCTGTTGATTCGCTCAAGGGATTGATTCACGTGACCCTCCTTTCTCTTTTGCTTATTTTTCTGTTACTCCCCTGGGTCTATGTGGTTGGGGACGCCTATCCTGGATTACATAATACTGCTGTCAAGCATGTATTTGAGAACCCTGTCTCCAAGAAGAACTCCTTGTTTTTGACAAGGTAAGCGAGACAAGGCGCTTGTGAGAGACTTCTTTTGAGTTGCTTTACTGCCACGGCCTGTTCTGGACCCCAGTCCCACTTGACCCCCCCCTTCAACATATGGATCAGGGGTCTTGTGACCTCTGCGTAATCCTCAATGAAGTTCATCCTGTAATTAGTCAGTACAAGGAGGCTTCTTAGCTCATGCAGAGGTGTGGGGCTCTTAGTTTTAGGAGTGCTTCCACTTTCTTCTCATGGGGACAGAGACCCTCATGAGTTATTTCATGTCGCAAGAAGTTGACACGGGTCCTGCACCACTGTGCCTTCTAGAAGGACTGTTTTGCTGTGGCAACCCTCAACTGCATCAGAACATAACGGATTTCTGCTATGTGTTCCTCCACAGTGGAGGTTTTCATCAAGACATCATCCACATAGGCCAGGTTACCCCTTTCACCCAAGTTGGGCATGGCCTTATGTAAGAAGATGTTGAATTTGTTGCCAGAGTTTATGTATCCGAAGGGAGTCCAGGGTACACGTGTACTTCTGCCCCCTGATGGTAAAGGCCAGCTTGTATTGGTCCACCCTACTGACGGGGACAGTCCAGTGCCCATTTGTCAGGTCAATGGCAGTGTTCACCTTTGAACCCTGGATCTGGGCCAGTCCTTGGTCAATGTAGGGGAGACGCCATCGGGACATGTGGACCCGTTTGTTCAGCTGCCTAAGGTCTGCGCAGAGTCTCCATTGGCCATTTGGTTTTAAAATCCCCAGCACTGAATTATTAAAGGTGCTTGTGGACTGGACTAATTATCCCATGGGACGCAATGTTTTTGATTATTTCTGTCAGGGACTCCATGGATGCAAGAGGCAAGCAATATTGCTTCACAAACACAGGAATCATTCAGGGTCTGTGGAAATTGTTGTAGTATGGATCTCGGTGCAACCACAGTCGTATGAGTCCACAGCAAAGAGATCTTGAAAATCTAAGAACACCTGTTTCAACTTTTGCCTTTGCTCCTCAGTCTCAAAGGCATCAGCGAGGTTGACCTGCTCTTCGACCATTTGCCTGAAGCCTGGAAAGACTTCTGGTTTTGATATCTCAGCATCCTTCTCCAGCTGGGTGGAGAGGTCCCTGATTAGAGCATTGACCTGGAGAGAGGGTTTCAGGTAGGAGAGGCCGTCATTGTGGACCGGGAATTTCCCCTCATCCTGCCTGATGTCACAGGTCACCTCCTCTTCCCCGTAAGGGCAAGAAGAATACACCAGGAAATTCCCCCCTTGCTGGGTGAAGATCCTGTCTGGTGGTATGTCATTGTCACTATCATTGTCAAAGCAGTCATTGGGGATTGGTCATATCAGTTCGTTTCCTAGATCCATGGACAAATGTCAGTCATCAACCGCCATTCCAATAAGGAAGCCTGCGCCCAGAGTGATACTCCTAGGGTCGCTGTTATCCATCAATATTGGATTGGTTTGTGTTCTACATTGACTAATGCTGTTGGGTTCAACCCCAACCCCTGCTGCTGGAGATGGGCATTGAGATGTAAATATGCATCAGGATTCTGCAGTTTCTGTCCTCTTTTAATTTTTAATTCAAGTGGGAATTGTCGGGTCCATCCTGGTATGGTGACCTTCTCTCCAATTTGAATTTCAACTGCATACAGCAGCAATTGGGCTGACCGAAATGCTTTCTTAGAATCATCAAAGCCCATGGGATTGCCCCCTAGTCGGGACCAGGCCTTATTATTTATAATTTTATAAGGTTCAAATTAATTGAAAACCGATTGAGAATGTCACTGCCTAAATAGAATGCACACGGGACATCTCGCACAACAATTATGTTCTATGCTTTTGTCACCTATAGAAATTTTGAGCATACAGCTGCTAGGCAGGAGATGTTTGGAATTGGGAGTTTTGGACATTTCTTTTTCTTTTTATTGTTGAGTTTTAATCAAAAATTTGATTTTTTTTACAACATCTTTAGCTTTTGTTTCCTTAATCATGTTTGGTCTCTTTAGTTTGAATCTTACGCTTCTAAAGGTTCTGGGTATTGTTGTTGTGGTATGAGAGAAGGAAAAGGGAAAAGGGGAGAAGGCAGTCCAAGCAAAAGGAAAAGGTCTTAATATTTCCGTTTCGTTTCAAGTCAAGTTTTTCTACTAGGATTTGAAGGATCTTAAATGTCGCTAGTTGCCATGATGTGCGATCGCCGCTAATCATCCTTTTCCACCATGGAGAAGGTATTTCGTGTAGGAAAGCCGCATCTCCATCAAACTTGTGCAGGACAGTGTTAAGTGACAAATGGTCTCTTTCTCTTTGTCACAGAATCTACAGATGTTAGTCAGAGAATATTTTCTTATGTGACGTACTTCGTTGGTGTCTAGAAGGTTTAGTCTTGCTCTCATTCTGAGATTGCGTGCCAATCAGCTTGGGAATTTTTTGATATAGTTCTGGAGTTCATCTTGTTTCTTCCATACCGAAGGCAAGTGAGAAGCAAGCTTATATTCGGACGCTACATCGAGAGTGCGGATCCAATCCATATATTTTATTTTTTTGGTTATCCTTGTAGGGATGTGATCAGGTCATCTTCGGTGCATTAGATCGTTTTTAGTAGAGCTAGATTTTCTTCTTTCCATCGGTTAAGCATTGTGCAGCTTCCCGCTTGGATTTCTTTAAGTACCAGCTCATGAAGAAAGGAGCAGTTTGGGAGAATACATTTCCTGTAGAGCATCAGTGTGTTGCAATCAACGGTGCCTTGAAGGGAAAGCAGACTGAGATCTCTGCATATCAGTATGATCGGAGATGAGTCTGGTAAACCGAAAGCCGTCCTCCAGAAATAAGCTTCTAGTTTAGGCCAGCAAGTCTTGGGTAGACATGGCATAGCTTCTGAGCCGTACGTCACGATAGGAACCACTTTTTGTTTATAGAAGTCCAGTAGTGGAATGGTCGAAAATCTACCAAATATTCTATCTATTGCTTTGCTTTTTGTTGCTATGCTTCGGATTTTGTTGGACAGAGAATCTTGCATGGCCACGGCTTTTGCTGAATTGTCTAAGATTACGCCCAAGTATTTAAGTTCTTGACTTTTTCGATTTTAGTTTTTTCGAAGGACCAGTTGAATTTATCCTGGTTTTTGGCTGTGCGTTCCATCACCATGATTTTAGTCTTGTCGATGTTAATTTCTAGATTGTTTTCGATGCAGAATAGTTGTAAGTTGGTGAGTTGGCGTTGAAGGCCTATAGGCGTCAAGTCTAGTAGGATGAGATTGTCTGCATATAGTAGCCTGGTGAAGCTTGTTTGTGCAATTTTAGGTGGGAAGGATCTAATCAGGGCTTCTGAGTGTTGGTAGTCTCCCATGTAAGCGATGAAAAGGGCCGGTGCTAGCGGGCAGCCCTGTTTGACTCCTCTTTTTGTGTCGATTTGAGCAGATGGGCATGCTCGCTGGTTTAGCCTCACTTTAATGTTAGTATCAGTGTGAAGTGCTTTGATGGGCTTTAGAATGTTGCTTGGGCAGCCCCAGGCGGTTAGTTTCTGCCAGAGCCTAGTGCGATCGACTCGATCAAAGGCCTTAGAGAAGTTTCTAAAAGCCATGTATAATTTTGGGTGGCCGTCCTTCACTTTGTTTTTTAGAATGGTTAGCAAAAGGATGTTGATCGTAGTTACCAGTGTTTTTTTTTAAAACCGGCTTGAAAGTTGTCATTACATGAGGCTCGTGGAGCCCAAGATTGGAATTTTTTCAGAAGCAGGGAGCCAAAGACTTTTCCTATAGGATCCAATAGGGCAATAGGTCGATAGTTTGTGGGATCTTGCTTGTCTCCTTTCTTATAGATCGGGACCACTATTGCAGATAGCCATGTAGGGGGAACCGAGTGTACAACCGCACATCTCATGAACACTGATCTTATAAATTTAGCCCATTCGGCAGGGTGAGATTTTAAGTCAAAATTAGTGATACCGTCGGGGCCAGGTGCTCGTGATGTATTCAATTTTCTGATGATGTCACAGATGTCATCTAGATCGTCCAGCTTTATCCAGCCTTCAGTTTGGTTCAGGGGTTTGAAGTCAGCCATCATTGTCTGCGGAAGAGTATATTCCGATGGATTACGGTATGGCAGCTGGAAGAGTGATCGGAAATGAGCTGCCCAGGTGGCTTTATCAATAGTGTTAATGATTTCTGGGCCATTTGGTGAAGATGCTTTGTTCAGCAATGACCAGAATTCTTTTGAATTATTAGAGCAGATGGATTTCAGCAGGGTTTCAGCATCTTGTTGATGTAATGTCCATCAGTGCCTTCTCGCCCAAGTTTTGTATTCTCTGGTCATTTCTTTGATTGCTAATTTTCTTTCGGTCGTAGGAAGTGTTGCTGATCTTTAGGCTTTTCTGAAGGCACAGCATCTTACGACCAGGAGTTTGTCATATGAATGGGTGGGCGTTTGAAGGTTTTTGTTGGAGTTACCTTTCTGCGTCCTGTATGAGATCAGCAAGGGAGCATAATCAATAGCATCGGGTTTCGGTGTGTAAGTTGGATTTGTGCATCGGTTCGTGAGTTCTCTTATGCTGTGTGCTATCAGGCGCAGTCTGTTTCTTTGGGTATTTTGTTCCAGTCTGACCTCCATCCTATCCTGGTTAGTATATGATGATTTCCAAGTGGTTACCAAGATGTTATGATCACTAGATAGAGTTTGGAGGACGTCAAACGAGGTTGTTAAAGATAGAATAGGTTCAGAAACAAAGGTGTAGTCAATAGTTGATGTTGATTTATTGTTTGCCCAAGTTGGGAGTCGAGTATTGCTTTTATATACTGTATCAAAGTTATGAAGTTTTTCTTGACTTCATCATTTTGAGCCACAATTTGCCTCGTCGTTCTCCCAGTGTTTTTTCTTTGGAAGGTTTTGGGTTACAGAGGGCGTTTAGGTCACCACTGTCATGATGCCTACCACCGGGCATCCAGACCAAGTCCATCAACCCCGAAAGCAGGCATCATGTTACCTGGAGCAAACCCAGCAACCCCTGTTATTGGCTATCTGGGTACAGTCCTGGTGCCTATGGGGCCAGGCTCATATGGGACATCAGTCCTGGCGCCTATGGCGCCAGGCTCATATGTTAAAACTTACCTGATGCAGACCATGCTGCAAGGGATCCAAGCATCCAAGCCCATGTGAGGCTTGAAGGGACTATTTTATCTTAGGAACTATTTTGTTACTCGGTGTGGTTGTGGAGGAATACTTACCTGGGACTACTTTGAAGGCTATTTAAACCACGCCCGAAGAGCAGCACATGCTTTGCGTTATTCTGCATCCAGCAGCGTAACGCTCACGTGTCTGCAGTCAGCATCCGGCATCCTGCCACGCCCTCCTCGAGTCCAGAGCGCCTAGAAAGAAGGGAAAGAAGAAGCAAGGTTAGAACAAGAACTTTACTGGATTTCTTACCTGATTTCGGATTCAGCGCATCTTCGAACCAGAAACAGACTTCATTTTAAATGCGTTGCATCGCCAGCAGCAGTGCCGCGCCATACTCACTGTTCCTCGCAGCATCTCTACGATCCGGTGCTGTCTCCATCATCAGGTTGCCCCATTCCACCACCTAAGGGGGACAAGAAAATAACAAGGTGAGCCAAGGGAACAAACAAGGACAATCTCTTGCCACCATATGCTTACCTGATTTTACCGCAGGAGGTATTATCCACCAGCACGCCAAATCTTCCTACGCTGCACCTGCAAGAAAAGAGAAAGCAGCGAGTTAAACCTTGGCATCATTTACCGGACAGTGTTACAAAACACAGACTCTTACCTGAACGCTTTCAGCTGCCAGAAGACGATCATCTTTTGGGTCTAAGCTGAAAGAAACAAGGAATTGGACAAGAGTGATTATTCGGACATTTTGAACTCTTAGAACTATATACTTACGGCCTTTCGCCCGGAGGTTTGGAGCCAAGATTTGTCCAGAACTCTTCCAATACCCTCAAGCCAGTGAAGTAACTGGCCATCAACGCGTCCCTGCATTCTTCGCAGGATAGAGAGCTCATCATACAAAACTATAAGGTGAGCTTTGTGAAAGGTAATGTCAGAAGTGATAAGTGGGGACGAAGCTAGGTGGGCCAGTCCAGTCAGTCATCTCTGCACTACGGATCACGTTGGTGGAGACCGTGGCTGCCCAGTTCCGCTCGACACCACTGTGGGGGCCAGGTGAGCGTAACAGAACGCGAAGCCTTCCTACAAATTCTCACCCGGGTGTCATGGAGACCTCAGAAACTGACCAACTGGTGCAATTATTAGGGGAACTTAGGGCTGAAGTACATGCCACTCGCTCAGGAGAGAGTTGATTGTTTCGAAGGAACGCACTGATGACCTTGCTAGACAATTACTGCAAAACCAAGCGGGGCAAACACCCCTACTGGGACTCGGGGGGATTCCAAACCCTGTTTCACCAAGCAAACCTGTGCAAGTGATTTTACCATGCAATGGGCCTCATTCCGAGTCGGGCGGTAAGGGTTAATGGTCACCAGTAACGAGACCGGTCCCGTTAAACCCTTACCGCCCTATTCCGAGTTCCCTTTGCGGGTTGGAACTTAACACCTGCTTTTTGCAGGCGTTAAAAAACCAACCCGCAAAGGGACCTTGGAGCTAATTACGGCACCGTAATTTACGGTGCCGTAATTAGCACCTTCCCCATTCCCATTGTGCCGTATGGGGCAAAAATGGGAATGGGAAGGGCCCATGGTGAATGGGGAATTACTGACCCCGCCAACCTTGGAATGGGGCGGTAATTCCGCCATTCACCATGGCGGAGTCGGAAAGATAACGGCGTCAACCAAGGCGCTAATAGCACCTTGGTTAACGCCAGGGTCGGAATGAGGCCCAATATCCCTTTAGCCCGCCAGAACGCTTTGCGGGGACCCGAAAAGATGTGCCGTGTTCATGAACCAATGCCGTTTGTACTTTTTATGCAGACCTGGAGCCTTTCCAAATGATCAAGCCAAAGAAGCCTTCGTATTATCCTATCTCAGCGGCAGTGCAGCGGATTGGTCAATCCCACTAGTCAATCAGGATGACCCTATTCTTCAGGATTTTCAGGGTTTCCAAATGAGCATGGAAAGACTACTTGCCCGGCACGCTCAAGGACAGTCCCTGGATAATGAACTTTTGTCCCTACGACAGGGTAACCAAAACCTTGTAACCTATATAGCAACCTTTAATAGGTTGGTAGTGGAAACTGGATAGCCTGAGGAAAAACATGTTACGTTGTTTCATCGGGGACTTCGAGGAGAACTCAAAGCTGTTTTGGCTCAAGTTGTGCACCCACCTCAAGACTCTGCTGAATATATAGATTTAGTGGTCCAGTTAGATCACAGACTTCAGAATCGAAAGGCTGATCGAGCCAAGTTTGAGAACCGGGTGGTGGTTAAACCCAACGCTACCCCCAAAGGAACAGATGCCTCAGAACCCATGCAAATCGGAGGAGTTAAAGGACCCTTGACACAGAAGGAAAGAGAAAAGAGGCGGCAAATGCAATTATGCCTATAGTGTGGAACTTCGGGACATTTTCTACGGGATTGCCCTGTAAAACCACCCAAGAAGGTGGTAGGAGCTGCTGATAAAAGCCATATGGAGCCTGACTCGGGAAACGACCACGCCCGACAAGCGTAGATGTCCGCTTGCCGAGCTTGAAGAAGGATGCTCAGACCTCGCATTTCATCATACCAATGGTCCTCATAGATCCAGGGCAGCCATCGCGTATGCACGCAGTTAGGGCATACATTGATAGCGGGGCCATAGGAAACTATGTGGACCATGAATTGGCTTCTAGGATGAATCTACCTCTCTGCAGAAAGACCACTTCGGATGTCATCACCACAGTCGATGGAACTGAAATTGCCTCTGGGCCTGTAACTCATTCCACCGTAGAGATGACATTATTGGGTCAGGATGGGCATCGAGAGACTATTGTGCTTGATTTAATCAAAGCCCCACAGTTCCAAATAATACTGGGGATACCTTGGTTGGAAACACATAATACTTATATTGATTGGCGAGAGAAGAGAATAACCTTCCCGGATTGTGTACAAACCTGTTACCCAAAGAAAAATCAGAACGCAGGCCTGGCCACAGTAACCAGAGTAGTCATGCAACTACCTCCAGAATACCAAGAATTACAGGATGTCTTCCAAAAGGAACAGGCAAACACCTTACCTCCTCACAGATCGTACGATTGTCAAATCAATCTCATACCCGGTGCACAACCCCCTTGTAGCAGGATCTATGCCCTTACAGAACCTGAGAACCTTCACCTACGACAATACTTAGACCAGTACCTTGCCAATGGCTTTATTTGCCCATCCAAGTCCCATGCATCTTCAGCTTTGTTCTTCATACCCAAAAAGGAAGGTGACCTCAGAATGTGCATAGACTACCGCGCATTGAACCAGATAACTGTTAAGAACTGATACCCGTTGCCTCTGATCCCTGAACTACTAGACCAAGTGAAGGACGCCTGTATATACACTCAATTAGCTCTCCGGGGCATTCCATCTGGTACGTGTAAAAGAGGGCGACGAATGGAAGACTGATTTCTGCACTAAGTATGGGTTATTCGAATACCAGGTGATGCCTTTCCGGTTGTGCAATGCACCAGCAGCCTTCCAATACTTCATGAACGATGTCCTTCGTGAACTCATTGATGTTTGTGTTGTCATGTATATCGATGATATTCTAGTATACTCCTCTTCAGTATCTGACCATGTGAAGCATGCCGAGCAGTCCTTGAGAAATTGCGCCAGCACAAACTATTTGCAAAACTAGAAAAATGTGTTTTTCATGCCACAGAAGTTGAATTCCTTGGGTTTATCCTGACCCCAAAGGGAGTCCGAATGGACTCACGGAAGGTGGACGCAATCCTTAAGTGGCCATCACCAAGTTCAGTTAAAGGAGTACAAAGCATGCTCAGCTTTGCCAATTTCTACTGCAGATTCATCCCAGATTTTTCACATGTCGTACATCCCATCACCGTACTCTTGCGAAAAAATAAACGCTTTATGTGGACTAAAGAAGCTGAAAATGCCTTCCAAGAGCTGAAAGTGAAATTCACATCTGAACCTGTGTTAAAGCACCCGCTCCCTGAACTTCCATACATAGTGGAAACTGATGCATCCAGTCTAGCCATGGGAGCTGTCCTGTCTCAAAAGGACCCTGAAACTGGCCAGCTTCGTCCAGTAGCATTTTGGTCCAGAAATTTCTCGGCACCCGAGTTAAACTATGCGGTTACCGACAAGGAGTTATTAGCTATTAAATCAGCCTTCAAGGCTTGACGGCACTATCTTCTCGGTGCCAGGCATACCATTACTGTGATCACCGATCACCGGAACTTACAGTATTTAAAAACAGCCAAGGCCCAATCGTCACGACAACTCCGATGGGCATTGTTCTTTGCCGAGTTCGATTTTGTGATAACCTATCGACCAGGTTGTAAGAATGGTAAAGCAAACGCCTTATCCCGAATAGGGATGGGAGAGTCAGAAGTGAACCCAGAACCAGTACCTATAATTTCCGAACAAAGGATTCTTGGCATGACTACTCTACAGACACTAGAGGACATTCAGGTAAAGATCCAGCAACTCTTTGATCCTACAGCCCTGCAGGACTGGGTAAAGAAAGGCATGGACTACTCTGTCACCAATGATCTCCCTTATTACCAAGGGAGGCTATTTCTGCCACACAAGGAACTACAAGAGCTAGCCATTTCCCGTTATCATGATACCCTAATGGAGGGGCACCCAGGTATTGCAAAAACTGAAGCTAAAATTAAAAGACAATTCTGGTGGCCCACCTGGCGAAATGATATTAAATCATTTGTGATGTCTTGTGGCATTTGCGCACAAAACAAAAGTCAAAAGAAAAAAACCAGCTGGACTCTTACAACCTTTAGACATTCCACCTACACCATGGCACACCTTATTGTTAGACTTTATTACCGATCTACCTCCTTGTAATGGGTTTAACACCATTCTAGTCATTGTGGATCTTTTTTCCAAGATGGCCGACTTTATTCCTTTAAAAGGACTACCTTCAGCCTCAATCCTGGCCAAAGAATTCCTCGAAAACATTGTTTGCATACATGGATTTCCGTCCGTGTTGGTCTCTGACCGGGGCAGTCAATTCATTTCTCATTTTTGGAAAAAATGCTGTCAATTGGCGCAAATCGATGTGAGGGTATCGACCAGTCACCACCACTAGACCGATGGTCAAACAGAGAGGACCAACCAGACTCTCGAACAATACCTGCGTTGTATGTTACATCAGACGGAGAGTAATTGGAAAGACATTCTTTGGATTTCCAAATATGCATACAATAATTCAGTACACTCTGGAACTGGACAAAGCCCCTTTTATACCATATACGGGCACCACCCTCGAACCTCAGAACTTGACTCACCTCAACACTTAGAAATGCCCGCATGGAACCATCTGCACGCTACTATTACACAAGCCTTTAAGAAAGCAACTGAACATTTGAAACATGCGAAAGAAAAGTACAAGAAAAATGCTGATCAGCATCGAAGTGATGCTCCACAATACCAAATTGGGGATCAAGTTTGGTTGGCCACAAAACACATACCTCCAAAGGGAAAGCAGACCTTTAACCCTAGATATTTGGGACCTTACCTTATTAAGGCCATTATCAACCCGGTGGCCGTCAAATTGGAATTACCTGCTAGTATGCAAATTCACCCTGTCTTCCATGTGTCACTTCTGAAGCCAGTACAACCTGGGACAAGACTAACCAAGCCACCTGACCCCGTCCTTATAGACGGGGAACTCGAATTTGAAGTGAAAAGTATCCTGGACTCCAAAATGGTTAAGTCAAGACTGGAAAGGTTACGGACCACAAGAACGGTCATGGGAACCTAGTGACCATGTTCATGCACCTAGGTTGGTGAGAAGATTCCACCGGAATTTCCCAGACAAACCAAGGCCAAGGGGAGGAACGACTTTAGGAGGGGCCTTGGGGGGGAGTGCTGTCATGATGCCTACCCACGGGCATCCAGAACAAGTCCATCAACCCCGGAAGCAGGCATCATGTTACCTGGAGCAAACCCAGCAACCCCTGTTAGGGGTTATCTGGGTACAGTCCTGGCGCCTATGGCACCAGGCTCAAATGTTAAAACGTACCTGATGCAGACCATGCTGCAAGGGATCCAAGCATCCAAGCCCATGTGAGGCTTGAAGGGACTATTTTATCTTAGGAACTATTTTGTTACTCGGGTGTCGTTGTGGAGGAATACTTACCTGGGACTACTTTGAAGGCTATTTAAACCACGCCCGAAGACCAGCACATGCTTCGCGTTATTCTGCATCCAGCAGCGTAAAGCTCACCGTGTCTGCAGTCAGCATCCAGCATCCTGCCACGCCCGCCTCGAGTCCAGAGCACCTAGAAAGAAGGGAAAGAAGAGGAAAGGTTAGAACAAGAACCTTACTGGATTTCTTACCTGATTTCGGATTCAGCACATCTTCGAACCAGAAACATACTTCATTTTAAACGCGTCGCATCGCCAGCAGCAGCGCCGTGCCATACTCACCGTTCCTCGCAGCATCTCTACGATCCGGTTGCTGTCTGAATCATCAGGTTGCCCCATTCCAGCACCTAAGGGGGACAAGAAAACAAAAAGGTGAGCCAAGGGAAGAAACAAGGACAATCTCTTGCCACCATATGCTTACCAGATTTTACCGCAGGAGGTATTATGCACCAGCACGCCGAATCTTCCTACGCTGCACCTGCAAGAAAAGAGAAAGCAGCGAGTTAAACCTTGGCATCATTTACCGGACAGAGTTATAAAACACAGACTCTTACCTGAACGCTTTCAGCTGCCACAAGACGATCATCTTTTGGGTCTAAGCTGCAAAAGAAACAAGGAATTGGACAAGAGTCATTATTCAGACATTTTGAACTCTTAGAACTATATACTTACGGCCTTTCGCCCAGAGGTTTGGAGCCAAGATTTGTCCAGAACTCTTCCTATACCCTCAAGCCAGTGAAGTAACTGGCCATCAACGCACCCCTGCATTCTTCGCAGGATGGAGAGCTCATTATACAAAACTTTAAGGTGAGCTTTGTGAAAGGGAATGTCAGAAGTGATAAGTGGGGACGCCGTGAGGTGTTACTACTCAAATCCACAGGTGGCTAATTCCCTTTCCCCGTCTTTAGGAGACTACTTCTATGGGTCAAGCAGATGAAGCTAGGTGGGCCAGTCCAGTCAGTCATCTCTGCACTACGCATCACGTTGGTGGAGACCCTGGCTGTCCAGTTCCGCTCGACACCCCTGTGGGAGCCAGGTGAGCGTAACAGCCACATACTATAATGTGGTAGGTGTTATAGGTGGTTCATACTTCGTCGATGGTATTCTCAATTAGGGCCAAAAAGTGTTTTTGGTCAATTGCAGTAGGGTTCCAGTAGACGATTAGTACTGCTATGGGAATCGTCTGTTGGGGTGCCTTGTCAGGGGAGGAAACTTTCCATGTTAACAGAAGTGCAAGTAGCGAATAATTTGAGACGATTATATCTGCTATTGCCAGGCCACTGTTCATTCGGCATGCAGTAAGCAGACCCGAAGATGGTCGGCCAACTGGACGTTTTGATGCCGGAGCCAGACGGAGATCAAAACCGTTGAGCAATGGAGTTTTGGTCAACCAGGTCTCCTGGAAACACCACAGATCAGCAGATCCCAGGTTAACATCACTAAGCGAGGTTAAGTGTTTATGTCCCCTTGTGATGCTGGAAATGCATCGGAGGGACGTGGCCTCTGTATCCATGTCCTTTACTGCTTTTTATTGTGTGTTCTGTCGTGTTTTTCATGCAGGAGTTCATGTGGGACTCCTGGCGGTGCAGCTCTCTCTCTTTTGGTTTGGTGAACGGACCCGTGGGATTCCCTTATGGCACCCATGGGTGGGGGTACAACCCTGTGCCCCTAGTGTATGTTTTTGGGCACCTGTGGGTGGCCCACAGAGCACGGTATGGGCTGGTGGCAGCTCCATGCTGAAATTGACAGGTGTGCAGAGTATCCTCCATTTTGGGATACCCCGGCCCTGCAATTGGGATCAGTTGATTCCTGATGGAAAACAAGATGGCCCCTGTGGCCTCTTGCTTTCTATTACCCATTACCTTGTTTTCCCAAAGTCCTGGGAAGTCCTGACTCTATCCCTTCCCCCTGACTGGCTGTTGGGTGAAAATGCCATATATGGTATTGTTGTTAAGGCCCGGCCAGACTAGGTGGAGCCTTCCCGGAGATGCATGTTGTGGGTACCTCCTGTTGGTGGGACCTGGGTGAATAGAGTGTGTGACAAATACGCATTCTGTGTTGTGGATGTCTAGTATCTGGTGGTTGACACAATGACTGAGACAACCGTGCCCGAAACCGGTATGAATGCAGCTTGGAGTGTTGAATGGCTCGGTACTTGTCCCAATACACATAACCTATTGTGAGTGTCTGGAGGGAAGTGAATGGCCTGAATACCTCATGTGCCTGATTGGCTGCCTGCCTGCATGAATGCCCATAGTCATGATTGGATGCTTGAGTGTGACCTAGCGGAATGAATGAGAGATCAACAGTATATCTGGGGACCTCTCACTTCTAGGAATCGTGTTCAGAAGCTGAAGTCCACTACGACGAGTAACTGGAGTAACTGACGCATGACCTTGAAGCCCTGCTGGACGAGAAGAATTGCTGTTGCTCTCCTTCACAATCTGAAAGCTGCTGTGTTTCCAAGGACTGACCCAGAGAGGACCTGGTAAGGCGCCCTCTTCCCGATCCACGAGGGAACATCGTGCACAGCTGATCTTTGCCAAAGCTCCCTGGTAGATAGACCTACAACAGGCTGTCGACCCGATACGGGGACTGCTGCAGAACTCCAAGGAGAAGCACTTGGACTGTTGTCCGCCACTGTCAACGACCGCCGTCGGCGACCGGAGCCGCCGTGCTCCCGTTTGCCTAAGAACTTCTATTGATCATCGGACGCTCTCGTCTGCATCGTCACCCGCTTGTCTCCCGCTGGAGAAGGCCCGACCATCGACGCGCCGAGGAGTATCCATCGGTGGGTTTCCCGCCACCTAAAGACCACAGACACGCTGACGACTCGACGCCCTTGCTTGGCCACAGTTCTTCATCATCTCTTTGCGGTCCAGAACTATTGTCACTGAGGTGCCCCGCACGCCTCTTCCTTGCAGGACGCCAACGCTCTGTCATCGACGAGCACCGCTAGGAATGAAGCTGCCACTTCCCTGCCATAGTTCACCCTGTTCACCGTCAGACTTTCGACGACCCGTGACTCCTGCCTTAAAGGGAGGGCACTCAAGAAGGATCGGTCGACGCATCGTCGGAGAATTCTACTCCGCCAGGTACATTGGGGGGGTAAAACCTTAATAGGAAGAAGTAAGACTATCGAACATTATATGGACTGGACTTGTGCTATATATCTTTATTTACAGGTTGCCCAGGTGGGGGGATCTCCACACAGAACTGTGCATACGGGTAGGGGTCAGTATTCTGCCTTTTGTTTCAACCATCTTACGTTCCTGCCTATCTCTATTGCTGGTTTCCTCGTTATTAATCTGTGTGACATTTTAACTGTACAGTTGATGCACTTTAATGAGATTTGATAACATTAGTGGTACCACTTTAGAATTGTATATATTTATCATTATTGACTTCCAAGTACAAAGTGGCTTATTGTGATTGTGTACATACCTTTGAATATTAATTATATAAAGACTGTGTTTTCAGTAATACAGTCTGTGGACATTCCTTTGTGTGGGTTCGGGGACTACACTATACTTAAGAACCAGCCAGCATCACCTGCTGAGAAGCTAGGCCTTGATTGCTCGTCCATTGCTACCGTAACAGAGAATCTTAGCTGGGGTCCGCTGTGCCTCTCCTCTACCATATAGAGAGCGGAAGTACAGACACCCCCTACCGCTCTTTACACTGGTGGCAGCGGTGGGATGCTTATGGTTTTTAGAATCAGTGTATAACCGTGCCACTTACAAAATATCTGCACTTTATTCGATTAAGGTTTGGGTGTGTACAAAATAACTGCATTACAAGCAATGGAGTCTATTGCGAATGGTAAATTGACTCGGATGAGCTTAGAGGCTCTCCAGAGTGCTTGTGAAGCCAGGGAGTTAGACTTTGTGGATAAGTCTCGGGCTTAGCTGATAGCTCCCCTGGTGGACAATAGACCGATGGTGAAACTCTTGATGAGAGGGGGAATGCAACCAATGAGGACTCTGCCGCTGGGGTTTCTACTGAATCTGTTTCTGGGATTGCTGCCATTCCTGCTGCCTCTGTTCGAGAACCCCAGCAATTCCATGGAACTTGAGTTATTAAGGATAAAATTGGCCTTTGAATATCGCAAGTTGGAAATAGATGCTGAGTTTAAGAAGTAGGAGTTGGCTCAACAAGTGGTGCTCAAGAATAGGGATCTTGAACTCAAGAATAAGGATCTTGAACTCAAAGACAAGGACGCTGAATGTCAGAGAATCCAGCTAGAGAAAGCTTGAGTGGAGACTTCAGCGAAACCCAGTGAGAGTGTCACGTCCCCAGCAACTAAGTTTATGAAGGATTTGGTTGGTGTGTTTTCAGAGGGTTCTTATATCCTCCAATGGATTGAAGCGTTTGAAATGGCTTGTGCATTTCATGATGTTGACAAAAGAGATTGGGCTAAGTGTTTGCTAAACAGAGTGCCTCAAACTGGATATGACTGTATTCTGGAGCTGAGTGTGGAAGAAAGGGGTCAGTATGAGTGTATGAAATCTGCTTTGATTGCCAAGTTTGGCAAGACGCCTACCCAATACCTTAAAAGGTTCAGTGATTTTAAGAAAAGAGAGAATGTTTCTTGGGTTGATTGGGTGAGTGCTGCGCACATGAATATGATGGGGTGGATTGATGATTACAAGGTGAAAACCTTTGTTGAATTGTCCCACCTGTTGTTTTTTTAGCATTTTTCTGAAGCCTGTTCACCAGAGCTGCGTCAGTATGTTGCTGACCAGAATATTTTGGATCCCTTTAAGCTGGCTAGGTTGGCTGACAAGTGAGTCTTCCACCGGGTGTCTCCTAAGGACTCCAGTGGGAAGGACAAGGACGAAGAAAAGGGGGCCTCACAGAAAGCTGAGGAGTCCCAAAAGCAGTCACAGTCGAATAAACCTAAAACCTCCTCTCCTAAGACCCAAAAATCTAGTGGGGATAAGTCATCTGTGGGTGGGAATAAGAGTAGTGGTCCACCTGCTGCAAAGCAGGCTCCCAGTGGTTCCAGTACCGTACTCTGCACTCCCGGCACTTGTTGGGACTGTGGGGCTCTGGATCACAAAAGGGGTGACTCCAAGTGTAAAGGTAAGGCACTCGGAGAACAGGCTGTCAGCCTGACCTACCCTTACCCCATGTCTGAGGTGGAGGCCACTGTCCTCCCCTCCTCTACAGGAATCACTTTTGGTGCTCCCGTAGAGATTTCCTTAGTGTCCCTTGGGGCCCGGGACCAGTACACGGAAGTACTGGCGACTATCCCACAGAACACCCATAGATTTTTGAGAAGTGTCCTCCTGAATGGCCAGCCTTCTAATGGTTTGAGAGACACTGGGGCAAGCATGACAGTGGTGGACAGGACCCTGCTCAAGCCAAAGGACTATGTAGATGCTCCTCTGAGAACCACCAGGTTTGCTGGTGGGCCTCCCAAATTATCGTCTGTAGCCGGAGTCACACTCGTAATTGGAGACAAGACATCAAAGCTTCCTGTCCTGGTTCAGGAAAACGTCCCTGCTAACATTCTGTTAGGTAATGATCTAGTCGAGTTGGGATTGATCGCGGATGGTCTTCCCATGACTGCCGCTGCGGTCACTAGATCACAGGTGACACCGGGTCTGGCTGTGAGTCAGGTACCTGACCCGAAGGCGCGGACTAAGGCAAGACGAAGGTAGGGCAAGAAGGCCACCTCTGCGGAGGGAGCTCCTTCTCTTCCTGCTGTTCCTACAGCACCCATTGGGATCCATGCTCCGGACAAGCTGGGTTCAGTGGTAAACCCCATCTCAACTCCTGTGGGAGAAGAGCCAGAAGACTCTCCTGTGGGAGAGGTTCTCAACCCGGAGGATCATCCCGATCTTCAATGCTTGTTAGCTGAAGGGGGACCCTCCCGGGCAGACTTCTGTAACGGACAGAGAGAGTGTCCCTCTCTCGAGGGTCTGAGGAAACAGGCCCTGTCCCAGGCACAAGGAGAAGTGACTAGGACTTTCCGGATTTATTGGGATGGTGAGCTCCTTGTTAGTGAGCCCACTAAGCCTGAACCTGGTGCCCTCAAGAGGTTGGTGGTACCCCAGGTTTACAGGCCCTTCCTACTGCAGTTGGCGCATGAGGTGCCCTTGGCTGGTCATCTTGGCACCAAGAAGACTAAGCAGAGGCTCTCTGCCCATTTCTACTGGCCTCGAATGGGAGTAGCAGTGGAGTCCCACTGCAGGACCTGCCCAACTTGTCAGTTGTCTGGCAAGAGTGGAGGCAGTGTCATTGCCCCACTGCAGCCATTGCCAGTGGTTGGCACACCGTTTGAGAGGGTGGGCATCGACAATGTCGGTCCCCTTGACCCTCCCACGTCAGGTGGACATCGGTTCATCCTGGTTTGGTAGATCATGCCACCAGGTACCCTGAGGCTATACCCCTTCGGACTGTGACAGCCAGGGTGGTTGCCCGGGCCCTCCTGGGCATTTTCACCCATGTTGGATTCCCCAAGGAGGTTGTCCCTGACCGAGGATCGAACTTCATGTCTAGTTACATGAAAACCATGTGGAAAGAGTGCGGGTAACCTACAAGTTCTCCACTTCTTACCACCCCGACCAATGGTCTGGTTGAGAGATTTAATAAAACTCTCAAGGGCATGCTAGGTGCTTTGGAAGAGCCCCTAAGGAGGAAATGGGATCTCCTCCTGCCATGCCTGCTGTTTGCTTACAGAGAGGTACCTCAAGAGGGTGTTGGTTTCAGCCCCTTTGAGTTACTCTTTGGACATCCCGTGAGGGGGCCCCTTGTCTTGATCAGAGAAGGTTTGGAAGCCACCCCTCCCGGTCCCGCCAAGCAAGTGGGGGACTATGTGTTAGGCCTCAGACGGAGGATGACACAGATGATGGGTCAAGCAACGGCGAATCTCAAGGCCAGCCAGGAATTGAACAAACACTGGCATGACCTTAAAACATCGCAAGTGGATTGGACTCCGGGACAGGAGGTCCTCGTGATGGAGCCTACCAAGCCTCGAGCATTGGCAGAAAACTGGACCCTTCAGGACCCTTCAGGATAATCTCCAAGATGGGCGAGGTCAATTATCTGGTTGACATGGGAATCCCAGAGGTGACCCCTCAGGTATTCCATGTTAATAGGCTCAAGCCTTTCCACAGGCGAGCAGAAGTTTCATGTCTCTTGCTAGCTTCAGAGCAAGAAGAGGATGAGAGTGAGCCCCTTCCTGATTTGCTGCATAGCAACCCTCAGGATGGCTCAGTGGAGGGAGTGCAGCTCCCTCCAGATTTGACAACCGAGCAGCAGAAGGCCTGCAGGACTTTGCTCCAGCAGTATGCCTCTCTGTTTTCGCTGACGCCAGGCCTTACACCGTGGTGTAAGCACGAGATTGACACTGGTGACAGCGTGCCTGTCAAGAGCAGGAGCTACCGAATGTCAGATATGGTTAAGAACCACATCCAGGCTGAGGTCGCCAAGATGATGGATCTGGGTGTTATTGAACCCTCAACCAGTCCCTGGTCCAGTCCCGTGGTCCTTGTCCCCAAGGCAAGTTCCCAGGCAGGTACCAAGGATTGGAGGTTCTGTGTGGACTACCGAGGAGTCAATGCCGTCACCAAAACTGACACGCACCCATTGCCCAGGGCTGATGAGCTCGTGGACACCATAGGTGCTGCCAAATTTGTGAGCACCTTTGACCACACCTCAGGCTATTGGCAAATAGCTCTGACAGACCATGCCAAGGAAAAGAGAGCGTTCTCAACACCAGAGGGACTCTACCAGTTTAGGGTCATGCCTTTTGGGTTGAAGAATGCCCCTGCCACCTTCCAGAGATTGGTCAATTATGCTCTCAGTGGGCTGGAAGCCTTTTGTGTGGCTTATTTAGACGACATTGCCGTCTGCAGTTCCACTTGGGAAGAGCACTTGACACATCTGGGTAGAGTGTTGCAGGCCTTAAAAAGGGCTAACCTCACTATCAAGGCCACCAAGTGCCAGATAGCTCAGGGGAAAGTCACGTATCTTGGTCAAGAGGTAGGAGGGGGTCAAATCCAACCTCTCCCCAGAAAGGTACAGGATGTACAGGACTGGGAGACTCCCACTACTCAAACCCATGTGAGAGCCTTTTTGGGGCTCACCGGGTATTATCACAATGGCTCGGTACTTGTCCCAATACACATAACCTGTTGTGAGTGTCTGGAGGGAAGTGAATGGCCTGAATACTTCATGTGCCTGATTGGCTGCATGCCTGCATGAATGCCCATAGTCGTGATTGGATGCTTGAGTGTGACCCAGCGGAATGAATGAGAGATCAACAGTTTATCTGGGGACCTCTCACTGCTAGGAATTGTGTTCAGAAGCTGAAGTCCACTACGACGAGTAACTGGAGTAACTGACGCTTGACCTTGAAGCCCTGCTGGATGAGAAGAATTGCTGTTGCTCTCCTTCGCAATCTGAAAGCTGCTGTGTTTCCAAGGACTGACCCAGAGAGGACCTGGTAAGGTGCCCTCTTCCCGAGCTACAAGGGACCATCGTGCACAGCTGATCTTTGCCAAAGCTCCCTGGTAGATAGACCTACGAAAGGCTGTCGACCTGATACGGGGACTGCTGCGGAACTCCAAGGAGAAGCACTCGGAGTGTTGTCCGCCGTCGCCGACCAGAGATGCCGTGCTCCCATTTGCCTAAGAACTTCCATTGATCATCGGACGCTCTCGTCTGCATTGTCACCCGCTTGTCTCCCGCTGGAGAAGGCCTTACCGTTGACGCGCTGAGGAGTATCCACCGGTGGGTTTCCCGCCACCTAAAGACCACAGAGACGCTGACCACTCGACGCCCTTGCTGGGCCACAGTTCTTCATCATCTCTTTGCGGTCCAGAACTATTGTCACCGAGGTGCCCCGCACGCCTCTTCCTTGCAGGACGCCAACGCTCTGTCGTCGACGAACACCGCTAGGATCGAAGCTGCCACTTCCCTTCCGTAGTTCACCCTGTTCACCGTCGGACGTTCGACGACCCGTGAATCCCGCCTTAAAGGGAGGGCACTCAAGAAGGGCTGTCGATTCCCCGACACCGAACGCCAAGTTCCCCGACACCTCTCGACGATCCGCGGCTCCCGCCTGATAGGGAGGCACTCAAGAAGGATCGGTCGACGCATCGTCAGAGAACTCTACTCCACCAGGTACATTGGGGGGGTAAAACCTCAATAGGAAGAAGTAAGACTATTGAATATTATATGGACTGGGCTTGTGCTATATATCTTTATTTACCGGTTTCCCAGGTGGGGGCATCTCCAAACAGAACTGTGCGTAGGGGTAGGGGTCAGTATTCTGCCTATTGTGTCAACCATCTTACGTTCCTGCCTATCTCTATTGCTGGTTTCCTCGTTATTAATCTGTGTGACAATTTAACCGTACAGTTGATGCACTTTAATGAGATTTGATAACATTAGTGGTACCACTTTAGAATTGTATATATTTATCATTATTGACTTCCAAATACAAAGTGCGTTATTGTGATCGTGTACATACCTTTGAATATTAATTATATAAAGACTGTGTTTTCAGTAATACAGTGTGTGGACATTCCTTTGCGGGGGTTCGGGGACTACACTGTACTTAAGAACCAGCCCGCATCACCTCCTGAGAAGCTAGGACTTGATTGCTCGTCCATTACTACCGTAATAGAGAATCTTGGCTGGCGGCCGCTGTGCCTCTCCTCTACCATATCGAGAGCGGAAGTACAGACACCCCCTACCAGTCTTTACACCCCTGGTGTTCCATGATCCAAGTTTGAGGTCACAAGGGGCGCTCTTTTGTGTATCCGCCGAGTCTCGAAAATTAGTCCTGTTCATGAGTTGCTACTTTGAACGATGCATTGCCAGTGCTTTTGAGAGCCATGCCCAGAAGCTAGATGAGGTAGAATGTTTGAGGTTGGGCGTTGGAAGTTAACCTTTTTCTGGATGAATAGTTTTAGTAAGGTTTCTATGCTGGTCTTGTCGTTCTTTGCGGAAGGCTATTTTTGCTTCAAAGTTTTCATTGTTCGCATCATCTGCTACTGGTCTGGTTGAAATTTGAGTAGATTGAGATAGAGGTTGCTTCTTACTCGATGTGACTCTTTTGTGTTTTGGTGTGGAGTCGTTGGAGCTTGTCGATAGGAGGGTCTTCGTTTGTGCGAATTGACGTTCGCGTTTTGTTTTGGTCTTAAGTGGTAAGCGTTTTCGCTGTTATTTCGTGACTTTTTCCGTGTGGGTTCGGTGGTTTTGAAACTTGTGTGCTCAGAGAGATCTCTCTGTTGGGACAGGTGATACCCCAGGGTTTGGAAGTCTCTCTCTCGGTCCGTCAGTGTTGTTTTGACTCTTCTTGAAGTAATATGAAGATGGGACACTGCTCTTCTGTGGTAGTGGCTTGGTTCAACTATTCTCAAATCGTCTGAGGTAATTTGATTGAGCTTTGGTATAAGATGCATCAAAATCAAGGCTCCTCTTCTGTTTAATATAACTTAGTCTCGATTTTCTTTCGATTGCTCAAGTTTGAGGATCCATTTCGCCGGCGAGTTTTCAGACTTTGTAGGTTTGTAGTGTGTATTTGTTTCAGAGTTTTGGTGCCGGGAAGGGTAAGGGGCGGTTTGTCTTGGACTATTTCTTTGTTTGTGAGGTCTCTGTGGTGATTTAGGAGAATATCTAGCGGTAGTAGGAAGGTTTGGGTTGTTTGAGCACTCTGGTGGGTTGCTGCTGTATCTTTCTGTTCTCTGTTTTCGTTTTTTTGCACCATCTTTTGAGCTGAGGATTCTGGGCCTTATATTGGTTTTATTTGGTTCTGTTTTTTGTTTCATTACTGACGAACGTTCAATCTTCTTCCGGCGTTCTTCCAGGGTCAGAAAATTGGTGAATTTTCTGTTTCTTCTGAATTGGGGTTAATCTCTGGGTTTTTGGTGTGTAAGTCCAATACGTGTGGGCTAGTGTTGTCCTCATGGGGCTGAGACGAAGTGCCCATGTCAGAAATTGTTTCTGAGTGTTCTGTAAGGTTCATCAAGTCAGTATTTGACAAGAAGTCTTTGTTATTGGTGAATTCCTTTTGATTTGGTTTGTGGATAAAGTTTGAGGGCTCGAAGGGTCACAAATATGTTGAGATAGATTGCTTTGGGAGGTCTGTTGTCTCACAGGTATTGTAGCAGGTTTAGATGTCAAGTTGGTAGTTTTTTTTTGAGAAAGGTATTCTGATAGTAGCCTCTGAAGCAAGAAGATTGTTTGAGTTTTTGGATCTCGTTGAGTCAAAAATTGAATAAGGTTGCTCCATTGCTTCTTGTGCCGCTTTGTTTCTGTTTTTTTCGTCATCAATTACTAGGACGATATTAGCGATCGATCCATTTGTTGGTTGATTTAGGAGCTGGTGGTTTTTTTTAGAGATCAAATTGGTTTTTCCAGCAGAGGTACTTTTATGTGCATTTCCCGCAGTCAGGTCGATGAGTGGTGCAGGGTCGGTAGATGGGATAGCTGGGATAGCTGATCCATTTGTTGTTGACCATTTTTCTAGGTGGTTCAGAGTAGATTCTATTGCCTGGAGACGTACGTTTATGTCAGCCATATTTGTGCAAGATGTTTTTTTCGTGTCTTTTTGGGCCATAACGTGGCCTTCAAGAAAGATGAGTTTCGTATGAATCATGGCTTGTAGAACCGTATGATCTTTTAGTGTGTCATGCAGTGATTCATAAAGCTTAGTGAAGGGAACTAAGGCAATTGTTAGTGCTGACATGTATGAAAGCAGGTCCGGCTTCTTCTAAGGGGTTTCATTTGTAGCTGTTGAGAGTTTTCGATTGGGTCCGTGTGTAGGAGTGGAGGGAATATAGAAGCTCAGTCTATCGTAGCGTGGGTCATGGTCATTATATGATTTCTTCTTGTCTCTATGATCCTGGGGTGGTAGGTTTGTATGACCAGTTTTGTTGGGTTCTATTTGTTCCTCTATTTCCTGTTGTTGTGGGCTCCACTGTTCAATAGGTGGAGTTGGGATTGGAACTGTTGTGTCCTGCATTGCAGGGAGGAGTAGTGATGAAAGTGGAGGGGAGGTTGAGACAGCTGCTTGCTTCTTATTTTGAGCAGCGATTGGAGCGGCCTCGTGCTCCGCAGCATGTTGTGGCTCGTTTGTTACTGGGAGTGAGGGAATGGTCGGTGGAGAGGGTAGAAAGGCTGGGGTTTGAGGTAAGAGTGGGATTTGACCAAAGGCAAAGTCGTCAGGGATCGAAATACTAATTATTTGATCCAGTGCAGGGCCGCTTTCCAGGTTGGTAAAAGGTGAGTTTGTCTTTTCTGAGGAGGGTAGACTGGTTTTGAGAGGGGTTGGTCTGTTCTTTGCGTTCACGTTGATTTTTCTATATTTATTTAGTGGTTGCAGGTCGTGCACTGCATCTAGTAGTTCAGCGTCCATGAGTTCTTGCAGCACAACTGTGCAGCTTACCCCGTTTTGCTTTTTTATAAAAAAAGTTTGTCAGCGTCGATATGGGAGAAAGTTTTGCTCTTGTCTTCATTCCATTTAGTATTCTGCCTTTGGGTATGGGCAGTTTCAGGCTTGTAGCGTTTTTTTTGTGCTTTTGGAGTACTTAGTATGTTTTGAGAATCTTTTTTGCTTTTGGTGTGACTTTTTCTTTTGACTTGGGTTGTCATTGATACTTGGCGTGGGTGTTTCCTTGGGTTCGGTATGTTTTCTGGATTTAGTTTGAAGTCTTTGCGCCTCAGAGAGGCGTTGCACAGGATCTACAAAGGAATCAGGGAGCTCCTGTTCCGATGACATTGCGAGGGGCGTGGTCAGCAGGCATTCTGAGTTTGCAGCAGACGAGAGCCAGGCTGCGTCTGTCGGCTCCCTGCACGGCTCCCGCAACTCTGAGCCCCTGCCCTCTGCATGGATGAAGGCAAGGACAGTGCGAGGGGTCGCAGGCGCATCACAGCCCACTGGGACCGAGGGGGTCAGGCACGTCTTCGGATCCCTGATGGCCGGCCCCGCCACCGGGCCTCGAGATGTCTCTGCGCCAGGGCAGGCGGACGGGCCTAGAGAGCCTGGAGAGATCTCCGCCCGACAGCGTTCTTCCATTTCCCTCGGAGGGGACTGAAGCACAAGCCCACAACCGCTAAAGGTCGGCTCTCCAACTGCAGACACAGCACCCCCTCCAGGGCAGGCCGGTAAGCGAGCAGAGAGAGACGTAGCGGGTGGGGTCGTGTTTGTCGATCTGAAATTGATGTCCATATTTGTTTGATGAGGAGATGTATCAGGCATCTCAGCTGGTTTTGTGAAAGGATCAGTTGAGAGCTGAGTGCCGTTTAGTACAGGCCACAGGCTTTTACTTGAAGTCTGTGTGGGTAGTTAAAAAACGTTCTTCCCCACTTTACTCCCAGCGATTTTAGCGGGTTTAGCGGTGACTGCTGACGCGCTCGGTGGGTTTTTGGTTTCCTCTTGGAGAGGTTTTTCTAGGTCTGGGTGAGAGCGCAGACTTCTTAGGTGCCCATTTTCTTCTTCTAATGGAGTCAAGGGTGAGTCAGTCAATCCAGTCACGACTGCCATGACTGCAGGACTGCCACACTCCGCCACTCCGTGTCCACTCCGTGGTAGCTGCAGGTCTTTATGGAAAGGTAATGGAAGCTCCTCCTTCAGGTAAGAGTGAACAGGGAAAGCAGACCAAACAGAAAGTAGACTGCAGGACTGCCACACTCCGCCACTCCGCGTCCGCTCTGCGGTAGCTGCAGGTCTGTATGGAAAGGTAATGGAAGCTCCTCCTTCAGGTAAGAGTGAACAGGGAAAGCAGACCAAACAGAAAGTAGACTGCAGGACTGCCACTCTCCGCCACTCCGCTTGGACAATTTTCTGTGCCAGAGTCTGGAAATCTGCGATACAAATTTGACATCCTGAAATAGATGGGATTTTGGAATCCACTTTTTCCCATAGCTCTGTGCTGCCCCCTCTTACCTGGAGGCAGTCACTGGAATCAGTTTGTGGGGAGGATCCCTCCATTCATATTTTTCTCTCAGATTGACAATTCTGGGTTCACGGATGGTTGACTCTGAATCAATCCCCACACCCACCCAGTCTTCATTCAGATCTCTTGGGACCCATTTTTCTCTGGGAGAAATTCCCCTGTTGCTGAAGGAGAAGATTTTTTTCCCAGAGGCCTCTAAGGATTATTCCCCTTCAAACTGGAGGACACTAACTTCCTCCACAAAATGGTCCTTCTTGATGTCTTTATTTCTCCTACTCACCATCTGTTCCCTGGGTTGCAGATTTTCGGGGGCAAGAAATTTTAGTTCTGGTTCCAGGATGTCCAGGGGCTTTTCACGGGTGAGGAAGGAAGCTTCCTCTAGGGCTTTACCCCCTTTCCCGCTGTGCCTCCTCCTTGGGAACCAGTGAATTATCACGTGTCTCTCTCCATCATTGTTCTGGGGTGCCAGACCCTTGGTTTGCGGGGTTCGGAGCCGCAATGTTCATCTGAGGGTTCTGCTGAACCCTCAACATGCGACTCAGATCCTGCATGAGGTTCTGGACCTGGCGTTCCAGTTGGGACACCCGTTCCGGCTGGTACAGGGTCCTTGTTCATACCTAGGGGGGTCACGGGAAGGGTAACTATCCCTTCTCCCGGAGTACCCTGGGTATTGGGGAATTTGGTAACCCTCCGCCATTGTCCTCCCCTCTCCCAGATTGGGTAGTCTGGACTGAAAGAAAAGAGGATTCTCCTGCAGGTTGAGGTTTTGTAGAGACCAGGGAAAGAAACTTAACCTGTGATTTGGGGGATTACTGCCCTCCTGAGGGAAGTTAGGGGGGAAGTTTCCCGGGGCAGTACTTACCTGTTTGGATCCCCCCCTTGGGCTAGGGGAGTCCATACATACCCCAAATTAGGCCGGATGCCCTTGTATCTGGGACTTAAGGGGAGGGGAGTTAAGGGTTCCATTGGTGGGAGTACCTCCCTGATTGCCACCTGTTGCTTATTGGTTACAAGGCTTTCGTTGCCTCTGATTTTTCTGGTTTTGGGTAGGTGCATTTTTAGGCTCCCCATTTCTAGGTCCAAAATGGGGACAACCCTCACTTCCGCCACGTTAGCAGCAGTAGGGGTGTTGGTTGGTTTGGGTTTTTTTACCTGATTTTTATTTTCTGCAGGTTTTTGGACCTCATAGGTCCAGGTAGCCTGCTCTATTACCCAGTCCAGGGTCCTTTTATCATGAAAATCCCTCACCAGCTGTGTCATAATGTATTTCAGAAATGCATGAAAGTAGGTAGTTATAAACTCTGTGTTATCCGTGTGCACCCTCCTGGTAGTTTGTGCAAAGATGCATTTTAGCTCCTGCACAAATTCTCATGGGGCCTGATCTCCGCACTACAAATTGTAGGCTGCTTAGCAAGCCTCTTGGGGGTTTCTGTGGGCAGAAAAGTGCTACATAGATGATTGCCTTGTAGGTGGACCATCTTGAATGGTTTTGGTCTTCCAGTCCAGAAAAGAAGCTGGAGTACTCCGAAGAGAACGTCCATTTGGCACAATCTATGCAGTTTTGCCTTTCTTTAAGGTGAAAAGTGTTCATCATTTGTTCATAGAGTTCCAAAGGCTCCCAAACAGAATATTTTGCATTTTTGTAGTACGGTGTTATTAAATTCCTAATGGCCTTGATCTGCCTAATGGGATCTTTCCCCAGTGCTTTCTTTATTTGCCTTTATTTGCTGCACTCACCCTCAGACTCAGAGGCGCTACTGTTTGAGGTCCCGTCATGATCTTCTGGGCGCACCCTGATTCTTTGATCTTGTGAGGGGCTCACAGAATGGTGGGGCCTAGTTTCTTCCCCCCCAGTGGCGCACAGGGGAGTAGTCCTGTGACTCCTGCTGCTTCCAGGGTTGGCAGAGGATCCCCATCACTGCCCTGATTAGGTGGATGTCTTCAGAATGCTCTTTTGGGCCTTATTTCATGCTGTTTTTGTGCAAATCGAACCAAATGGTCCCTTTGGAGATAGTGCTTTTGCAGACCTAATTCATTGACTTTCTCCTCATAGGAGGCTTCCTGGTCATAGACATCAGCCCTAATATTTTTGTATCTATACAGGGCGTCCGTCCATCAATTTCTGAGGGGTGCTGACCTGTCACCTCCATCATGCTAGGCATATTTAATTCTGAAGGCCTCATGGCTTCTGGCTCATATGAACCATTCGATATGAAGTCAGCAGTGCACAAAGTATTAAATGTGTTTGAGTCCCTTAGTACAGAGGGCATCCCACTGGGATCGGGGTATCCCTGTCCCTCTCTACTTGTTCAGGGTCCCTCAAGTTTGGGTTTAGCCGGGCATACTCTTGCTCCAACCTTCCTAGTTTCTCCTTCTCAGCCCCTACCTATTGATAATAGGCATAGGCCTCAGATTTTTGCTCCGCTATCAGGGCTTGACTGTCCTCTATGACCCGCTCTTGAGCTGCCACCTGCTTGTGGAGTCCATTGTTCTCCTCATAGAGGGCCTCATTGTCTTTTTGCGCTACCTGTATGGCCTGGGAACACTGAGACAATTTCTGTTGCAGGAGGTGAATCTCCTTTTTCTGCACATTTAGAGCCTCTATAGCCTGCTCTAACTCGAGTTCCATTTTTCTCCTATGTCCCATTAATTTATCACATTCTTCTTTTATGCCAGTCAGTCCCTGTAGGTCTGACTCCCTTCTCTCCAGATTGATTTTTAAATTGCACATTTCCTGTTATAGGGCCTCTTGGTCTGCATTATTCTGCTGTTGTAGAGCTATGTCCTCTTTTAACTGTTTGATGCAGTTCTCAACTTGGACCCCAGAATCTTGTCTCTTTTGCAATTATTGTTCTGCCAAATTTAGCTCAGTCTGGATTTGAGTTAAGAGTTCAGATTGGTTTTGCGCAAGAGTTCTATTTTCTTCATGTTTTTCCTGCATCACTCCCACATGGAGATCCATGTAGGCTGCGCTTCAAACCATTTTAATCTGCTCTTCTTTAAGATTTGGAGTCATGTACAACTCACTTAAGGCTTGAAGTAACAGGCTACTGTCTTGCCACACATCCATGTCCATGGCAGTGACCTGTTGCATCATCTCTCATAGCCAGACCTCCTCCTCGTATTGCGCCCATTCTCCTCTGACAAATAATTTGTGCAGAAGGTGCTACCTGGCCATATTTATCTCTACTGATGTCATTTTGGAGAATGCTCTTTCTTTATTAATGTATTTATATAAGCATAATCTGTATTCTGTATCTTTTTGTCTATTTTGGGGTTGATTTAGCTTTAATTTTATACACAGGCCTGGTACTTAGGGTCTATTTTTGGGGAGGCGCTTTTTACAGCGGAACACAGCTTTCTAGCCACACAAAGTATCATTACCTTGAAGGTTAGCCTGCTGTGTTAAGCTGCCACAGGTGGCAACACTTACCCAATCCCTGGCACGAGCCCGAAGCTGTTAAGGATTATAATCGGGCATCATACACCGGACCAGGACTCTTGCCCTTAGCCTAGGATGTAGTGCTCAATTAGAATACTTTTTCTTTATTTCCTAGAAATCGGACTGAGCTGGCACCCAACCCGTCTCACATCCCCTTATACAAATACCCTGAGTCACAATGGACCATGAACCAGGCCGGTTGATGGGAATACAATATTTATTTATTTTAAATTCAAAGAAAATCACACAATTTTAATATTGGGTAGCAATCACCAATGGAGTGATAATTACAATGTAAACTGATGAAATACACTTGGTTGACCTTCTACTAGAACATATCCAAAGCACAGATGAATGGGAGCAATTTTACTGTTCGGGTAGATCGCACCGAGTTAAGATTTCCCCTGCAATGCTCCCTCAAACCCTGATTAATCGAATTTTGAGTGGATAGAAAGGAGCAGCCACGAGTCAGGGATACTAGGCAGCAAACAGAATTAAAATCCAACCTTCTCTCATGAAATGGGGTTTGAAAACCTTTGCTATTGCATAAATAACACTCAGAATTGCTAAATAATTAATTTACATTTGCGGATGAATAAATGGGGTAAATATGAGTGATACATTATCAGCGATGTAAGAACACTAGCAACTACATGGCTAGGAATGAACAAAGGGCATACAATTCAGAAATCAACTTGAAAGTAAAAACACAGTGCAGCCAAATCTACATGTTGGAAAATTGCATTTTCCTCTTTTTACAGTTTTAAATGTCAAAAAGTTTTGGAATAAAACCAGGTGAAATAGACAGAATCGGAATGCGGTTTTTAGGCTGAGTGATAGATGCACATCATAGGGATAATAGGAAAGTGAAAGTGTGATTCTAGCTGAATAACTGGGTGAGATTTTCAATGTGAAAGGAAATTCGTTTTTTGGGAAAATAAAAGCAGTTAACAGAGAAAATCGGTTTGGAAAGAAAATTGACAAGTGCTGCTACAACTATATCTTTGTAACTAGATTAACAAGAAGATAACACTGCCAATGAAACAGGTTAAGCGGCCGCCTTACCCCCTTCCACGCCGCATTTCTCTTTATGTGGAAATTAATTAATTTACTCCAAAGATGACTAAGGACTTATGCAACGGACTAACGGGATGGGAAAGAATGGCAGCAACACATGGAATTAAGAAACAGGATACACAGAGGATTCAGACTATCTTAAATATGTTATCAGGGTATGGATGGGATTACTTAGAGGGTGGAACCAAGACAAGGCATCAAGATAAGGTAGGGTATGTGTTGTTATGGGATGGGGAGATACTCACAATCAGGGCTGGAGTTTGGGATGTGGGACAGCCAACCGGGTTTCTGGACTCAAGGGATCTGGTCACTGCACCAGGATGAGGCTCTTCTAGCGCAAAACAGCTGGACCTGTCTGGTCACGGCACAGGGGCATGCTGGTAGTTGGGCAAAAACCAGTCTGATCACAGGATACTCTCCAAAAGTGTACCACAGCTTTCCCCCCTTTCTCCCTGAATTATTGGGATTTTGGTATGTGGTTTAGTTATGAAGGGTGGTTCTGCCTGGATGGGATCAGTTATGCTCTGGCCTGGCAGTGGATCTGGAATTTGCAGGATGAATATGAAATGTCTGGATACGCAGAAGCTGGAAAATTCAGAAGGGTGAGCTTTGTCTTTGTGAGCTTCCCCCTTTTATAAGGCGGGTGACATCACAGGATTTACTGTGGGGCAGAACTAAGCTAGGCCTACCCCTAAACATCGGATAGGTCAGAATATGTCATGTTGCCTCCTTCCTGGAAGAAGATTGGGCTGGAGGAGGGGACTGCATTTTATGGGGTGTGTTTTTATGAGGTACAGAGCCATCCCCCAGTCATTTTTGCCAAAAATCAGTTAGGCCATAAATAGCACATTTTTACAGATGTGGAACTTTTGAAAATCACATAGGCAAATGACATATTCCACACAGGGCATGGCAGTCCAACTCCCAGGTTTGTACAACATTGTTTCATCCTTCTAATATTTTTTTGCACTTTTTGGTGGGAAATATTTCACTTAAAATTATATAACTTTATATATCTATACCTATTATCATAAGGCATGTTAGTATTGAATTTCAATGTGGCACCAGATGCACTTTCCTCAGAATATACAATGTTCCGTCATTTCCGTCCCCAACATGCTACTGAATGCTACCACGTCTTAATTTAAAGCCACAAAAATTGCATTTAAACTGTAAAACTCTTGCATTACTGTGTTTTCCGGTTGCAGTAATAACAGCCTTAACATTTATTTTTAAATTAGTCTTTTGAGCCAGATGGCCAGCATTGTCTCCCAAATAAGTGCATAATCTGCAAGGCTGCTCTGGAGTTGGCTTTGAAGTTCCCCAGTCGAAATGGAGGGAAGCTGTTACTAGCAATTTCACACTTAAGTGTCCTGGACTCTATTGAACCAGGCTCAAGCCCAGACAAAAAGTCTGACAAGCATGTGAGATGCTTTCTCTTGGTCCATTCATAGTTCTCAAGGGGCTGGCCCTATTGGAGAACACAAATCCTGTTCTCTGCAAGTAAATGTTATTTGAAACCAAGCAGGAAAACCTGTTCTGTGGCTTCCACAGTAAATGCACTTATTTATTTACTTATTTATTTTTTCTGAATCAGAAGCAAGACTGTTGAAATAAAATATCCCATATATGTTGTCCGACAAAACCCCCCTTACATTTCTAGGCAAAGACAGGGCAACATTACAAATATGTCCTTTTACATTTGGAAATTTTGAGTGCACTCCATTGGGGTGCCACAAGTGGATTTCTCACAGCAGGCCAGGATGAACACGCAGCTTGTACACAACAGCTCAAGGGTAGGGGAAGCTGAATTTTGGCTGCATGTCCCCAGAAGACCGTGGTCACTAGGAACGGCACCAAGCAACACAGTCAAGGTTGGTGAGAAAGTCCCACGGGTACTTGTGGAAGCTGGGAACCGGAGAACCACTTGGACAACACCAAAGGGGGTTTCAAATCACCCCATGGCGGAGGAGCATTGGAACAAGGGTGCAGAATGAAAGGGCGCTCCGGGAGGAGCCAATCAGATGGTTAGTTTTGGTGTCACTGAAAGGCAATAAACAAAGTGTATATAACAGTGTTTACAAGGCTTATCATCAGACAGGTGCAGAGTGAAAGTCTCCCTTCCCAATAGTCCAGGGTGTCTCGTGTTCCATCTTGGCTGGTGCTGACCAATGGTAGACGAATAAAGATCCAGAGAACAGCACATCTATGTTATTACTAATTGCAAGTAGTTTGCAGGGAGAAGCAGGAGGCAATGTGGCACCCCACTGGGTGGGAATGAACAGGGAGAAGGGCGGTCCATTTTTGCTCCTAGCATGATCTACTGACCTATGTCTAGCTACAGGGGCATGACATATTCTAACTATTCAGCTTCACGAGAACGACGGAGAGGTGAAAAGTTGAAGAGAAACTGTTTCTAACTCTAAACACATTGTATAAGCTGTTTAAAGGTACTGTCTGCTTTGAACTAGTTTGTCAGCTCTCTTCAATCAGTTCTGTTCCACTGTGCTGTTTGATTTGTGCCTGCCCAGCTGTAAAAAACAGCGCTACTTTTTGTATGGTGTATGCTCCTTTGTGGACTACCACTGGTAACTCATTGAACACGGGCTCTAGAGGACCACGTATACATTTTTGGAGGCCCCAGTGGGATCCTCAGTTCCCTCGGTTAACTGAGGTTATTCTGGTGGCCCTAACTGGGGGAGTAGGTCTGGCAACCACTGTTAGGGAGAATTCTCTGTTTAGGCTGAATTTCCTAACCTAGGGAGTCCCCCAGCAGCTTTGCTGCATTTTTGGGGTTTATTTTTTTCTCCTGCCAAGAGTGAGACTCTTTTACCCTCCCTCTTGGGCATGATTTGAGTGTATTTCTTTGACTCTACATGTGTTTAATGGGCTATGGGGTCTTTTACTCCATAGGGCTCCATGTGTTTTGTTTTTGTGATGTGTGTTACACAGCACCCTCAGTGCAGTAACACAGGGGTGTCATAGTGACCCCCCCATTATAGACTCCATACCCTGGGACTGACTACTGTCTACCAGGGCATGTAAAGTCACCATTGACTTTACTAGACTCAAATTCTGACCAGAACCAGTACAAACCATCATATTGTGGACGTACTGGCCGGGGCAATTCGATTGCCCCGGGGTCTGTTAGTCGAGGGGCACGCCTCCGTCCCCCCTGATCGAGTTTTGGCTGGTGGCAGTGGATACTACTTTTTATATTCGACCGCGAATATATCTCTATGGGATTTCCCATTGTTCGAGGCTACCAACTTTAATTATTTAATTCCTATAGCCTCGAACATACCGCCGATTTATTTATTTAATATTAATTCTCCGGTTGGTATTTTTTGCCAGAACTCGGTTCTAAAATGGCGTTTGTGTTCGCTTCTGTGACTCCAACCTGAGCTGAGCCCTTTTTTCCACTTTTTGGCGGGCTTCTCCACAGAAGCCCTCCAAAGTGGTGCCACTCTGTCTGAGGTACTTAGGAGGGTTGGAAGGGGATTTAGGCACCCTGGACTGAGTTGCCTAGCCAACTCCGTCCTGTTTGGCCCAAGTGGTGAGCCGGCCGGCTCACCACTTAGCATGTTTGAATGACAGCTAGGCTGAGTGAATGGGGGTTTTCTGCATGAAAGCAGGGCTTTGGGGACTGGAACTTGAGAAGTCGCCACAGGACCTAAGGATCCGACGAGGGAGAAGCTGGGCTGACCTGTTATGACGACACCACCGGTGGAGCCCTGCTGAAACGTATCACCACTTTTTCCAACGACAGAGGAGATCTCCAGCCCGGAGAGTCTTCTTCCTTCGACTGGCGGGGATAACCAGTTTGCTTCCTTTTTCGATTCTTGGAGCATCTTGTGGCTGCCTTGCCTGTGCCAAGCACCCCGGTAACCGGGATACCACGTTTTACCACTACCGCAAATCAAAGGGTAGTACCTTTAACAGGAAAACTCAGCGGCTGGTTTCTTCCCTGGCAGTGCAACGACCTTCATCTTTCCTCCCCGTCGAGATCTTCTCTTCCTCTGGACGACGCCATGACTTGCACCCACTGCCAGGAACAACTGCCCCCACTGGAGGATCCTTTCCATATAAGGTACTGTGTTCCGCCTGGCTTCCCTTGCAACCGACTGTACAGGGTAGATTTAGACCCCGGCTTTTGACCCTCGGTTAGCCTGGGACACCCTGGCTAAACTTTTCTGAGCCTAACTAAAACCTTTCTGAACTCCCTGCAAGACTTTGTCATTGTGTGATCTTGGGTGCATTTGTGCCCTGCTCTCTCCAAGAGTGGGCCCGGCCTATGGAATTTGGCTCACAAGTAACTTTTGACTTTCCTGCCTTGCTTAAGAGTTCCTAAGTATTAGTGTGGTGTATTTTCCTACATTTTGCCTTTTTCCCTCCCTTTTTTGTTAACTTATTGGAGTGCCATCTATAGTTAAGCACTCACCTCTGTCTGGAAATAAGTGGTGTTAACTAAGACTTGTCTGATAAGGAATAAGGGATCTATATATAATAATAGTAACTGTGTTTAGAGTGATTTACAATAATAGTGCTGGAGTGTTTCAATAAGTGTGTTTTTAAATAAATAATTATATACCTTGATACCAAAGCTCTGGTCAGTGTTTGCTTGTGCTATTGTGCCTGAGTGCCTATTGTGTATACTTTACATACTGCCTAACTCTTCTTGAGGGAAGTCTGACTGCTCAGCCACAGCTACCAGGTAAATCTGGGTGGTACAGACTGCTACCATGTGGGTTTACTGCCAACACCTGTAGTCCTAAATCTTTTGCAGTGGTCCCCAAGGGAACTGCACAGGTTTCTGCCTAACACTGGTGTACAGCGGTGGGATTTGTATCGAGTATACATTTTAGAGTGCTTTAGGATACCTTATTGCAACCAACCACAAACCTTAGCACTGAAAAAGTAATCTTTCTAACATGTCAACTATGGAAAATTATAGTCAAGAGTCCCTTGCTACAAACACTGCTGATTGTTTAAGAGTTTTCTGTAAGCATAAGAATCTCCTGACTAAAGGCAAGAAAATGGAATTGATAGAAAGGTTGTTAGCTAACCAAAGTCTGGATGATTGTTCAGAGGAACCTATCATGCCAGAAACTGTAGATAACAGTATAGAGATTGATGTTGATCAAAATGTTGATAATCTTGAAGAAGAGTCAGAAGAGGAGGGTGAGGCTGCTGTGACTGTCCCCCTTAGGCCTCTGTCTGCTCTGCCAGCTGTACCTACTGGACCTTTGCCAGGTCCCACGCTTAGTCCTCAATATCTTGAGCTAGAAAAAATGAAACCTGAATTAGAATCCAAGAGACTGAATACTCAGGCTGAACAACGACACCAGGAACTGAATCAAGAACTCAGGCTAAGGGAAATGGAGCTCAAGCAGGAGCTAGAAATGAAGAAATTATCTGTCGACAATGCTTCTCTCTCTGACTCCTCTAGAAGTTCCATTCCTAAAAGACCCCGGATTCCTAAGTAATTGATTGGTATGTATGAGCCTAAGTTGGATGTGTTGGATTGGTTGTCTCTGTTTGAATATAATAGTGGGCTCCAGAACATCACAGGAAATGACTTACTCACCTGGTTGTTCTCTAGGCTTCCCCCTGTGCAACTGATTTGGTAATGGAAATGGGGGAGAAGGATAAGAAGGATTATGAATGTGTGAAACTAGCTTTGATAGCTAGATTTGGGAAGACCCCTTCCCATTATCTTAAGAGGTTTAGGAGCCTCAAAAAGCATGATGGTACCCCTTGGGCTACCTGGGTGAGTGAAGGGTTGAAAAACTTAGAGGGATGGATTAAGGGTTACAAAGTGAACACTTATGAAGGTATGAGACATTTCTTTATGGTGGAGTCAATTTATGATGCCTGCTCTCCTGAGCTCAGACAGCACTTGGCTGATTCAAAGGAATTAGATTCCAGAAAACTAGCTAAGGCTGCTGACTTGTGGGTTGCCAACAGGGCCACTCACAAGGATTCTGTGGTAACTCAGAAAAAGGATGAGGGGAAACAGCCTAAAAAGGACACCAAAGAGAATTCAAATACTACAAATTCCAAAGAGGGCCCCAAACAAAACCATAAGGGAAAGCCACAAGGGAAACCGAATCAGGCTAGTGTACCTTCTAGTCTCAGACCAGAAGGAGGTCAGAACAAGCCTCCATTCCAGAGAGCCTTTGGCTCTTGTTATGTTTGTAAGGCCACTGACCATGTGAAAGGAGATCCCAGAGGTAAGGGTAAACCTCCAGGGATCCAGCTTGCCTCCTTAGCCTTCACTCAAGAAGAGGAAGTCCCAATGGCAAGTGAAAACTTTCTACTGCTGGCTGATGAACCCATGGGAGTCTCAGCCAGTGTTTCTTTAGTCTCTCTGGGGTTGTGGGAACAGCAGAATTTAGATGTATATAATTCTATCCCAGATAATACTAAAGAGTATTATAAGGACAGTGTCCAGGTGAATGGTCAGGAGACTCCTGCCATTAGGGACACTGGGGCCAGCATAACTGTGGTGGATGAATCATTTTTCAAGGCAGAGGATGTTGCTAAGGCACCTAAATGCCTCACCAAGTTAGCTGGGGGCCTGTGCAGGTGTGTCCCCATTTACCAGTTCTCATTCAGTGCAATGATATGACTTTAAAGATACCTGTCAGTGTACAATGCGAGGTGCCAGGAAGGGTTCTGTTGGGTAATGACCTGAAAGCTCTTGGAGTTGTGTCACATACCCCCAGACCTCCTAGTAAAAGGTTACAGGAGCTCACTAAACCTGCCAGAGAGAAAACCTTGAGAGGTTCTTCTCAGGAGATGATGAAGAAAGATATCACTCCTTCTCCACTGGAGCAAACTACTGCAGTCTCAACCAGATCAGGAGCCAAGGGGCAACCCAAAACTCCAAGGAAAAAGCCAGCAGCAAGCACTCCAGTGCTTCCAACAAGGACTTCCCCTAGAATGTCCAAAGTTACACCAGTAACTCCCCCTCCAGCTGAGGCTAAGAGGGTGGTTGAACCCTGTGTGGTTGAACTAGACTCTGAAGAAGAACTAGTAGGAGGCCAAGAACTTATTGGAGATTTAGATCCAGCTGACCATCCTGAGCTGCAGTCTTTACTGGCAGAAGGTGGACCCAGCCGATCAGCTTTCCTTAAGGGCCAAAGAGAATGTCCAACTCTGGAAGGTCTCCGCCACCAGGCAACTTCTCAGGCTGATGGGCAAGAGCCTGGGAAATACAGGTTACACTGGGAAGATGGCCTCTTCTACAGTGAACCATCTGAGTCTGAACCTGGAGACTACAAGCACCTTGTAGTACCTCTAGAAAACAGACAACAGTTCTTACAACTAGCCCATGAGATACCTTTGGCTGGTCACTTGAGTTTCAAGAAGACCAAGGAAAGGCTCTCTCTCTACTTTTATTGGCCAAAGATGGGGGCTGAAGTCGATAAGTATTGTAAGAGCTGCCATACCTGCCAGACTTCTGGTAAGGTTGGTTCCAAGAATGTGGCACCTTTAGTGCCTCTCCCAGTTGTGGGAGTCCCATTTGAGAGGGTAGGGATTGACATTTTTGGTCCCCTTGATCCCCCAACCTCCTCAGGCAACAGGTTTATCCTTGTTGTAGTAGACCATGCTACTAGGTACCCTGAGGCAATTCCTATGAGGACTGTTACAGCTCTGGCTGTGGCTAAGGCCCTGCTTGGTATTTTTACCAGGGTTGGGTTTCCTAAGGAAGTAATCTCTGACAGGGGGTCGAATTTTATGTCCCACTACATGAAAGCCATGTGGAAAACCTGCGGAGTTACTTACAAGTTCTCAACAGCATACCACCCTCAGACAAATGGATTGGTAGAAAGGTTTAACAGAACCATGAAGAGCATGATAGGTGCTTTAGAGGAACCCCTTAAGCAAAAGTGGGACCTTCTACTGCCATGCCTTCTCTTTGCTTATAGAGAAGTCCCTCAGGAGGGAGTAGGTTATTCTCCCTTTGAGCTTCTTTATGGCCATCCGGTCAGGGGTCCATTGGCCCTGATCAAGGAGGGGTTGGAGAGTGTTCCCTCCCCCAAGCCAGTCAGAGTGACTGACTATGTGATAGGTCTCCGACGGAGAATGTCACACATGATGGCAGAAGCAAGTGACAACTTGAAAGCTGGACAAGCTCTGGTCAAGCATTGGCATGATCAGAAGGCTAACATGGTTGAGGTCACTCAAGACCAGCTAGTTCTCGATATGCTCCCAACAAGGCAGAGGGCCTTGCAAGACAAATGGATGGGACCCTTCAAGGTTGTGGGAAAACTTGGAGAGGTCAACTATCTGGTGGTTCTGGGCAAACCCAGGGAAGCTCCCAGAGTCTTCCACACCAACCACCTCAAAGCCTATGTCTCCAAACCTGAAGTAGGAGCCTTGCTTCTAGCTTCATCGGAAGAGGAGGAGGAGAGTGAAGCTCTACCTGACCTCCTTAGAGGCTTACCTTTGGACAAAAAGGTTGAAGGAGTTAATCTCTCTTCAGATCTGGCACCTGAGCAACAAGAGGAGTGCAAATCTATGTTAAATCAGTTTGCCTCCCTGTTCCCACTTTCGACAGGCTTGACCCCTTGGGGTCAGCATGATATTCCCACTGGTGACTGTCTGCCAGTCAAAAGCAGAGGGTAAAGAATGTCAGAACAGGTCAGAACCCACATCAAAGGTGAGGTCAAGAAGATGCTTGATCTCGGGGTAATAAAGCCCTCTACTAGTCCATGGTCTAGCCCAGTTGTGTTAGTACCAAAGGCAGGATCCAAAGAGTTGAGATTCTGTGTGGACTATAGAGCTCGTAATGCAGTCACTAAGACTGATGCCCACCCTTTGCCAAGGACAGATGAGTTGGTGGATAGACTTGGTTCAGCCAAGTACCTCAGCACATTTGACCTTACGTCAGGGTATTGGCAAATAGCCCTGACAGACCATGCCAAGGAGAAAACTGCATTTTCTACCCCAGTTGGCTTATACCAATTCAAGGTTATGCCTTTTGGGCTGAAAAATGCACCTGCTACATTCCAAAGGATGGTAAACGAAGTTCTAGCTGGGATGGAGGACTTCTGCATGGCATACTTGGATGACATTGCAGTCTTCAGCCACTCCTGGGAGGAACATGTGAACCACCTGGGGCATGTTTTGCAGGCTCTTGAACAGGCCCATCTGACCATCAAGGCAAGTAAATGCCAGATAGGACAGAGCAAAGGGGTCTACCTTGGGCATGAGGTAGGAGGTGGAGAAATAAGGCCTCTGCTCAGCAAGATTGAAGCTGCGCAGAATTGGACAACACCTACTACTCAAACCCAGGTGAGAGCCTTCCTAGGCCTAACTGGGTATTACAGTAATTTCATAGAGAACTATGGGACCATAGCTTCTCCACTGAATGTAATCTCCTCTCCAAAATTCCCTAAGAAGGTCAAATGGAATGAGGAGTGCAATCAGGCCTTTGATAGCCTGAAGAAGGCTCTTTTCCAAGCTCCAGTACTGAGAGCTCCTGACTACCTGCAAACCTTCATTGTACAAACTGATGCTTCCAATGTAGGAATAGGTGCATTCCTTAGCCAACTGGATGGGAAAGGTAGGGAGCACCCCATTTGCTTCATCAGCCGTAAACTGAAGGATCCTGAGACAAGGTGGGCAACAATTGAAAGAGAATGCTTTGCTATTGTGTGGGCACTGAAGAAGTTTAAGCCATACTTGTATGGTTCTACTTTTGTCATTCAGACTGACCACCAACCCTTGAGATGGTTAATGCAAATGAAGGGAGAACATCCAAAACTATTGAGATGGTCAATCTGCCTGCAAGGGTTTGATTTCACCATTGAGCACAGGTCAGGGTGTCACCACCAAAATGCTGATGGTCTCTCTAGGATGTATGTCATCGACTAGAGACATGAGATTCATCCAGGAGTGGATTAAATCCTCCTGTCCCTTAGTCTGGGGGGTGAGTGTTAGGGAGAATTCTCTGTTTATGTTGAAATTCCTAACCTAGTGAGTCCCCCAGCAGCTTTGCTGGATTTTTGGGGTTTATTTTTTTCTCCTGCCAAGAGTGAGACTCTTTTACCCTCACTCTTGGGCATGACTTGAGTGTGTTTCTTTGACTCTAGATGTGTTTAATGGGCTATGGGGTCTTTTACTCCATAGGGCTTCATGTGTTTTTGTGATGTGTGTTACACAGCACCCTCAGTGCAGTAACACAGGAGTGTCATAGTGACCCCCCATTATAGACTCCATACCCTGGGACTGACTACTGTCTCCCAGGACATGTAAAGTCACCATTGACTTTACTAGCCTCAAATTCTGACCAGAACCAGTACAAACCATCATATTGTGGACGTACTGGCTGGGGCAATTCGATTGCCCCGGGGTCTGTTAGTTGAGGGGGCACGTCTCTGTCCCCCCTGATCGAGTTTTGGCTGGTGGCAGTGGATACTACTTTTTATATTCGACCGCAAATATATCTCTATGGGATTTCCCATTGTTTGAGGTTACCAACTTTAATTATTTAATTCCTATAGCCTCGAACATACCGCCGGTTTATTTATTTAATATTAATTCTCCGGTTGGTATTTTTTGCCAGAACTCGGTTCTAAAATGGCGTTTGTGTTCGCTTCTGTGACTCCAACCCAAGTTGAGCCCTTTGTTCCACTTTTTGGCGGGCTTCTCCACAGAAGCCCTCCAAAGTGGTGCCACTCTGTTTGGGGTACTTAGGAGGGGTACCGGCTCACCACTTAGCATGTTTGAGTGACAGCTAGGCTGAGTGAATGGGGGTTTTCTGCATAAAAGCAAGGCTTTGGGGACTGGAACTTGACAAGTCGCCACAGGACCTAAGAACCCGGCGAGGGAGAAGCTGAGCCGACCTGCTACGACGACACCACCGGTGTAGCCCTGCTGAACTGTCTCACCACTTTTCCCAACGACAGAGGAGATCTCCAGCCCGGAGAGTCTTCTTCCTTCGACTGGTGGGCATAACCAGTCTGCTTCCTTTTTTGCTTCCTGGAGCATCTTGTGGCCGCTTTGCCTGTGCCAAGCACCCCGGCAACTGGGATACCACGTTTTACCACTACCGCGAATCAAAGGGTAGTACCTTTAACCGGAAAACTCTGCGGCTAGTTTATTCTCTGGCAGTGCAACGACCTTCATCTTTCCTCCTCGTCGAGATCTTCTCTTCCTCTGGACGACGCTGTGACTTGCACCCGCTTCCAGGAACAACTGCCCCAGCTGGAGGATCCTTTCCACATAAGGTACCGTGTTCCGCCTGGCTTCCCTTGTAACCGACTGTACGGGGTAGATTTAGCCCCAGGCTTTCGACCCTGGGTTAGCCTGGGACACCCTGGCTAAACTTTTCTGAGCCTAACTAAAACCTTTCTGCACTCCCTGCAAGACTTTTTAAGCCTGTTGTCATTGTGTGATCTTGGGTGCATTTGTGCCCTACTCTCTCCAAGAGTGGGCCCGGCCTATGGACTTTGGCTCACAAGTAACATTTGACTTTCCTGCCTTGCTTAAGAGTTCCTAAGTATTAGTGTGGTGTATTTTCCTACATTCTGCCTTTTCCCTCCCTTTTTCATTAACTTATTGGAGTGCCATCTATAGTTAAACACTCACATCTGTCTGGAGATAAGTGGTGTTAACTAAGACTTGTCTGATAAGGAATAAGGGATGTATATATAATACTAGTAACTGTGTTTAGAGTGATTTACAATAATAGTGCTGGAGTGTTTCAATAAGTGTGTGTTTGAAATAAATAATTATATACCTTGATACCAAAGCTCTGGTCAGTTTTTGCTTGTGCTATTTTGCCCGAGTGCCTATTGTGTATACTTTACATACTGCCTAACTCTTCTTGAGAAAAAGTCTGACTGCTCAGCCACAGCTACCAGGTAAATCTGGGTGGCACAGACTGCTACCAAGTGGGTTTACTGCCAACACCTGTAGTCCTAAATCTTTTGCAGTGGTCCCCAAGGGAACTGCACAGGTTTCTGCCTAACAACCACAGACCAGTTTCACACGCAAGACTGAGGAGGCCCTGCAGATGCAGTTTTCACAAAGGTCTGCCTGGTCCCGAGCGCCGCTCGTGCTCAGTGGGAGGAGTGAGCACACATGGGAGGCTCTGTGCCGAGAGGACTTGAGGATCTCTAGGACATGTGAGGATAACCGTGAAAGAAAGAATCTGTCTCATGGCTGCATGCCCACGGAGGCGGAGGGACTGTCTTTTATAGTGTTCAGGATGCATCCTCGAGGTGGGAGGATGATCGACCGTAGTCGTAGATTTCAGTATGTGTCACCCCATAGGTAGTGAGTGGGCACACCTGTGGTAGAGCAGGGGATGTGCGTAATGTGAGGCTGACCCCGTCAGATGGGAGTTGCGTATAGAACCAGTGATTGCATAGTTGCGTCATTTAGGGAGACAAATGTTATTCTATTGTGCAGTTATTGAAAAAGTGTCTTGAAGGGGCAGAGAGGGATGTGCGCATGTCAGTAAGTGTGTGAGTGGGAATGAAATGGCTGACAGAGCAGCAAAATAAGTGGCCTACTTATCTGAAGGGACGACAAGATTATAACCAGGTGTAGAAGGAAAAATACAAATAAAGGAGGCAGAGGCATGGAAGGGCCTAGAGCAAGAGAAAGGGGAACATTTTAATACACTACCGATTATACAGATAATAGAGCTACAAGGAGAAGCCATGCAGGAAGAAACAGATTTGTGGATACGAAGAACGTGTTGCCTCTCACCCACCAATTTGATATGGAGGCAATACAGCACAGGGAAACAGTTATGCCAAAGAAGTTGTTAAGCCTCGCGTTAGATCAGATGCACTTTCCTGCTCACGTATCCAGTGAACACATAGAGTCAGAAATAAGTGAGGGGTAGTATGTTCCAAAGTTACACAAGCGACATTGCTGCGACCGGAAGGGCCTTTCCGGCACTTGCATGTCGACTATGTTGACATGCAAGACAGAGGCACCTCTTATAAATATATGCTTGTAATAGTGTGTCCTTTTCCCCGATGGGTTGAGTCTGGGCCCTGTGCTAAGAATGATGCAAGGTCAACTGCAAAGTTCCTGGTGTGAGAGGTGTTCTCGAGATAGGGGGCATGTGTCGAGATGAGGTCTGATAATGGGCAACACTTTTCCAATTACCTTTTTTAAGGAAATAATGCACATGCTAGTTATAAAACATAGGCTATGTACAGTTATGTTATGTTATGTTAAAGGTACTTATATAGCACACCGTTACCAACGGAATTGGTCCCCAGGCGCTCTGGTGGATTTGTAAACAAGAAGGAGGGTGCGTAGGGTTAGTCAGGTGGAGTGGGAATAGGGGAGTGGAAGAAGTGATGTGCTGTTGGCAGCTTCAGTTCGCTATACACTGTGTGCTGAGCTTTAGTGCGAGTATCAGAGCAGGCGAGACCTTGTGTGATCTAGGTGCTGTTTATGTGTTGTTTGTATGTTGTTGATGCAGTGTGGTAAACTGCATGCAGATTGCTGGGTGAGAGATGGTTGTGTGAGTTTTGGGTGGGTTGGGCATGCAGCGATTTTGAAAGTTGGGTTAGTAGGGTCTGTGTCCTGGTTCTAATAATTCTTGTTCCATTTGAGTTGTGTTCTTTTGGGTGGGGTTGTTGCTGATTCTTCTCATGAATTTATTCCATCTTGGCCATTTTCCTAGTACGCTCATTTTGTGTGGTGTCCACCCGTGAACCTGAAATACTCCTCGGAGCATCAGTCCCTGCCTCGTGGGCTCACATTGATATTGATATTGATATTTTATTTCTATCATGCTCGTATGACAAAGCAAGGGAGGGGAACAGGGGAGAACAAAACAGCGATTTTACTAGGCCCAGTTACATTGAGAACGCGCAAGTGCATGGGAGAGGGGGAGGGGAAATGTGCATGGAAGGGGAGAGAGGTGGAAAGTGTGAAGCAGAGGAGAACCAGATAAATAACAATAAATAAATAATAAAGGCAACAAACAGTTTTAGTTCAGCCAGCAATTTGCAAGTGCTAGGTTTAAGGCAGCAGACAGGGTAGGTCTGATAAGTGCAGGAAGAAAAAGGGGGGGCTGTATGGGTACAGATACAGACCCCAGTGCAAGGGGTGGCCTGGAGGCAGTGCGGGAGGGTGGCAGGGTGAGCAGGTACCTGGGCTCGGAGGACAGAGGTTGGCCACGTGCACGGTACCAAGAGAGAAAAGATCAGCGGGGGAGAGGGGGAGCGAAAGCAGAAGAAAAGAGGAACATCTTGCGGTACTTCCGGAACCAGAGATGGTTATCTTCAAGTTTTAGAGTGGCAGGGAGGCTGTTCCAGAGGGAGGCCCCAGCCAAAGACAGAGATCTACCCTCAGCTCGTTTCTTTGAAAAACGACTGACCCTGAGGGAGTTGGAGTTAGAGGAGCGAAGAGCTCGAGAGGGGAGGTATTTGCAGAGGGATAGCTGAAGGTATTGTGGAACCAAACCCCAGAAAGCCTTGTGGACAATGCAGAGGGTTTTGAATTTAATCCTTGCATCCACTGGGAGCCAATGGAGAGATTTCAGAGCTGGAGAGATATGATCTGAGGTCCTGAGGCCAAGGACAAGTCTTGCAGTCCTCTTCTGGATTAGTTGCAGAGGGCGGAGAGTAGAGGCAGGTAGATTTAGAAAGAGGCTGTTACAATAGTCCAAGCTAGAGAGAACCTGAGCTTGGGATACCAAGAGCTTTTGGTGGAAGGAGAGGAAAGGCAGAGTACCTCTGAGGAGGTGCAGTCGAAAATTTGACTTTTTAGAGACCTCAGAGATGTGGGCAGAGAAGGAAAGGGTGGAGTCAAAAATGATCCCGAGGTTCTTAGCCTCGCAGGTGGGGGTAGGAGGAGGGCCAAGGGAGGCTGGCCAGAGAGTGAGGGGAAAGGATGGTGAAGGTGTGCCGATGAGGAGGATCTCCGTCTTGCTGGCATTCAGACAAAGATCATTGGTGGCACACCAATCTTGAATGGCAGTTAAGAAATCAGAGATGAGAGAGGGAGAGGAGGTGGCAGAGGGCAGCCTGAAAATGAGTTGATTGTCATCAGCATAGCACTGGAAATTTGAGCAGAAAGTGGAAATGCAGTGGGCGAGAGTTGCCAGGTATTGGTTGAAAAGCCAGGGCGAGAGGTTAGACCCCTGGGGAACACCACATGTTGAGAGGAAGATAAATGAAAGGAAGGACCCAAGTTGGACCTGGGAGGGTCGATCTGAGAGGAAAGAGGTCAGCCAGGCCAGAGGCTGATCAGTGATACCCAGGTTTTCACAGAGACAGTTGAGCAGGATGGTAAGGTTGACGTGTCGAAGGCAGAAGAGAGATCGAGGAGGATGAGGACAGAGGGAATGTTAGAGTCAAGGTTTGAGAGCAGATCTTCACGGATGTTCAGGAGAGCAGTTTCCGTGCTTCTGGCAGCTCTGAAGCCAGACTGGTGGTCATGGAGACAGCCAACAGAATTGGAAAGAAGGTTAAGCTGAGAGATGGCCAACTTTTCCAGGAGTTTGCCAAGAAAGGGAGTAATGGAAATTGGGCGATAGTTAGCTGGACAAGAAGGGTCAGCTGTGGCTTTCTTGAGAAGAGGATGCACAAAGGAGTGCTTCAGAGGGGAGGAGGAGGATCCCGAAGCAAGAGAGTGGTTGCGAATATCAGCAAGGGCCGGAGCGAGGGTGTCAATGTGGTCCTTGATGGTTTTAGAGGAACAGGGATGAACCTGTTGGACATATAGTGTCCAGGAGGGAAGAACCCTGCTCCATGATTAGTTGGGTGAGTCAGATGAGATGCAAGAGTGAGATGCTACTGTACTCTATATTTGAGCTCTGTTTTTGCCAACATTCAGTTCCAACTATGTGCTGAAGCTGCACGCTTTGCTGATGTATAATTTTACATTTCCTTGGAATAAAAAGACATATTGTTCTAATCACCTGTGTTTGCAGACTTAGCGGCCCCAAGGCACAGCGACCCAAGTAGAGGACCAGGTCAGAACTGAACGATCCGCCATTCTGTGCCTACAGGCTTCCAGGCGGTTGTGCTGGATTGTGTGGGGTACACTGTACCGGCTGCAAGCATACGGGATTGTTGAGAAATTAAACAGCTTGCTTAAAGAAAGCCTAGCAAATCTAACCCCATCATTGTGCATAAATTGGCTGTACTGCCTTCCATTAGCAGTTTTTGCTCTTCGTAACTCACCCGGTGCAGATCACCACTTCACTCTGCACGAAAGTGTAACTGGCAGGAAGATGCATGCACCTGTTTGTCCTGCCTGTTCAATTTTGGATGCTAATTCCACAGCCCAGGTTTTGGGAGAAGAGATCCAAAGGTACCTTATTGAAATGACAAACATCCTCAAATACATTTCCTTCCAGGTTCAACGTTCAACAAGTGGGCCGACCAAATTTGAAGAACAGACAAGTTCACATAGAGAGGAATAATTCCCACAAGTGCAGCTCCTCTTTCTGGGGGAGAAAGTACTTGTCTGTAACATCGTACGGAGGTGGCGGGAGACGAAGTTCACCGACCATTACAAAGTTGTGTACGCGACACTCACAGCAGTGAAGATAAAGGAAAGGAGGGCATGGACTCACATTTCCGATTTCCGCAAGCTGAACAGCATAACCACCGAAGGAGAAGGGGGAGGCGCAACTTGATGGGAAGTATTAGCCAACTAGCATTGATATATTTTTAAATGATCAGACTTTACAGAAAGCGCACAAGTAGGGAAGAAAATGGGCAAGCAAGTAATGGGGGTAACGAGAGAAAGCATAAGCATGATAAGAAAGTGATAGGGTAGGATTGTTTTGCTTCTTTATTTTCTGTCTTCTCTCTCTGGTTTTTATTGCATAACAGAAGTGGGGGGCTGTCAGCCGATAATGGGGGGAGGCACTGATCAAGATAAGTACATTTTGTGTTGAAAAGGTCTATCCTTCCATTGGGGAGGGGAGAGACATGTCATATGGAAATATATGGAACGAGAAGATGAAAAAGATGGAGCGAGAGAGCACTAATGGCAGTTGCTATTTGTGCTTGCTAATCCCAGACGTTACAGGGACACCAAAGCAATTTTTGCCACAAGAGATAGCGGAAAGAAAAGGGGGATGCCTGATTCACATGTCATTATGTAGAACTCAGGGCCTGTTCTAGGGACATACAGTAGAAATGCAATGGATAGACGAAGGGGAAGAGGTATATGCAGACAATTATATACAGCTTGAAAGCACAGCCAGAGAAGAGGCAACACAACTTGTAATATTAGAATACAGTACAGAAAGGGCACAAAGGCGGAACAATTGGTGAGTACCCACAGAAGAACATATTGTAAGAATTCAACAGGGCATGATATTCTGTGGTGCCACACCAGACCGTGATGCAGATCGGGGGTTCAGTGTATCAGGATGGGAAGTGGCAAAGGGTGGTGATGCACTGCTGTGCAGAGGGGCTGGTGGGATATGAAGATATAATGTACATGCCTTAACATGGATAGATGAGAGACATCGACCAGTGCACATAAAGCCACTCACCCAGCTTTCCATGTGTTTCAGGGAAAGGGGATGATCAGAATGGGGAAGAACACTGACTGCAGTAAGACGATGAGCATCCTGGCATTGTAGTAAGGGACAGCAGCAGTGATGAACTACTGGTGGGCTTGTGGATCTAGAGCCTGCGCCCAGCTGCCTCCAGATTGGTGAGGGGTGTGTGCACTTGTGACCCTCCACAACCCTGCATTGGTCTACCCCAGGCAGACTTATTACCAATCAATGATCTTCATACACCATGACAGGAGAAAAGAGAAATAGAGCGAAAAGTGATGGAAGAAAAAAAATAGATGAGTGAGCAGAAGAAAAATGAGTAGCAACTATATCTCGGAAAATCATCACAGAGTTTGAATGCAATCCTACAGAACCTAAGACTTTTCAATCAGTCATCGGTTTTCTTCCCATCCTTATTACTTCCCCGGGTACAAGCCGACGCACATGCCAAGTGGCTGCAGATCACCCACTACGAGGTGCTACAGTTGTCGCATGCGACCGAAAAAGGCCAGAATGCAGTGCTGGAGGAACTCCACGCCTTTCAAATTCTAGCCTTCCAAAATAGGTATAATCTTGATCTAACGATTGCAATGGAGGGTGGGGTCTGCCATAAAATAGGGAGTAGTTGCTGTACAGCAAAACCTGCGAACGATGCTGCCAATGGGACACTCATGGAAGCTGTAGAAGAGACACAGACCCTACATGAAAATATGATAAAAGAAACACATGACACCACCTCAGACAGTTGGCCAGACTCACTATTTGCCTGGGTACATGAGTTGCTATCAGCTATGTTCAGAATAACTGTTCCTGTGCTTGTCATGATGCTCATCGCCTTTTGTGTCAGAGAGTAGATCAACATGCAATGTAGCTGCTGCAAATGGAAGTATGTTATATCATGTCTGCCAATAAAATTGGTGACAAAGTGAGCGGATTAGAGAGGCAGCCTCTGAGGGTGAATGAGAGGGAGGACGGAGTGCATGGGGTTTTTGCAGTGCCACCACCAAATGCAGAGGACTATGATGCTTTTTGGGTAGCATGTTCTCTTCAGATGGACAGGATTGCTAAATAATTGGGTCCACATTGGATGTGTATGAGGAAGAGGAAGGGGACAGGGACAGGGTATCACGGCTGCGGGTGCCCAGGGAAAAGAGTAAAGAAATGATGGGGAATTTTGTGTTGATCGAAAGATCGATTGAAGGGGGAAATGTAATGAAGGTGCTGATTTAGCACCAGCAGAGGGGTGCACCTACCAATTGCAGAAATAAGGGGGTGGGCCGGGGTACCCCCAAAGGGGGGTAAGGGGAGACTGGAAGCTGTAGCCAGCTCCAGGGACCCACCATGCAGGAAATCAAGTGGGGGAAACTCTGTATACAACACAATATGGACACAAGGGAATCTGCTTCATAAATGCAAGGGTGGCAAAAAACACTGGTAAGCGCACTCCATGGGGATGGTACAGGTGGATTCTCACAGCAGGCCAGGATGAACATGTGGCCTGTACACAGTGGCTCAAGGGTGGAGGAAGCTGAATTTGGGATGCATGTCCCCAGTAGACCGTGGTAGCTGGGAACAGCACTGAGCGATACAATCAAGGCCAGCGAGCCAGTCCCACGGGTACTCACAGCAGCTGGGATCCAGGGAGTCACTTGCACAACACCAAACGTGATCTCAAATCACCCCATGGCTTATGAGCATGGGCACAAAGGTGCGGGATGAAGGACGTTCTGAGAATCGCCAATCAGATGGCACGTTTTGGTATTCCTGAAAGGCAATAAACAGAGTGTCTTAACAGTGTTTACAAGGGTTATCATCAGACAGGTGCTGTGTAAATGTCTCCCTTCCCACTAGTCCAGGGTGTAGGGTGTTCCATATTTGCTGCTGCTGACCAATGGCAGATGAATAAAGATCTGGAGAACTCAACAATCATGTTATTGCCTTTTACCTTGTTTCCCAAAGTCCTGGATAGCCCTGTCTATGTTCTTTTCCTACTGACTGGCAGTTGGGTAGAAATACTATATATATCTCTGAGGCTGCATCCTGTCAGACTGACATGAACCTTCCCAGGTGTTGTGTGTTGTGGGTACACCCGAGGGGTGGGACCTGTGTGAATAGAGTTGGAGTCATCTCACATTCTCTGTTGTGGGTGTACAGTTTCTGGGTGTGTGACACAATGAATGAGCCAGCCCTGACTGATACTGACATGAATGCACTGTAATATGCTGAAAGTCTGGGTACTTACTTAAAGTTGCATTCTTTGTTATGCGTGTCTGAGTGGAGTGAATTGCCTGAATGCCTGTGAGACTGATTGGCTGCCTGAATTAATGCCCTTGTCAGTGATTGGCTTACTCAGCCTGGCTCAGCCAGAGTGAATGGAGAACAAATGTTTATATCTGGGGACATCTCACTTGCAAATTTGTTCAGAAGCTAAAGTCGAAGCTGAAGCATAAGAAGCTGTTCCTTGAAGCCCAGCTGGGGGAGAAGCCTGCTTTTCTTCAATATAATCCGAAAGCTGTCATGTCTCCCAAAGACTGATTCATAGAGCACCTGCAAAGGAGACCTCTCCATGAGATATGAGGGACCATCGTGCAAACAGCTACCTTTCATCAAAGTACCCTGGAATCCAGTCCTGTGTGCCGTCTGGAGAAGGGGTCTTCGGGAGTCCTGAAGAGGAGAGCTGGACATCTCGAGTCAGAGAAGTCCATTGGTGTCTCCCAGGGTCCAGAGGTGCATTTTGTGAAAGTTCCAACCTGCCTAACAACATTTCAAGGGACATCCTTGCCATCATCACTGATCATTTTTTCCCACCTGAGAGATTACAGAGTCACTGGGTGCAATGGAAGGTCCGCCAGTGGATTTCCTAACACCAGAAGCTAACAAAGATGTCCCGAGGGTCCAGACTTGGTGAGGGTCTGAGGTCCACGCCAGTGGTCGAGTCCAGGTCACCAGAAGCTGTCCAGATGTCTGTTTTATGGCTGCAGCACCAAAAAATCAAATGTCAGAAAACCACAATATTCTGAAACCTGACATCAAAAGTGACCTTTGCACACAAAACCGCCAGAGTCATAGTATGGTCCCAAAGGTCTTAATCTCATCTTCCAATCCTTTCCGGAGCCTACAGCAAGTTTCATCTTCCCAGGACTTATACAGCCAGAGAAATCACCGAACAAAGGAGAGCACTGTGAAGAGTAAACTGCTGCACTTCAGAAACACTTTGGTTAATTTTGTCTCGTGGCCTCATCATCCCAGTGACTCCTTCTTCCAAGAGGTTTCCATCCTCGAAGGGAATCAACAAGTGAAAATGAGAAACTCTGCCACTTCACCTGCCAAGGCACCAAAGGTACCGTGACAAGTAAGAGCATCCTCTAGCCTCCAGAGTCATCCAGGGATCCCAGATTCATCTTTGCGCCTGATCTCCTATGGCCTTTGGGGTGGTAGAACTTATTAAAAGAAAGAACAAGATTATTGAACATGATTGTACTGTGCTGTAAAACACCAGATAAAGTTACTCGCTAACATTTCCCTTACAGGCTGCCAGGTGATGAGATCCTCACACAGAATTGTGCATCTACTCTAAAGAAAGCGTTCTGCCACTGTTCCCAACTAGCCTGCCTTTGTTTCCTATTCTATGCTGATACACCTTACTTAAGAATTAACATTCCTATTTAAAACTATCTGCAGTGAGTGCATTCTTACTGAATTTAAGTATTGTGTGGTACCACATAGAATGTGTGTATCTACCATTCTTTGATTAAGTATGCCAAGTACAGCATGTTATTATTTATATGTAAATATATGGTAGACGTAAAAACCATATTTAATATAAAGAAGCTGTGTTATCACCTAATGTGTGGACATTCCTTTGTGCAGGCTTTGGGGAAGCACTGTACTTAAGGTCCAGCCTCCATCAGCTGCTGAAAGCTTAAGCCTAGATGCTTGTCCATGGTTATCAAATTGAGAGCCTTGCTGGGGTGTTCTATGCCTTTACCCTACCATATAGGGGCATAAGTACAGATACACCCTTCCAGTCTTTACAGTCTGTGACTCCCAAGGCCCAAATCTTTGGGTTGTTCACAAAGTCAAATCCAGTCTTCCCCAGTGGTTTCACCTTTTGCCTTTGTACACAGGTCAGTGCACTCAAAATTTGAAGTACTGTTTAAATCAGGAACATGGTAGGGAAGGACATGTATTGTCACTCGTGTGTTTCGGTTGTTTCCTGGTGGCAAATATCATAACATTTGATGTACCAGTGGATTAACCTCTTCCCTTATGCCCATGTAAGTGCATCCACACATGTGAGTTACTGTTTTCATTGGCACACCTGTGGGAACATGGGAAGGTAGAATATGTGTTGTTGCTTGCGTGTTTCCGTGGATTCATGGTGGCAAATGTCTGAATATTTTGTTTTTCTTCTACATTTTGGAAATTCCCATGCCTTGTGGGTGATAAAATCTAGGGCGATTTGTACAAGTCAGACCTCTTTGGATTCCCACTTGTGTCTTCTTTTCAGAATGGGGTTCTGTGTTTTTCCTTGGTGGCTGTGGGTACAAATCTGTCGGTTGTCCACAAAGCCAAATCCAGTCTTCCCCATGGCGTTTGATGTACCCGTGGGCTAGCCTTTACCCTCTGTTCCCAGGTAACCACACCCACACATGTGAGGTACTGTGTTGATTGGGACACCGGTGGAAAAGTGAGAAGGTAGGACATGTGTTGTTGCTTGCCTGTTTCGGTGGTTTACTGGTGGCAAATGTCTGAAAATTTTGTTATTTTTTTCTACATATTGGACTTTGACGGGCCATGTGGGTAATACTATCTAGGGCGTTTGTACAAGTCACACCTAAAATTTAGTTTTTACCCTACATTTTGGACTTGTGGGTAATACATTCTAGTGTGACTTGCACAAGTCAGATCACTTTGGATTCTGACAGGTGTCTTCTTTTCAGAAATGCATTGGGTTCCCTGTTTTCCTTGGCGGATGCAACCCCCCAGGCCCAAATCTGTGGGTTATCTACAAAGAACAATCCAGTCTTCCCCAGGGCATTTGATGTACAAGGGGTTTAGCCTTTTCCCTTTGCACCCATGTAAGTGCACCCACACATGTGAGATACCGTTTTCATTGGGACACCTTTGGGAACATGGGAAGGTAGAACATGTGTTGTTGCGTGCATGTTTCAGTGGTTTGATAGTGACAAATGTCTGAACATTTTGTTCTTTTTTCTACATTTTGGACTTTGACGGGCCATGTGGGTAATACAAACTAGGGCGGTTTGCACAAGTCACACCTATTTGGATTCCCACTGGTGTCTTCTTTTCAGAAATGCATGGAGTTCCCTCTTTTCCTTGGTGGCTGTGACACCTCAGGCCCAAATCTGTGGGGTGTCTACGAAGAAAAATCCAGTCTTCCCCAGTGTGTTTGATGCACCAGTGGTTTAGCCTTTTCCCTTTACGCCCATGTAAGGGCGCCCACACATATGAGGTACTGTTTGTGATGCTGGAAATGCATCGGAGGGACAGGGCCTCCTTATCCTTGTCCTCTACTCCCTTTTATTGTGTGTTCTCTCGTGTTTTCCGTACAGGAGTTCATGTGGGACACCTGGTGGTGCAGCTTTCTCTTTTGGTTTGGTATACAGACCCATTGGATACTCTCATGGCACCCATAGGTGGGGGTACAACCCTGTGCCCCTAGTGTATGTTTTTGGGCACTTGTGTGGGGCCAAAGAGCAGGGTATGGGCTGGTGGCAGCTCCATGCTGAATTTGACAGGTGCTCTGAGTATCCTCCATTTTGGGATACCCAGGCTCTGCCATTGGAATCAGTTGATTCTTGATAGGAAGCAAGATGGCCCCTGTGGCCTCTTGCTTTCTATTGCCTGTTACCTTGCTTTCCCAAAGTCCTGGGAAGCCCTGACTCTGTCCCTTCCCCCTGACTGGCTGTTGGGTGGAAGTTCCATATATGGTGTTGTTGTGAAGTCCAGGCCAGACTGGCTGGAGCCTTCCCAGTGACTGTATGTTGTGGGTACACCCTGTGGGTGGGACCTGGGTGAATGGAGTGTGTGACAAATACACATTCTGTGTTGTGGATGTCTAGTATCTGGTGTTTGACACAATGAATGAGACAGCCCTGCCCAAAACTGGTATGAATGCAGTGTGGAGTGTTGAATGGCTGGGTACTTGTCCCAATACACATAAATTGTTGTGAGTGTCTGGAGAGAAGTGAATGGCCTGAATGCACTATGCACCTGTTGGGATGCCTGCCTGCATGAATGCCCTTCTGACCAATTGGTTGCCTCTGTGTGACCCAGCAGAATGAATGGGAGATCAACTAGTATATCTGGCGGCCTCTCACTGCTAGAATTCGTGTTCAGAAGCTGAAGTCCAAACTACGAAGAGTAACTGGAGTGAAACTGAACCTTGACCTTGAAGCCCTGCTGGAAGAGAAGAAGTGCTGCTGCCCTTCTTCATCAATCTGAAAGCTGCTGTGTCTCCAAGGACTGACCCAGAGAGGACCTGGTAAGGCGCCCTCTTCCTGAGCGATGAGGGACCATTGTGCACCAGCTGATCTTTGCCAAAGGTCCCTGGTAGACAGACCTACGACCGGAGATGGGGACTGCTGTGGAATCCCAAAGAGAAGCGCCCGGACTGTTGTCTGCCACCGTCGATGACCACCGTCGCCGACTAGAGCTGCCGTGCTCCCGTTGCCTAAGAACTTTCAATTTGCGGATGCGCTTGTCTGCACTGCGGGCCGCCTTATCCCGCCGGAGAAGGCCAGGCCGTCGATGCGCCGAGGAGTATCGGCTGGTGGGTTTCCCGCAACCCAAAGACCACAGAGACGCTGACGACTCGACGCCCTTGCTGGGCCACAGTTCTTCAAACTCTTTGTGGTCCAGAATTATGGACATCGAGGACGTCTATACTTCCCCGTCAATGAGCACCGCTAGGAACAAAGCTGCCACTTCACCGCTGTAGTTCACTGTGTTCATTGCCAGACATTCAACGACCCGTGGCTCCTGCCTTAAAGGGAGTGCACTCAAGAAGGGCTGTCGATTTCCCGACGGAGAACTCTACAACACCAGGTACTTAGGGTTGCTGAACTATTGGAAAGATTCTTGTGAACAATATATGGACTGGGCTTGTGATATATCTTTATTTTAGAGGTTGCCAGGTGGGGGGATCTCCACACAGAACTGTGTCTAGGTAGCAGGGCCAGTATTCTGCCTATTGTTCCAACCAACTGCTTTTCTCTTATATCTATTGTTGGTTTCCTTTATGAACTGATTTGTGTGACATTTAACCCTATAGTTGATGCACTTTAATGAGTTCTAATAGTAATAGTGGTACCACGTAGAACTGTATATTTGCCATTATAGATAACCGAGTACAAAGTGAGTTATCGTGATATTGTACATAACCTTGAATATTAATTATATAAAGACTGTGTTTTAACTAATACAGTGTGCAGACATTCCTTTGTGGGTGCTTGGGGACTACACTGTACTTAAGAACCAGCCTGCATCACCTCCTGAGAAGCTAGGCCTTGATTGCTCGACCACGTACCAATAATAGAGAATCTTGGCTAGGGACTTCTGTGCCTCTCTTCTACCATATATAGATCAGAAGTACAGACACCCCCTCCAGTCTTTACACTGGTGGCAGCGGTGGGAAGCTTACGGTTTAAAGAATCAGTGTATAACCGTGCCACTTACAAAATATCTGCCATTTGTTAAATTGAGGTTTAGTTGTGTACAAGATAACTGCATTATAAGCAATGGAGTCTATTGCAAATGGTAAATTGACTAGGATGAACTTAGAGGCTCTCCAGGGTGCTTGTGAAGCCAGGGAGTTAGACTTTGTGGATAAGCCTAGGGATGAGCTGATAGCTGCCCTGGTGGACTACCAGACTGATGGTGAAACTCTTGATGAGGGGGGGAATGCAACCAATGAGGTCTCCGCCCCTGGGGTTGTCACTGAATCTGATTCTGGGAATGTCACCCTTCCTGCTGACTCTGTTCCAAACCCCAGCACTGCCCTTCAGGGGGAAGCCCTGAAGATTGAACTTTTAAAATTGGAGCTACAACGGGAACAGTTAGCCTTTCAATACAAAAAGTTGGAAACAGAAGCTGAGTTGAAGAAAGAGGAGTTGGCACAGCAAGTGATACTCAAAGATAGGGACACTGAGCACCAATGAATCTAGCTAGAGAAAGCTAGAGTGGGGACTTCAGCTAAACCAGTTGAGAGTGGCAAGTCGCCAGCCACCAAGTTTATGAAAGATTTGGTTGATGTGTTTGTGGAGGGTTCAGATATCCTCCAATGGATTGAAGCATTTGAAATGGCTTGCACAATACATGATGTTGATAAGAGAGATTGGGCTAAGTGTTTGTTTAGCAGAGTGCCTCAGACTGGATATGACTGTATTCTTAAACTGAGTTTGGAAGAAAGGGGTCAGTATGAGTGCATGAAGTCTGCTTTGATTGCCAGGTTTGGCAAGACACCCACCCAATACTTTAAAAGGTTCAGGGATTTTAAGAAAAGAGAGAATGTGTCTTGGGTTGACTGGGTGAGTGCTGCGCACATGAACCTGATGAGGTGGATGGATGGCTACAAATTGAAAACGTTTGTTGAATTGTCCCACTTTTTGTTTTTTGAGCATTTTTCTGAAGCCTGTTCATCAGACCTGCGTCAGTATGTTGCTGACCAGAACATTTTGGATCCCTTTAAGCTGGCTAGGTTGGCTGACAAGTGGGTCTGCCATTGGGTGTCCCCTAAGGACTCCAATGAGAAGGACAAGGGCAAAGAAAAGGGGACCTCTCAGAAAGCTGAGGTGTCCCAGAAGCAATCACAGTTGAATAAACCAAAACCTTCCGCTCCTAAGACCCAAAAATCTAGTGGGGATAAGTCTTCAGTGGGTGGGAATAAGAGTAGTGGTCCAACTGCTGAAAAGCAGGCTCCCAGTGGTTCCAGTACTGAACCCTGCATTCCTGGCACTTGTTGGGAATGTGTGGCTCTGGATCACAAGAAGGGTGACTCCAAGTTTAAAGGTAAGGCACTTGGAGTACAGGCTGTCAGCCTGAGCTACCCTTGCTCCATGTCTGAGGTGGAGGCCGCCGTTCTCCCCTCCTCTACAGGAATCAAGTTTTGTGCTCCTGTAGAGATTTCCTTAGTGTCTCTTGGGGTCTGGGACCAGTACACAAAAGTACTGGCGACTATCCCACAGAACACCCGTAGGTTTTTGAGAAGTGTCCTCTTGAATGGCCAGCCTTCTACTGGCTTGAGAGATACTGGGGCAAGCATGACAGTGGTGGACAGGACCCTGCTCAAGCCAGAGCACTATGTAGGTGCTCCTCTGAAAACCACCAGGTTAGCTGGTGGGCCTCCCAAATTATCGCCTGTAGCCTTAGTCACACTCATGATTGGCGACAAGACTGCAAAGCTTCCTGTCCTGGTTCAGGATAATGTCCCTGCTAACATTATGTTAGGTAATGATCTAGTGGAGTTGGAGTTGATCTCGGATGGTCTCCACCTGACTGTTGCTGCAGTCTCTAGGTCACAGGTGACAGAGGGTCTGGCTGTGAGTCAGGTAGCCGAGCCAAAGGCGAGGCCTAAGGCAAGAAGAAGGAAGACCAAGAAGGCCACCTCTGCAAAGGGGGCACCTTCTCTTCCTGCTGTTCCTACAGCACCCATTGGGATCCATGCTCCAGACGGGCTGGGTCCAGTGGAAAACCCAAACTCAGCTCCAGAGAGAAGAGACAGAAGACTCTCAACCCGGAGGACCACCCTGATCTTCAATGCCTGCTGGCTGAAGGGGGACCCTCCCGGGCGGACTTCTGTAAGGGACAGAGAGAGTGCCACTCTCACAAGGGTCTGAGGAAACAGGCCCTGTCCCAGGCACACAGAGAAATGCCTAGGACATTCCGGATCTATTGGGAGGGTGAGCTCCTTGTTAGTGAGCCCAATAAGCCTGAACCTGGTGCCCTCAAGAGGTTGGTGGTACCCTAGGTTTACAGGCCCTTCCTGCTGCAGTTGGTGCATGAGGTGCCCTTAGCTGGTACTCTTGGTACCAAGAAGACAAAGCAGAGGTTCTCTGCCCATTTATACTGGCCCCGGATGGGAGTAGAAGTGGAGTCCCACAGGAGGACCTGCCCACCTTTTCACTTGTCTGGTAAGACTGGAGGCAGTGTCATTGCCCCACTGCAGCCATTGCCAGTGGTTGGCACACCATTTGAGAGGGAGGCCATTGACAATGTCGGTCCCCTTGACCCTCCCACTTCAGGCGGACATCGGTTCATCCTGGTCTTAGTTGATCATGCTACCAGGTACCCTGAGGCTATACCCCTTCGGACTGTTACTGCCAAGGAGGTTGCCAGGGCTCTCCTGGGCATTTTCACCCGTGTTGGATTCTCTAAAGAGGTTGTCTCTGACAGAGGATCCAACTTCATGTCTAGTTACATGAAAACCATGTGCAAAGAGTGCGGGGTAACCTACAAGTTCTCCACCTCTTACCACCCTGGACCATTGGTCTGGTTGAGATATGTAGCAAAACTCTCAAGGGCATGCTAGGTGCTTTGGAAGAGCCCCTAAGGAGGAAATGGCATCTCATCCTGCCATGCCCGCTGTTCACTTAAAGAGAGGTACCTCAAGAGGGTGTTGGTTTCTGCCCCTTTGAGTTACTCTTTGGACATCCCTTGAGGGGGGGCCCTTGCCTTGATCAGTGAAGGTTTGGAGGCCACCCCTCCAGGTCCCGCCAAGCAAGTGGGGGACTTTGTTTTAGGCCTCAGAATGAGGATGGCACAGATGATGGGTCAGGCAATAGCAAATCTCAAGGCCATCCAGGAATTGAATAAGTACTGGCATGACCTTAAAGCCTCGCAAGTGGATTGAACTCCCGGACAGGAAATCCTCGTGATGGAGCCTACCAAGCCTAAAGCTTTGGCAGACAAGTGGACTGGACCCTTCAGGATCATCTCCAAGATGGGCAAAGTCAGTTATCTGGTTGACATGGGTGTCCCGGGGGTAGCCCCTCAGGTATTCCATGTTAACAGGCTCAAGCCTTTCCACAGGCGAGCAGAAGTCTCATGTCTCTTGCTAGCTTCAGAGCAAGAAGAGGATGAGAGCGAGCCCCTTCATGATTTGCTGCATAGCAACCCTCAGGATAGCTCAGTGGAGGGAGTACATATCTCTCTCAAGATCTGACGACCGAGCAGCAGAAGGCCTGCAGGGCTTTGCTCCGGCAGTATGCCTCTCTGTTTTCACTGACACCAGGCCTTACACTGTGGTGTAGGCATGAAATTGACACTGGTGACAGTGGGCCTGTTAAAAGCAGGTGCTAACGTATGTCAGATACCGTTAAGAACCACATCCAGGCTGAGGTCGCCAAGATGTTGGATCTGGGTGTTATTGAACCCTCAACCAGTCCCTGGTTCAGTCCCGTGTCCTTGTCCGTAAGGCAAGTTCCCAGGCAGGTACCAAGGATTGGAGGTTCTGTGTGGACTATCGAGGAGTCAATGCCGTCACCAAAATTGACGTGCACCCATTGCCCAGGGCTGATGAGCTCATGGACACCATAGGTGCTGCCAAATTTGTGAGCACCTTTGACCTTACCTCAGGCTATTGGCAAATAGCTCTGATGGACCATGCCAAGGATAAAACGGCGTTCTCAACACCAGAGGGACTCTACCAGTTTAGGGTCATGCCTTTTGGCTTGAAGTATGCCCCTGCCACCTTCCAGAGATTGGTCAATCATGTGCTCAGTGGGCTCGAGGCCTTTTGTGTGGCCTACTTGGAAGACATTGCCATCTACAGTTCCACCTGGGAAGAGCATTTGACACATCTGGATAAGGTTTTGCAGGCTTTGGAAAGGGCTAACCTCACTATCAAGGCCACCAACTGCCAGATAGCTCAGGGGAAAGTAACATATCTTGAAACATATCTAGAACATATCTAGAAACAAGGTGGGCAACCAGAGAGCGTGTTTTTCTTGTCATTGTGTGGTCTCTGAAGAAGTTTAGACCATACTTGTATGGATCTACTTTAGTGATTCAGACAGACCGCCAACCCTTGAGATGGTTAATGCAAATGAAAGGGGAAAACCCAAAACTTCTGAGATAGTCAATCTGCCTTCAAGGGTTTGATTTCACCATTGAGCACAGAGCAGGATGTCACCATCAAAATGCTGATGGTCTCTCTAGGATGTTTGTAACCAATTAGAGGTAGAGATTCATCCAGGAGTGGATTAAATGCTCCTGTCCCTTAGTCTGGGGTGGGGGGCAGTGTTAGGGAGAATTCTCAAGAATGGCTAATTTCCCTTACCTACTGAGTCCCTCAGCAGCTTTGCTGGATTTCTAGGATTTATTTTTTACACCTGGTAAGATGGTGTGAGCCTTTTTTCCCACTCGTACATGTCTTTTGCTATGCGTGTTTCATATTTTCTTGTGTTCATAGACTGTGGAGCCTCGCCTACTCCATAGGCATCATCTTTTTATTGTGTGTTAGACAGCACCTTAAGTGCAGTGACACAGGGTTGTCTTTTAGACTTCCCAACCCAGACTCCATTTTTCGGGACTGACTACTGTCTCACAGAACATGTAAAGTTGCCATTAACTTTATTAGTCTTTTAAAATCCACAGACCCAGTTCACCCTATCTTACATAGAGTACTGGAAAGGGTTAATACTTATCCTATTTTGTCTGTTTCTCTTGGAGCATTGTTTCGCTCCCTTGTCATCAAGTCTTGGCTGGTGGCAGTGGTAACTACCCTATTTTTCCTACCGCAGTTATCTTAAATAACCTTGGTATTGTTTTAGGCTATCTTGGTAGCCTCAAACTTAAACCCGCTGGACCATGTACATTTTTATACGGTTCCAGCTGGGTTTATTTGCCATTTCTTTTTGAAAATGTCTTTCTTGTGTTATATTCCACACGCCAAACCAGGTTTGGTTCCTTTGTTCGCCATCTTTTTGCGGACTTCTCCACAGAAGTCCTCCTTAGGCACCTGAAAGTCTGGGTAGGCAGGATGTGAGGGAGGGGTTTTCAGACCCCTGCCATGGGTTCCCTTGGTAACCCAAGTCGCACTCCTGTTTGATTGGCTAGGTGACTGTCATGGCGGGACAGCCACCTTGCTGTATGATTGACAGCCAGGCTGTGTGAATGGTGGAAAACCGCATAAAAACCAGGTCTCTGGGATTGGAAAGGCAGAGTCACCACTGGAACAAAAGAACCGACTAGGAGCTGACAGAAGAGGACCACTACAAAACGACTGAACCGCCCAGTGAAGCCCTGCTGCAGGTCCGAATCTTCAGACTCCAACGACAGAGAAGATCTACCAGGAATCTTCTTCCGCTGAGCTGGTGGGACAAACCAGTTTGCCCAAACTGCAAGCCAGGACTCCCTCCTCTGGTCGAATTTGCTGTACAGAGCTACAGTGAACCGGATAGCCAGGAAGGTCGGACCCTGCTTGGTTTTAAGGAGTGCACCTTTTATTTGCTGCTGTTTGCTGCTGCTGGTTTCTTCCGTGGGCAGTGCAGGACCCTCCAGTCTTCCTACTTCATGTCAGTCCGACAGCCGCTTCAGGAACTGTGTGCCTGCAGGAACTGCCAGGAACGTTCGCCTCAGCTACAGCTTCTTCTCCATTTGAAGGTATTGTGCAAATCCAGTTGTTCATTTCGTCCATCCGCAGTGAAGGTGTGTGAAACCTTTCGCCAATCTGAGGGCTTGTTCTTCTCTACTCTTTGAACTAACTTTTCTGCTGACCAACTTCATCCGGAACTCTTGGCAAACTACCCTGAACTGTGTGATCTTGAGCTAAAGACTTTTGTTCTATTGACTTTGGCCCTAAGCCTTTTTGATTTGATTCCATCAGTGTAGTTCCTCTTTCTAGATTGCCCTACTTACATACCTGCTGGTGCTGCTCAATTTTTATCTAACGTTGTCTTTCCCTCCCTTTTTACATTACTGGAGTGCCATTTTGCTCATACTTCTTTTTGAGTTTAACTTGTCCAGAATCTATTGGGAGTGGTGTGGTGTATTAAGAGTGTGATTTTCCAACTGCTTTACTTTAGTAAGATGTTATATAACTGATGTGTAAATAAATGTATATTCTTTTACTCAGAAACCTTGAGTCAGGGTTTGTTTGAATCATAGCAATTGCTGTCCTTTGTGTAACTACTGATACTGCTCACTTGCTCTTGAGATAAGTCTGGCTGCTCAGCCATTGCTACCACTTTACTGTGTAGTACAGGCTTGTACCAAGGGTGAATTTGTACTGTCACTTGTAGTCTTTATTGTGTGTGGTGTTCCCAAAGGGTACTGCATATAATTCTGCCTAACACTCAGGAAGGTATTGTTGGGGAGACACCATCTGGCATGGTACGAAGCCTGGGGGCCTCACTGCTCAGCCCTCTCAGAGGAGGAGGAGGCATCACCCTCAATTTCCCAAACCAGGCCAGGAAAGGCATGCTGAGTGCTGGTGTGAATAGGTTGAAAGGGAGGTAAATGGGAACGGTCGTTAGGGCAGGTGAACGAAGGTGAACGGCGGTGAAAGGTGAAGGAGGACCAGATATAACAGAAAGGGGAGAACAGATGGGAAGTGAAGATAGGTAGATTGATGTTGCAACACTATGTTCCTTGCTTCTCTTTTGCTAGGTACTGAAGAGGGGTGCAAATGTATTATTGCAGATCTGGGAAGACAGGTTTTGCTGGATTACGGATTTGGGAAATCTGGATCAACGACAGCACTTTGTTTAGGGTACGTCTAGATCTACACCCTATGGAATGTAGGCCCTCCTGACCACAACATTGGCCCACCCAGTTGAAGATTCCTGGAGCCGGGCCTGTCTTCGCCATATCCCCAACCCCACTTATGCTTATTTACTGTGAGCACATGTACATGAGCGCACAAGGGGCAGATTTGTAGCAGCAGGCTAAAAAGGGGCTTTGCAGTCTTTTGGCAGCAGTGCAAGGCACAGTTTAAATCCACCAGCCTTCTCTGCTAAACCGCAATCTCACTTATGCTCACTTGCTGTTACTGTTGAAATGTAACCTTTCCCAGGCAAATGTTCTGTAGCCAAGATGTAATTGTAATGGCACTTCTTGTGCATTTTCAAGAGTATGGTACCAAAGTTAGAAGACATTTTAAGGGACGTGCAGGGAAAGAAAGCTGAATTTAATGACTGCTTCAAAGCAAAAAAGATACATGCATGTTAAAAAAAGCTTGATGGCACATCTACAAAGAGGTACCACAATACATAAGCACACATGTATAAGCCATTTAGTGCTTTTAGGAAAACAGACATATTATACAATTCAGTTTTGAAAAGATCCACTAAAATACTAACAATATAAAAAACTGGAGGTCCTCCATCGCAAGAAAACATTGAGCACTGAAATGGCCAGGAAGTTGCTTTACCGGTCCCGACCAAGGCTGCTGTGCTACCCAGGACATGGTGACTGCATTGAAAACAAAGTAAAGCCATATGCATAAAGGGCCTGATATACAAAGCGTTTTTGAATGGGGGTTTCTCATAGGAAAACGCTTTTGTAAATCAGGCCCAAATTGTAAAGGGGGAGCGCACTTTAACGTAAAATATAACATGTCTTCAATGGGAAAACCCTTATAATGAATGTACATTATTAAATGAAAAGGCACATTGTGCATGTAAGTACTCGGGGAGTCAGCTGGAGGGCACTAGACTTGATTTCCTAACTTGTAAGAACCCTGGTGATTACTGAAGTCATGAATCAGTCTCAGAGGTTATTTTGTCCCGACTTGGTTGCCTAGCCTAAACGTCCTAGCCTTGAGTAAAAGCATAAGCCATATTCTCTGATTCTAAACTGAAGTCCTTGTTCAAATGTGTGTCTTTATTTTTGAAAAATACCTCTCAGTAAAACCTCCATAACTCCCTCAGTTTTTAAGATAAAAGCGAATTGACCCGTTATACCAAAGATCGCATAAGGAAAAGTTTGCGCGAATTGACATTTTGAAGCGTTTTACAGGTGTGAATTAGCTTTAAATAATTTCCCACTTGTCCTTTGAGATTTCAAATGTTTTCTTTTGATTAAATCATTGCTTGTGTTTGCTTGCATCTGTTCAAAGCGGCTCCCATAGAAATGTATTATAATTTAAGCATTTTTGAGCACATTTGGTGTTTTTGCTCAGCCACTTTCAAAGCCATGCTGACAGTTGAAAAGTCAATTCTGTTTTTCTCTTGTGTTTAAAGGGGGAAGGTGGGAGTGATATTCTTTTTAATCTGTGTTATTCCTGAGTACCTGCTCTCTCCTCACATATATTTAAATTGCCTATTGGTGGGTTGAGGGGTGTTGCAGGGGGAACCCCTAACCATAGTGCTATCTGTTCCAAACCAACCCAAAAGTATTATTTTCTGTGCTGCATTCTTTTTGTGTTCATTACTTGATTCCGAGTGCATTAAAGATATTATTCAGTTTTCTGTCACCTCATTGGGGATTTTGGTTACCTATTAAAATATATTGTGATTATAATTCTAAATAATTAAATAAATATTTACCTTTGAAAACTAAACGGATTACTGGTTCAGTGTGACCCGGGGGTCTCAGGAGAAGGGTCTATATGAGTGGTATATCATTCAGAATATTGAACTTATAGATAAAAATAATAAGGGTTTCATTTGCTCACTACATGCTGGGCGAGACCTGGGTGTGTGCCTGATTGAAATCACTTACTACAGTGGACAAGAGCATTTTTCCAACATATTTGAATGATGTCTTTGACCACAATATGTGCTAGTATAAACATATTTGCATGCTGGCTAAGCCCATACATGTCCATGCTGGCCGCACCAATTTATGACAGTATTTCCATAGAAGAACACACTCATGTTTGCTTTGCACATAATGCTAGTAATTATACTATAAGAAACCATGTCCACGCTTCTTCTGCCAATATATGGTAGTATCCCCACTGTGAAAAACCAGAGGGTGTTTCACTGCCCAGACCCCGGCGATACCTTGCTCAGTTGGCCAGGGCACAGCCATCACCTTTGGATCCAGACCATGGGGGTGGATACGTGTGGGAGGATCACCAGGGTGAGAGGCCCTTGGGGGTTGGGGGAGGGACACCAGATCGTGAGACGCGGTATCTGCCCCCTTTCCAATAATCCTATCGAATCCTATTTTATCGGATATTCAAACTTCCCAGGTCCCCCCCCCCTTTCCTACACAAACATTGAGCCGAGGAAGAGGAGGTCTAAGGCTGAAAAGATTACTACACATGCAATACACTGGACTAGTCCCTCTAACAAGTTTAGGCAGGGTCAGGCACCTGACTTTAATCACGCACGCCTAATACCTATTAACTCTACCCTCATGGTTAAAAGGTGGAACACTGAGACACACTTTGAGCAAGGTGGTGCACGTGAAAGAGCAGTCCCTCCAGGGCAATGGCAAACCAGGCAAAGGAGAGCGACAAACCAAGGGGTTCATCTGAAGTGACAGTAAGCCAGAGATCCCCTCGACGAGAGATTGTTATTTACAAAAGTCTGTGAGAGTTGCGCACAACAGCCCAACTGAAAGGGAAAAAGAGTCTTCTTGGTGTTATAAGGTTACCAGGCACCCTCTCAGGAGAACAGCCAAGTTGGAGAGGTCCAGAAGCAGCAGTGTTAACAATTTTGGCTCCTACAACAAAGACGCAAAAGACGGAAAGCATCTTAACAAGACCAGTGAATTGAAGGAATTAAAGAAAGCCTGGCCTGTGTTTAATTGAAATGCTTGTGACAGTATCCGAGGGATGCAGGTTATTCAAGCGCTGATAAGCTGTGAGAGAAAGTAAGTCCATTGTTAAGAACTGTGAATATGAAACACACAGAAGCAGAGTGATCCCGTGAAGTGAGATTGCCCAATTGAGATAATGAGCGTTAAGTGAAAATCTCACAAACTGTGGAACTTTGCTTTGTTGAATCTGCCAAGAGAACAAAAAGAGGGTCTGAGTGCGGCAGAGGGAGACCTGTGTGAAAAACAAGAGAACAGTCTGGGCCCGACTGAGGGAGACCCGAGTGTGAAAGTAAAAGGCGTGTTCGGGTATGACAGAGGGAGACCCGTTTGAAAAACAAGTACATTTTCCAAGAGACATTGGAACTGATGTCATGGTCATGAAGTCAGGGGCAGAGGCATGCAGGGTTTGCATGCACAGGAGACCTCAGTGGCCACTGTCCTGGCGCCTTTGGTGTCAGGCTCATGAACAAAAGTAAACAAGAAAATCCATTTAACACCAAAAAGCTTTTATTATGGACATAGCACTTCAGATGCATTAGCCTTGAACATTCCATCCATTAAGCAGGATGCATTCACCTTGAACATTACATCCATTAAGCATCCCCAAGAGTATTCTTTGGTGTGGCTGCTAATGGATTGCCTTTGGACATGCTCACTCTCTAGGAGTGGCAGGGCGTGGCTGGTAAGCTGGCCCTAATGGGCGTGCCCAAGATCTCAGCTATATAAGCTGCCCCAATCCTCAAGACAGACGCTTTACGTTATTCTGCACTTGCAAGCAGCGTACCGCTCACCGTCGCCTGAGGTCAGACTTACCTTTGAAGATCCTGTTTCCTGGACATCCTGCTTCCTGCCAACATACTTACCGACTGGGGGAAGCTGTTCGCCTGTACATCTCTTCAGCAAACCAAGTATTCAGCTTTACACTTTCCAGAATGCCGAAATCTTCATCTTGGCACCGCAGCACGACACGCCCCATCGTCGACAACAGCACCTGCAAGGAAAAACAGAAGACAAGATTAGACATTGAAAAAATAGTTTACGGTTGCGCTTCGCCATACTTTGCGCTTTTCCTTAAACCATCACTTACCTGCTGTCGAACATTGCAGTAGCATCTATCTTCCATCCGGCCGCGTCTCACGTCTCACAGCTGCATTGAGGCTGGATTTCCATCTAGGGGAAGAAAACAGAAGAGAGACATTATTGTGGGCATAAATAGGAGCAACATATAATGACATTAAACAAAACGAACAGCATCACAAGAACTCAACGAAGACTTACCAATCATAAGGAGAAGCATAGTCACAGCTGGACTGGACTAATCCTTATCAGGGATCAGTGAAGGAACTATATCCCATTCGACACGCCCCTGCCAGAAGTAGCAGGACGGAGAGCTTATCTTCCATAATTCACAGGAGCAGTATCACCACGTACCACCGCTCACAGCTTTTCTAATGAGGGAGTTGCCTGAAGGGGTGATTCAGGTTCAAGGAGGGATGCAACCGTGCCCCAACGCCTCCACAGAGACCAGGTGAGCATAGCAACTGAAGGAAAATATGTAAAGTGATAGTAAAGAAAGAAAGGAGGTTTGAAGTGGTCATGTGGAGGTTAGAGCAAAAATCCTCCCAGTTTTGAAAGTCTTAGATAGCGAAATCAGAATACAAAAGGAGGCTTAAGCTGAACTGAGGGGAATCGATAGTGTGAAATGTGAACAAAGCTTGGGGAAGGGAACCCAACCAAGCAGAAGAAGTTTGAGCCTGATTGAGGGGAACTTATAGTGAAGTGTGACCAAATGCTATACTTAGAAACTGTTATGTTGAAACTGTGTAGAAGCGTGAAGGATAACCTGGACTTGAGTGAGAGGAACTTGAGAGGTTAAGCCTGTGAACTTGTGACTCAGACTTCAATGACCAAGAAGGTTCTGGAGGGCAGAACCAGCCGCCTAACTGTGTTCGCAAACCAAAGTGTGTTCATCCATCAAGTGTTCCACCTAACCATGTGTTACACAACATGGGGATAAGAATTAATACTGATTTATATTGCTCTTTTAACATTTCTTTTGAAGACTGATTTTTCCTTTTGTAGATACATATCAATATACCACATTTGAGTGTATTAGAGTAAGGGCAGGCATTATGTTTTGTTAGTGTAGGCCTTCATTGGTTGACTGAGACTGACTAGGACTGTTTCTTTATTATTTGATGGTCAAGATTACTCCCAACTTAGTTATAGGACCAGACAGGAGTTTTTACAAACCTCTTCAATTTAACAATATAGGTTTTGAGACTTCCAACTATTGTGTCAGTGTCTACTTCTGGTACCATTCCAACCTTATACCAATGAAGGACATACTCCAGTTGGTATTTCCACCAGAAATGCATGCCAAAGTATGAAAACTTGTCCAAACTGTTTGCACCAAAATGTAAGTCTAACTGCATAATAACACATATCATACTTGCTTTATCAAAAATACCCAATACGAATTGTCATACAACAATAAGAATTGGCTGGACTGGCTGCACCAAAAATGCCAGTCCAGCCAGTTAATAACACGTATCATGCTTGCTGTATCAAAGGATGCCTAATACAAAATGCCATGCAACAGCAAGAAAGGGCTAGAGTAGCTGCACCAACATACCAGTCTAGTCACAAATAACACTTATCATGGTTGCTTTATCTAAGATACTGAATACAAAATGTCATGCCTTAATAAAAATGGTTAGGCTAGCTGCACCAAAATGCCAGTCTAGCCACGTAATAAGTCTTATCATGCTTGTTTTATAATCGATGCCCAGTAAAAATGCCATGAATGCCCCTAAGTGCAGCAGTGCCTCACACGTAATCACAGTCATCGTGAATGTGATTATTTTAGTGTGTGTGTGTGAGTCACTGGAGACAATAGGGCAGATTATGTGTGCTGGGTGCTGGGGTCCCAGGGGACAGCCATGGCATTTTTGCTGGCCATAAATGATGTGTAAATAATGCCGTTCCTGCCTTCTTTGGCACCCAGCACCCCACAGACAGCCATTATCAATCATGTGCATGCAAGGTGCTGGGGGCACAGGCACGGAATTCTTACTGGGTATCTATCATAGATGCCCATTAACAAATGTAATGGCTCCCTATGCCCACCAACACCTCACATGCATACAATCAATGACATTATCTGTGTATGTGAGGCGATGGGGGCCCAAATTGGAGGCATGGCATTTGTTGCTACAAATCTATCATAGAAGCCCAGTAAAAAAATGCCATGCTTCACCCGCCCCCAGTATCTCACATGCACACCCTCAATGTGGTTATGGGCCTCATTACGAGTTTGGAGGCAGCCATGGTGCTATTAGCGCCATGGCTGCCTCCAAAATCATGTCCGGGTCCAGGGTCTGTGAATGAGAAAGTATCAGGGCATTCCAACCTTGGAGGACCCGGCAATTCCTCATTCACAAAACCATTCCCCATTCCCATTTCAGCCATCATAGGTCTCAATGGGAATGGGGATGGAGCTAATAATGGGCCCGTTGATAACGTGTCCATTATTAGCTCCTTGACCCCTTGCGAACCCACAAAGGAATTCTTGTCTGATCAGACGTTCTGTGCGGGTCCCGCAAGGGAACCTCGTAATAGGGCGGAATGGGTTTAGCGGCACCGACACCGTTACCAGTGCAGGTAAACCCATTCCGCCAACCTCATAATGAGGCCCTATGTGTGTATTTGAGGAACTGGGGAGACTAGTCATCAGGCATGGTATTTTTACAAGGCATCGTTAATAGATGGGTAGTAAAAAAAATGGCATGCTGCCTCCCAGCCCCTCACTGTCTTAAACACGCACATGATCATATACACATTCACCTACACACATGCAATCATGCACCCATATCGCCTCTCTCAATCATGCCCATGACACACACCATAGCACTTCACTTACATAAATATACACGCTCATGTTGTGGGATATTTTGACCCATTCCAATGTGCCCCACTGCATCACTTTACAAATGGTGAAAGAAACAGTCCAAAATTGATGTGCTGACTCCTGTGGGTGCCAAAATCTTCAAAACTGCATTTGGGTCACAACCAAAAAAGAAAAAATTGCACACCCTGCCACACACAGTCAGACATGATGCAAAGCAGCAGAATTCTGCTGAAAAATGAAATTGCCTTTAAAAATGTTAGCTTTGCAACCTTCAAAAGTGCTGTTTTTGGCGCTAGATCCATTTATTTCCATTGAATCATTGAGATTAAAAGGGTCCTGCAATGCCCAGGATCACCCAGTGTGGCTCAGAGAAACCGGGTCTCATTGACTGACAGTTCTATAAAATGTATCTGAGGAAAAAGTAACCCAGGAACCTTTGTTTTCATTTCCACAGAAAAAAACAGCTAAAATTGCAACAAGTAACAGAATTAGCTGTGCAGAGAGAAACTCTAAACAAAGGCAGGATACATGCATCCAGACTGCAAACCATCCCAGCACTCAAGGGAAGAAAGAATGCTGAATAAAATGTGCATGTTCTGCAGAGGAAAATCAGATTTAAAAGCACTCAGTTTAATGTGCTTTTTTATGAATGAAGTGCAAAATCGCCTGTTGTGAAAGCTTGTTTTGGTTTAAAGGCTTAATTCTTTAAGAAATGTCAAAGGATTGCTAATGTAAAAATCCACCTATAAACTGTGTTCATTTTATATGTTTAAATGAAAGATTTAGGTGAAACTTCAAGCTAAACCCAGTCTTGAGTTAATTAACTATTTGAAAAAAAACTATTCTGCTCTGACAGTCCTTAGCCTGGGAAAGGTTGACACTTCACTGCTGGATGGAAAGGCTTATTGCTGTTGGGAGGCCTCGTATACTCTTGACAATGTGCTTCATTAGACATTCGTCTTGGCCCCAGGCAACGACAATAGAAGGCTTCGACACTCATCCTTCCAGGGGAGGGGCAGGATGCTCCATTCTCCAGGAAGACGTTTTTCATTGAACTTCAAAGGATTTGCCATTAGCTCCCACTAAGGAAGGAAGAAAAAATATCTGACATGTGATTCTTGGATTTAAAATGCTTATTTGCCACTGAACGTCAAGACATTTAACTTGGCAGCCAGAATAAGTAAACGAGTGAAAAATAAATACATATAAATCTGAACTTATGCTAGCCATTTGAAGACTTGGTAGGATGTTTTACTGTGCAAGGAACTGAAGTTATGAAAAAGGACTAATTGCGCAGAAACTATTAATGCTGCAAATCTAATATTGTGTACCCATGTAATAGGGGTGATTGCACATATACGTACCGAATTAGGAATTGTTAGGCCAAACCTTTATGATTAAAATAGCCGAAATTCAACAGAAAGACAGAACCAAGTCCCACCGACTTGGGAGTTAGATGTAAATGTGACCCACAAAATATGTAATTTATGTATCCGATTTTCTTAGAGGGCATAATTATATGTATATGTATTTGTGGGAAAGTTACATTTTGGTCCCCATAACTATGGGAGGTTTCCAAGTCACATCATAAAACATGACAGCACTTTCTGTAATCCGACCAGCAAAGAGCAAGGCGGGAACTGTGCCTTTGACCAATCATGGCCTTGTGGGTCTGGGTTATAAGTCTGCCCCTACCATAAACTGAGTGATGCCATTTGGCAGGTTAAATAAGGGAACCTCAGAACACACAGACAGACACTGATTCCTGACTCCATCCTGATTTCTGCATGACGCCCTGTTCCTGAATTTTCCATCGTGTTCCTGATTCCCGATTTCTTTACAAAGCCAAAGCCTCAGCACTGCTAAACTCTTCTTCAGCTAGGCCCAAATCTTGAAACCATCCCAAAATTTAAGGGAACCGTTTTGATCCAGTTTGGCTTGCTACCATTAATGCTTGCCTGCTGAAACTCGCCATCCCACTTATCCACAGAGTCCAGCAACCAGAACCAAACCAATCCAGTCGATTCGAGTCGAGTCCAGTCTGAAGTGCCAGTCCAGTTGACCAGAACTGCCAAGCTGAACTATCCCACCAGAAGCGCCCTTCTCTCCGTAGACCCGATCCGTGATGACCAGAGCCCTTAACGGTCCAAAATCTTAATTTAAAGTGGACTGTAAGTATCAGTAGGAATTATAGTAACCCATAGCATATATTGCCTTACATTGTCCTATCCCAATCTATAAGCCATCCTATATTTAACTTAAGAACTTGTAATATTGTGACCCCAGTCTTGAAACTTTGCCTTTGATTCCTTGTGCTGGTGATAACTTCTTTAAAATCCTTTTGTCTTGTGAAATCCCAAACCCTTAATCATCCCTCGGGTAATAGGACTGGGTCCTCCAGGGCGGACACGGAGGTGCTGGGGTTGGTTCCGCGGATCAACTCTAGAGCTTACTGTGTTTCAAACTAGTAACCAGCCTGAATGCTCTAGTGCAGAGCATATTTGTCATTGTAAAAATTGATTTTCTGTTTTATTTTTCATGCCTTTATTTTCTAAAAACATCTCTCATTCAAACTTGCATAACTTCCTCAACTCTGACTTAAACCTTAGACCTTTAGCTACATCCACACTTCAAAACTGTTTAGTGAAAATTAGGCAGGAATTCACAATTATGCAAAAGTTCAGATTTCCAATCTCATCTATTTCCAAACTTCTATTCTGATCCAAAGTGTTTAATCTTGCTCATATTATAGTTTATGTTTGTTAGGGTCCTTTCAGTGTTGCGCCAAAAGGAATTTATATTGTCTAAGAATTTTTGCACACTTTTCATTATTTTGCTCAGCCATTTTCAAATGTCATTTTAAAAGTGTAACATTTCCATAACGTTTTTCTATGTTGTTTGGTGAGGGAAGATTGTATTAAAATGTTGTACACTGTTCTATATTCCTGAATACCTGCTGCTTACTTACATCTGTGTCGAATTGATTCTTTGTGTGTTGAGAAATTTGCAGGGGGAAATCTTAACTTAAATGCTATCTTTTCAACAAGCCAAAACTGTTCTTTATATTCTGTGTTGCTAGAAGTGAATTCAATTGCCTTGCTTACCTATTTCCTCCATTGTATTGTCACCACATTGGTGATTGCTGCCCCATATATTAAAACATATGTTTGATTTGAATTTTAAATAAATAAATAGATATTACCTTTCCTTTACCAACCAGCCTGATTCCTGGTCCATTGTGTCCTGGGGGTATTTTGAGAAGGGGTGTGATATGAGTGGAATATCACTCAGAATATTGAACCTATAGACACAATAGATAAGTATTTAATTTGTGCATTACATGCTAGGCTGAGACCCGGGTGTATTACCTGATTGAAATCCTTAATAATATATACATGCAGACGGCGAAGCCCCCATTCAGCTTCTCTCAATCACTGAAAGATGGAGAGAAGCTGTATGGATGTGTCTTTGCTTGTGTGCATGCCTATATGAATATGTGCATCTACCTGACTAAGTGTCCTGTTGTGCGCTGTGCAAATGATTAATTTGCCTGGTGCCAAGCAGAGCACTTCACTCATGCATGTACACACATTCATATAGACACATACCCACAAGCAATCACACACTCATACAACCTCTCTCTCAATCTAACGGAACTGTGCAGTAGCACCTGGAGTGTTCTAAGTACCTGATGGAACTACCAATAAATGATCTCAGGCCCAAATAACAAGAATAGACTCAAAGAATATGGCAATATATGACTTTATTATCAGCTAAAATAAAGTAGGGCCACCTGGTGAACAAACAGAGTGCAGCTCACACATTCTCAGTGATATTTCAGTTACACAAAGCTTTATACTTCGATGTACATCACCTATGATGTCATCCTACTCGGCAAATAGTAAAACCTATTCCCCTTCAATCTCTTCTGCATCCCCTCCTGAAGAAACCTACAAGCAATCCTTCCTGTTTGGCAAACTACCGCCCAACCTCTCCTGATCCCTCCCAGATCCTCTATACGGTCTGGCCTTTAACTTCTCTGCTAAAACTCAGGACAACCTGTCTTCTATCTCCTCTTCCTCTCCCTCTTCCTCTCTCGGCTCCCCTTTGGTCATCTCTCTCTCTTCTCCCCCTTTCTCATCTTTCTCTGTGGCAACACCTGATGATGTTTCTAGACAACTCAGATCTATGAAAGTGTAGTTCAAATAGATGCTTCCCTGTCCCTCCAGGACCATCAAGGACAATATTGACACCCTGGCTCCAGCCTTGGCCGATTTTTGAAATCACTCTTTCACCACTGGAACTTTCCCCTCTCCCTTTAAGCACTCCTGTGTGTACCCTCTCCTCAAGAAGCCATCTGCCGATCCTACCTGCCCGGCAAACTATCACCCAATCTCCATCACCCCTTTCCGGGGCAAAGTCTTGGGAAATCTGGCCATCTCCCAGCTTACTCTCCACACTGAATCTGTTGCTTGTTTACAGTCTGGCTTCACAATAGCCTGAGGCATGGAAACTGTTCTCCTGAACACCCGTGAAGACCTGCTCACTAATCTTGATTCTAGCCTTCCTTCTGTCCTTATGCTCCATGATCTTTCCTCTGCTTTTGAGACAGTCAACCACCCCATCCTGATCAATCGACTCCATGAGAACCTGGGCATCATGGATTAGGCACTGGAGGGGTTGACCTCCTTCTTCTTGGATGTCCCTCTCATGGTCCAACTTGGTCCCTTTCTCTCTGCCCCCTATCTCTCTACTTGTGGTGTCCCCCAGGGCTCTATCCTCTCACTCTGGTTTTTCAAACTCTACTTGGCCCCTTTGGCCCACCTCATCTCAACCTTCTCCTCTAAATGTCAGTGCTATGCAGATGACACACAGCTCCTTCAAACTCCCTACTACACCATTTCCTCTCTCGCTCATTCTTGACTGTCTATCCGTGATTCAGGAATGGTGCGCCTGCAAAAATCTCTGCTTCAATGCCAGCAAGACTGAGATCCTCCTCATTGGGATCCCTGCTCCTGTTTTCCCTCTTTCACGCTGGCCCTCCTCCTTGGCCCTCTCCCTGCACCTTCCTGTGAGGCAAAAAACCTTGGGGCAATCTTCGACTCTATTCTCCGCTTCTCCTTTCACATCACAGACCTCTCGAAGAAGTCCCAGTACCAACTTCACCTCCTCAGAGGTATTCTTCCCTTTCTCTCTTTGCCCCAGAAGCATAAAGTCTCCAGAGCCCTGGTTCTCCCTAGGCTAGACTACTGCAACTGCCTCTATCTCAACCTGCCTTCCTCTACTCTCCCCCCTATGCAACTAATCCAGAACAGGACTGCAATACTTGTCCTTGGCATCAATCCAGGGATCATATATATCCAGCCATGAAATCTCTTCAATGGCTCCCGGTGGCTGCAAGGGTAAAGTTAAAGACCCAATGCATTGTCCACAATGCTGTCTTGGACAGGGGCCCACACTACAGCCAACTCTCTCTCCTCAACATCTTTCAACTTGAGCCCTTCGTTCAGCTACCTCAAACTCTCTGGCGGTCAGATGCTTCTCCAGGCAGAGAGCTGGTGTAGAACTCTCTCCTCTGCTGAGGACTCCCTCTGGAATCATCTATCTGCCCCTCTCAAACTTGAGCAGGAACACTTTAGATTCCAGAAGCAGCTCAAGACCTTCCTTTTCACTTCTGCTTTCTCGCTTACTCTTCCTTGTTGACCACCTTTCCTAGCTGGATGCCTGGCTACCCTCTGAACCCAATGGGCACCAGGCTTCCTCCTGCGCTGCCTTCGAGACTCTGCACACTTAGGGGCTGTATCTGTAAACCTGCAGTCCACGCCCCTTTGCACTTCCCTAACTGATCCCTGGCTGTACTTACCCAGAGCAATTGCTGCCTGACAGCACTTCCATTCTCACTTAATCCCTTGCACTTCTCCTCATCCCCCTTGCACTTGAACAATCTGAATGACACAAGGCCTAGTAAGATTGTGTGTTTTTTTGTCCTGCCCATGTCTCCCTACCTTGTCTTGTCGCGCCTAGGAACAATTATGAAAATGTGTGTTGTTAATGACTCATCATATCATATAATTTGTTATGGAAACATATATACCTATATAGCATTTAGGTGTTATTAATATGATTGGCTGCCCCTTATTGGGTAGGCATGCCTCGAACTACCTCTAAAAGATGTATAATACAAATGAATAGCATAATAAAAGCAGCAGATTGGCTTCTGCAGCATTGTATAGTACACTGCTACATAGACCCTCATGATTCATTGGCATTCTCTCCCAACCCTGGACGTTTGGCTAGTTAGCAGCAGGTGAGCAAAACGAAACTCAGGTGTGAGGAACAATGTCAGAGTACTACCCACTTGGCCAATTAGACTACCATCTCTTACAAGTTAAGCCTCAAGCTAAGGCTTCTTTTTTGAAGATGACCTTGTCGACTGTTCTTAAGGGCGTGTAGGTACATTATTATCTTCCGTTAGAGCCTAATCAATAGGCCTTGTTTTCAAGTCTCAAATCAAATTTGAGGAGACCACGATTTTGTCCATTTCAATCTTTTATTTAATGTGATTTAATTCAATTTCACTGGGTGCTGTTACTCCTCTTGGCCTCTGGAGACTTGGTCGTTCCATCTCACATACGCGTTCTGCATCTTTAATTGTTCAATACTTGGCATTTGCAGATATTTTCCTCTTTACTTAATCTTAGAGAAACATGTCATGCATACGTAGCTTATCCTCTTTGCCTCACCTTGTGCCTTTCAATTATTGCTTAATGTGGAATCCTTGATCCCAGACCAATACTCATTCCTTGATCCTTGCACAAAGCTGTTTTCCAGCCCCTTTCAGCTCTGCAGCCTTGATCTGTTTCTGAGGTAGCTTGATCACCCTTAACAGTCTGATGTCCATCTTTTTCTCTATTACTTTTTTAATCACATTATGTTTTCTTCTGTAAAAAGCTTTTAAATGTCTTATCTACATTGTGTTTCTGCATATGCACATTTATTGATCTTCTTCTCACTTATCTTCCCAATGAATATGATTTCTTCGTTCCTGCATACATGTTTCTCTTGTTACTTCAGTTATATCTTTATTCGTCAAATATTTACATATTGTGTCAGTGCATCCTTGTATCTCCTCCTCACAATGTCACTATTCTCTGGTCCAATGTTTCTTATAGCTCTTCTATGTCCAGTGGTGTATGCATACATCCTTCCACCATGTCAGTGTGAGGGTACATTTGATACGGTTGTCTGAGTACATAACGTCTCTTGTATCTTCGATGCAGTATTTGGATGATACCTATTGTCACAAACAGTGCTCTCTCGCTGCGATTCCAAAATGACAAAGGAGAGGGGGCAGGCAATAGAGATGATGTGTGCATCTGCTTCTCTACATCCCCCCCTCTGGTCTCGTCCTGGACCACCTCCTCTTCTTCAATCTTCTTCATAACAGCACTCTCAAGTCTTCTCTTGATAATGCTGCCTCTCTCAAACTCAGGAAAACTAATCCCCTAGCCCACCTCAACAAATGGTTTACCCCTGAACTAAAGAGCCTTAGAAACACAAAAAGAGCAACAGAAGCCACATGGCATAAAACACCTTCCATTTCTAACAAAAGTGCTTTCACGTCAGCATCCACGAGCTGTAAAGCAGCCATTCTGTCGGTCAAAAAACACACCTATGACTCCAGAATCCAAAACGCCAAATCCAGAACCAAGGAATTATTCAGCATATTAAAAGAGCTCGAATCCCCGGCACCCCCCACTCAGGATTGCATCAAAAATGCAGAATGGTGAACTAAAATACAGCAAGCCTTTGCAGATAAAATCATCCTACTCCAAAACAAAATCAAAGCCCCCAGCCACCCCACCTCAACCCTGATCAATCATTTTCACCATACTTTGGTTTCTTCGGTATCCATATCTTCCTCACCCCCTCAGGTCGCATGCATTCTTCATGTGTTCATCCACACTCCAAGTCATGTGACAACATTCTTCCATTGGTTGACAGAATACCCAACATCCCACATAGTTCTTATGATCCTTGAGGTAGTAAAACTTCCTGGTGGTGCCAGTGGACTTCTTTTCAGATGCTCAGTCTGCGTGTGTTCATCAGTCACAGCATTCACATTGATCATTATCTTCATCCTAACATCTTTCTACAAACAGCTCCAACCAGCTTGAAGGTATTTCTCTAACCAGGTTGGAATCCACGTAAACAGAGATGAGAAACAGTCATCCTCCTCAGTCTCATCTACTTCATCCTCCATCTTAGTATGCTGGTTGACAGAATAGTTATTGCCTTTGTCAAGGTTCGATTCACTCCATCATGGGCAGGTGTGTAGGTGCAAAAGGAAGGCCTGATCTTGGCACACACGCCACCTTCCAGTGCTGTAAACAAGTCCAGCACATACCTGTTCTGAAGGGTCATAAGTCTGATAGCCCTTGATTCTTCTCAAATTGCATTAAATCCTTTGATTGTCATGTTTATTGTTTGTATCAGCTCCCACCTGGGTATCAACAACAACTTGGCGTTCACAGCAGTCTGTGTTCCTGGCCTTCATATAGCTGTAAATATCACTGCCGTCTTACAGAATAGTTTATGCTTAGCTGGAATGTCATCATATGCCGCTATTGATTTCGCTGATAAATAGTTCTCTCTCTTTAGTTGAAAGAGATTAAGCAACCTCATTGTTCTTAGGTGTGGATCAATCTTCAGAAAGTTTTCAATATGGTGATCACTTTGGGGAATCACCAATGCAGGGACATTTATGACCATGATAGAGCATATTTCCCCCCAATTTTTAGGCAGCTACATGTAAGCTCAGGATCCACAGGCCCAAAAGGTATCCATCAATACAGCAGTTCCTCCACTCATTCCAGAGACATCAATTATCTGTTTGAATCCTTTGTTTTCGCCTGCATTACTGAAGCACGATGTGACATTCCTCATTGGTAGTTTGGACACAGGTCCTGCTTCATTCTTGACCCATGTTAATAGTTTCACATATGTGGTCCATGATTTCAGACATTCATCATTCACCACCTGTACTGGTCCTGTCATCAACAAGTGTGCACTACAGGCCTGCATCTTCCCAACCTGTGCAGGTTGCTACTCATCCATATACTAATAGCTGAGGCCTTTCCGAGCATCCTGGCAATCCTGGTGTTTCCCCTGCATCTGCACATACTTGTCTGTTTTGCTTGACAATCCTTATCTGGTCTCCTGTCATAAGGGAATACATAATAATCCTGCTCATCCAGCCCCTGTCCTTTTCCATTTGTTGCATTTTTATGTATCCATCTTCATATGGGAATGTCTTTCTTGACCTCCATTTTAGGGTTGCCCATTTTCCTTCAGACCATCTTCTTGTTGTGCATGCTGCTAAATGACTGAGACATCACACATCATGTATAGGTATTTCTCTTGCAATAAATGTTCTGGATGTGCTCATGGCGTAAGGGATGGGTGAACACATGTAGCAGCTTTCATCTGATGTTCGCCTCCTTACCTCCTTCATGTGTTGATACACATGCTATTCTTTAAATGGCCTGAATTATCAAGATATGTATTTATATCTTCATGATCTTCTCCAGCATCTCTCTTAAGTTGGCTAATTTGTTCAGAAAAATCAGGGAAAATACTATGTGTGCTTTTGTTAGGGATAAAAAGAGATGTTTCATTGGCAGACACTGTATCTGCAATTTTAATCATCATATGTCAACATGTAATAATAATAAGAAAGAAAAGACAAATCATTGCACAAAATGATATTACAATTAGTATTCCAAAGAAACATATTGATCTTCTTGCTGGTAGCGAGTCTCTTATATTCTGGAACATTCCCATTCTTGTAAATCAATATGTATTTTTTTTTACTTTTTATAAATCACACTATTTATATCAGAAACTGCTAAATGATCACATTTTTTTTAACCTGAAAATAATAGGGCTGTTTTTTGGATTTCCAAAAATATAACGATGTCCATGAGTTGTTTTACTAAGGCTGGGTAAGACTGCAATATGTAAATGAAAACAGCATACAGGAATGTGTGTAACATCATTGTCATGGGTAACATAAAAGTGGAGTGTGCGCTTCTTTTTTAGATCCAGCTCATCAATACATTGTTGCTTTTCCATTTTACAATCGTTCTGGAACTCTTTTTCAAAAGTTATTTGTCCTTTTTATTTAGTTTTGAGAATTATTTAGAAATTCAAAGTGTCCTTATTCTGATGAGTCTTTGCTTTGGTTCTTGGTAGCCGATCTCACCGTCAGCCATGGAGTTTCTTCTTTTGCTTCATTGTCATTGGGTGCAAGACAGATCAGGGTTTCTCCTTTGTACAGATTTACGTCCTGCAGGTGTAGCCAGGATCTTCTTCCTTATACAGTGGTAGGAGTGCCCCCCTCTCCTAGGTACAGGCTTATTCCAAGTGCGGACAACACTCCTTACTAGCACCTGGTCCCCTGACTACAAACTAGGATGTTTCATCAAATATCAAATAACTGGGATCAACTGTTTGGCTGTCTTCTTCAATCTTCTTTGACCCCAGCCTCTGGTTTTTGATGTGTTGATAAATAAAAAAAATACTCGTGGTCATATTTGTTAAATAATCAGGTATCTCATCACCTAACATTTTTGCTACACTATGGGCATCAGTTCCTATTTGTGTGGAAGGAGCAAGAGATACTCTCATGTGGCGTCCAGTCACCAGCTCATGAGGAGTCAGGTGGTGATCTGAGCCAGGCTGATATCTGAGTGCAAATAAAGCATGGGGTAGGCAATGCAGCCATCCCCTTTTTGAGGTAATCTTAACCTTTGCTTTCCTTTCATTGAGGAGTCTGTTTAGCCTTCCACAAATACCATTCATCTGTAGATGATAGGGAGAAGAGAACCTGTGCTTGATGCCTAACAAAAGAGTGATCTGTTCGAAATGTGGTCCATTATCAGACCACAGGACTTTGCACACACCCTATCTAGATAGTACCTCACGCATGAGAAACCTGACAGCACATGTGGCATTGGGGTGTGTACATGGACCTGCCTCAATCCTTCTGGAAAAGGGACATACTACCACTAACATATACCTATATCCATTACATGTTTGCAATATATCCACATAACCTATATATAGAAGCTGAAAAGGAACACTAGCTCTTGGGATTGCTCCTCTCAGTGTCCTCACAGTATGCCCTGCTGTGAATTTCTGGCATACAATGCAATTCACAAACTGTGCCATATTTTCGAATAAATTTGCAGAGAATCAATCGTCTATGATCATTGTAGCAACATTCTCTCTAGTCGTGTGTGCGGGGTAGTGAAGCTGATCGAGTGCCACCTTGCCAATAATTCTAGAGGCATAACTGGCTTTCCAGTGCTATTTTGTCTCCATAAAGCCTCAGTGGGGATAAAGAGCACCCCTGCCTCTTCCATAAATCGTGCTTTTCTTGTGTGGTTCATCCATGTAATTCAATTAACTGTGCAATGGATACCTTATTAAAATCTCACCCTAACATTTGCTTAACACTTTCTTCTTCAAAATCAGATATTTTTTAGAAATGTGCTGCCCTTTTGGTTTCAAGGACTGCGACTTTGTTTCCATGAGAAATCATAGTATGGGCTGCGCACTTCACCACAGCGATAGCCAATGGAAACTTTAGTGCCTTAATGAGTTTATCCAATATAGATGTATGTTGACTCATGTGCCGTCTGCATGGAGGAAGCCCCTCCTTTTTCAGCATGACAATCTTGCATGCACGGTTGATGACATATAGGTTGAGTCAGAGTACACTGTCACCTCCTCATCCTCATATCTCTGGAGTGCTAGAATAAGCACCACTTATTCTGCAGCCTATGCTAAACAATGTGAAGTCAGTCTTGCAGTTGTCACTACTTCACATTCACTACTCCTATTAGCTTTGCTACTGCCGTTCCTGTATGTCTTTCTCCTGTCATTTTGGTAAATTTTCAAGGAACCGTCAATGAAAAGAAATCCTCCACTCCTAGGGCATTTTCTCTAATATGGGGAATATCATCATAAAATTCAGTATACGTTGTGCAATCACGTACATAGTCCTCCTTCCCTACTAGTTCTTCCATAAATGTAACTGGACTCACTAGTCTACATCTAGCAATTTTGATCGCTGGGTTCGAAATTATTACCTTATATCCTGATGCTCTTTGTGTAGTCAATGTACTTTTGGGCTTCTCTATAATTGCAAACAAGAAATGCTTGACAAATAACGTCTTTTAGCACACCATTGTAATACTTGCAGCTTTTTCAATCGTGAAAGCCGCAGCAGCTAACGCCTGTTAGCAATGATAATGTCCTTTCATTACTGGGTCTAAAATGCCTCTATAGTGAGCTAATTGTTTATGTGCATGTCCTATTGTCATTTTCTGTGTGAGGACTGCTGTCACTACTTGACCATTCAAATTTGAGAATAAATAAAACTCATAATTATAATCTGGAATTTCTAACACAGGTTCTGTCATCTCATCTGTCCATGTTATCTTACTTTTGCCTACCAGTGTTTCTTTAAGTCATCTTAAAAGTGGTTGAGGATATGTACTCTAATCAAAAACCCAGGCCCTGCAATTGTTACAGAGCCTAGAAAATTGTTGCATTTCCCTAACTGTCTCTCATCTAGGGGTTTTCATGATTGCTTCTGCTCTCAAAGGTGTCACATTTCTCCCTTCTCAAGAGAGTAGCTGTCATATGTACAGGATCGCTTTCTGGCAATATTGTGACTTCGCTTTGTCTACTTTATAACTTCTTTCTGCTAGAATGGTCATTAGTTGGGCTGAGTCTTTTCTGCACTTTTCCTCTGTCTCCCTGTACACTAGTATATCATCTAAATACTGAATTATTGCACTCTCGAGTTGTACATCACTCAGGTCCATCTGGAGGGTCCTACTAAAGATTGAGGGGCTCCTGGAACGCTTCTTTGAGCATTGCAGGAGAGAGCAGCTTGACTTTGTGGCCTACATCTAGATCTCTTGGATCTTGCAGGTAGGAGCAGTGTTGGGCCCGGTGCCCCTTAACTTATTACATTTTTTGATTTTTTTTGCGCTGTGTGCACATATTGTTACCTCTCCCCTCCCCCTGCAGCCACTTCCTCCTTCCCTCTCCCTCCCGCTGCCCAGCCAGCCCACCCCATCCTGATTGGCTGCCTTTGTGTGTTCCTCTGGGCTACACGGCTGCTGCTCTCCCTGCTCGCTTCTTTGAGTGTTGCAGGAGAGAGCATCTTGACCGTGTGGCCTGCACCTAGATCTCTTGGATCTTGCAGGTAGGAGCAGCGTTGGCCTGGTGCCCCTTAACTTATTTCATTTTTGATTTTGTTTCATGCTTTGAGCACATGTTGCTCCCTCCCCACCCCCTCTGCAGCCACTTCCTCCTTCACTCTCCCTCCTGCCATCCAGCCAGCCCACCCTCGTCCTGATTGGCTGCCTTTGTGTGGACTGCTGGACTACATGGCTGCTGCTCTCCCCGCTTGCTTCTTTGAGCATTGCAGGAGAGAGCATCTTGACCATGTGACCTGCACCTACATCTCTTGGATCTTGCAGGTAGGAGCAATGTTGGGCCCGGTTGCCCCTTAACTTATTTTATTTTTTATTTTGTTTTGTGCTTTGAGTGTGTGTTGCTCCCTCCCACCTCCCCCTGCAGCCACTTCCTCCTTCCCTCTCCCTCCTGCTGCCCAGCCAGCCCACCCCTGTGGGGATTGGCTGCCTTTGTGTGGTCCTCTGGAGTACACGGCTGCTGCTCTCCCTGCTCGCTTCTTTGAGCGTTGCAGGAGAGAGCATCTTGACTGTGTGGCCTGCACCTACATCTCTTGGATCTTGCAGGTGGGAGCAGCGTTGGGCTTGGTGCCCCTTATTTTATTTTTGATTTTGTTTTGCGCTTTGAGTGCGTGTTGCTCCCTCCCTCCTCCCCCTGCAGCCGCTTCCTCCTTCCCTCTCCCTCCCGCCTCCCAGCCAGCCCACCCACCGTCCTGATTGGTTGTCCTCCTGGTCATTGCAGACCATCCCTGGGCAGCCCTCTGCCCTGCAGCCCCTCGACTAAGGGCCCCTAGGCAAAGGGTGGCTTCCATCTGGCGGATCCAGCCTGTGTCTGGGTGTCAGCAGGGGAAGCCAGTGGCCAGACGTCCCCCCGCAGTCAATTAGGCAGGTTGGATTTGCCCGTGTATGTTTGAGACCCTCCTCCACCCCACTCCTTTCCTTCAGTTAACTCTCAAACTTAGGTGTGTTGTTCTCCTGTTGAAAATTGCACTGTGTTATTACTTAAAAGTGTGTTGCACTCCTGTTGAAAATTGCACTGTGTTAGTACTTAAAATTGCATTTTGAAACCTAGGCCTTTTTCCCCACTGTTCAGGACTCTCAAACTTAGGTGTGTTGTTCTCAGGTTGAAAGCTGCACTATGTTAGTACTTAAAATTGCATTGTGAAACCTAGGCCTTTTTCCGCACTGTTCAGGACTCTGAAACTTAGGTGTGTTGTTCTCCTGTTGAAAATTGCACTGTGTTGGTACTTAAAATTGCATTGTGAAACCTAGGCCTTTCCCCACTGATCAGGTCTCTCAAACTTAGGTGTGTTGTTCTCCTGTTGAAAATTGCACTGTTTTAGTACTTAGAATTGCATTGTGAAACCTAGGCCTTTTTCCCCACTGTTCAGGACTTTCAATCTTAGGTGCGTTTCACCTGTTGAAAATTGCACTGTGGTAGTACTTAAAATTGCATTGTGAAACCTAGGCCTTTTTACCCACTGTTCAGGACTCTCAAACTTAGGTGTGTTGTTCTCCTGTTGTAAATTGCACTGTGTTAGTAATATAACAAAAAAAAAACAATTGCATTGTGAAACCAGGGCCCTTTTTCCTCATTGTTCGGGACTCTCAAACATAGATGTGTTGTTCTCCTGTTGAAAATTCACTGTGTTAGTACTTAAATCTTAGTGCCAGTTCTCTTGCCCATTGTCAACTTTTCTCTTCTGCTTGATTTTCTAGTCTGCTTCCTCTCTGCCCTGTGTCCTTTCCCAGTGTTCTCACCTTCCCACTCCCTCCCTCTCTCTTCCTACCTACTCTATGGTGCTCTCTGTCTCTCCTATCTTTTTCTTTTCTAACTGCTTCCATATTGACTATCCTGTGCTCTTCACTAAATCTCGTAGGAAGAAGATTAACAAGGACATCCTGGTCTCCAACCCAGGCCTCTCTATCACTGACACTTATACCAGTGCCTTATCCTGGCAAACTTTCACTGACATCCTCTTTGTTGTTCCCTCACCAGACCTATGGGCTCTTCATATGGTCTCTGTGCTCTCTCTTTTCTCTTCTTCTCCCATTAATGGTGGCACCCGGTGGGAGGCCCTCCTGGCCTCCTTCCACTCCTCTAAGATCATCATTAATGTTTATGTGAATGGCACAATCTTGGTCCAAGGCCCCCAGGCCAACCTTCTTCTCTTCAATAGACGCTTTCTGCGTCTCATCAATTTCCTTTCTTCTCCTGCTCTCCCCCCTCCCATCTCCATGGCTTCCTCGCCTGCTCCCTCCTCCTTAGTTACCTTGCCCTCTCCTCTTTCCTCTTCTGCCCCCACTCGGGCGTCCTCTACACCTCTGCAGGGTGTACCTCTGACTTGTACTCCTCCCCGGAAGTCTTTCAAGGATGGCAACCTTCTCCATATTGCCACTCTTAACTCTCGCTCTGCTGTCAAACACTCCTCTGACATCTGCTGCCTTCTGGCGGCACTTGACCTCCATGTTCTTGGTCCGAGACATGGTTCACGGACAGCTATGTCACAAGATTTGACACTCTCCTCCCTGATGGCTACAAGATCCTCTCCACACCCAGGTCCAACCGTTCCGGAGGGGGTATAGCCCTGATCTTCCCCAAGTGGATTACTGCCTCTGTCAATCCCATGCAGGCCTACTCCTCTTTCGAATGTCTTGTCTGTATGCTCTCTATCTCTCCTAGCCATTCCCTTACTGTGGCTACTATCTATCGGCCACCTGGTCAGATCTCCTCCTTCCTCTCTGAGAGGGTGGACCTCTCCTCTTCCCTCCTGGTCTGAACCATTCAACTCCTCCTTCTTGGAGACGTCAACATCCACCTGGATGCTTGCTGTCCTTCCTCTGGACTCTTTCATGAATTTTGCGACACTCTCTTACTCACTATTCTTCCCTTTGGCCCGACTCACTCTGCAGGGAACACTCTGGATGTTCTGATCTCCTGAGACCTTCCCCTTTCTATCCCTCTAACCACTCCTCTCTCCTGGAGTGATCACGTTCTCCTTTCCTCCCATCTCACCCTCTCTACCCTCCAGGCCAAGCCAACTCAATCACTGCCACCCACATTTTCATTCATCCAACCCATGAAGCGCAGGTCAGTTGAGGCTTTTGCAGCCACTTTCTCACCTCCCCATCTCCCTTTGGCTGAGTCACACTCTGACACAACCCTTTCCATGTTCCACTCTGCTGTATCTGATACTCTCAATGTTCTTGCCCCTGCATGAAGCCCAAAGCCAAGTGCAACTCTTGGTACGACTCAGACCTTGTCACCCTTAAACGCAAGTGCAGGGTGGCTGAGAGGAAATGGCGTGCTTCTGGTACATCCTCTGACAAACTGGCCTGCCGCCTGCTCCAAATGCAATACCGGCACTCTGTCCACACCAGGAAGAGAGCTCACATCCAAGTCCATGTCTCTGCGGCATCCAACAACTCGGCTGAACTCTTTAAAATCTGCAAGGAACTGGCCAATCCTGCCGCAGTCTCTACCTCCCTCTCCCTTCCCAAGCCCTCTGCAAGCTCTGGCTTCTCATTTCATCTCTAAAACTCAGGACATCCTGTCCTCTCTCTCCTCCTCTCCCATTCCACCCTACGCGCCCTGCTCTTCCTCTGGCCCTTCTTTGACCTCATCTCCTCCCTTCTTCTCTGCCTTTCCCCCGTTCTCCCCTGGTGAGGTTTACAGACAAGTTTGATCTATGGAAGCCTTGTCAAAACAGGTTCACCCCTTCTCCTCCAAAACCATCAAGGACCACATCGATTCCCTGGCTCCTGCCCTGGCTGGCTTCTGCAACCATTCCTTCACCACTGGAGTCTTCCCTTCTCCCCTGAAACACTCCCTTGTGCACCCTCTTCTTAAGAAACCATCTGCTGACCCGACTTACCCAGCCAACTATTGCCTCATCACCATCACTCCTTTCCTTGGCAAACTCCTGGAAAAGCTGGCCATCTCCCAGCTTAAACTTCACACTGAATCTGTTAGTTGCCTCCATGACCATCAGTCTAGGTTCAGAGCTGCAAGAAGCATAGAAACTGCTCTTCTGAACATCCGTGAAGATCTGCTCTCCAACCTTGATTCCAACACCCCCTGTGTCCTCATCTTATTTGATCTCTCTTCTGCCTTTGATATGGTCAAACATGCCATCCTGCTCAATCGTCTCCATGAAAACCTTGGGATCACTGGTCAGGCCCTGGTGTGGCTGACTTCTTTGCTCTCTCATCGACCCTCCCAGGTTCAACTTGTGTCCTTCCTCTCCTCTAACTCTATCTCTACATGTGGTGTTCCTCAGAAATCTCACCTCTCTCCCTTGCTGTTCAGCCAATACCTGGCACTTCTTGCCCACTGCTTTTCCGCTCTCTTCCCCAACATCCAGTGCTATGTGCATGACACTCAGCTCATTTTCAGGCTACCCTCAGCCACCCGCAAAACAAAAGAGTTGATGGCTGGAAGGTTTAGAATAAATCTTGACCTCTGGCATTGCTCTGGGCAACCCTCCAGACCATCGTTCTTCGCCTGCCAAGCCATTACAAAAGGGGAAAAACCATATGCACATCAGGCTTGGTCCCACCCCCAAAGGGGTAGTCCAGCCCGAACTGCTAGGTCACATCCCTTTTGCACGAGACCACAAGCATCCCCAGACATGTTTCAGCCTTGTTGGGCATCATCAGTGAGGAGTAGCTTGGGTCTCTAGGCCCAGCAGGCAAGGGACCCACGTCTGGGCATACCCTTCCCACTCGGGGTGACAATAGCAAAACAAAAGAGTTGATGGCTGGAAGGTTTAGAATAAATCTTGACCTCTGGCATTGCTCTGGGCAACCCTCCAGACCATCGTTCTTCGCCTGCCAAGCCATTACAAAAGGGGAAAAACCATATGCACATCAGGCTTGGTCCCACCCCCAAAGGGGTAGTCCAGCCCGAACTGCTAGGTCACATCCCTTTTGCACGAGACCACAAGCATCCCCAGACATGTTTCAGCCTTGTTGGGCATCATAAGTGAGGAGTAGCTTGGGTCTCTAGGCCCAGCAGGCAAGGGACCCACGTCTGGGCATACCCTTCCCACTCGGGGTGACAATAGCAAAACAAAAGAGTTGATGGCTGGAAGGTTTAGAATAAATCTTGACCTCTGGCATTGCTCTGGGCAACCCTCCAGACCATCGTTCTTCGCCTGCCAAGCCATTACAAAAGGGGAAAAACCATATGCACATCAGGCTTGGTCCCACCCCCAAAGGGGTAGTCCAGCCCGAACTGCTAGGTCACATCCCTTTTGCACGAGACCACAAGCATCCCCAGACATGTTTCAGCCTTGTTGGGCATCATCAGTGAGGAGTAGCTTGGGTCTCTAGGCCCAGCAGGCAAGGGACCCACGTCTGGGCATACCCTTCCCACTCGGGGTGACAATAGCAAAACAAAAGAGTTGATGGCTGGAAGGTTTAGAATAAATCTTGACCTCTGGCATTGCTCTGGGCAACCCTCCAGACCATCGTTCTTCGCCTGCCAAGCCATTACAAAAGGGGAAAAACCATATGCACATCAGGCTTGGTCCCACCCCCAAAGGGGTAGTCCAGCCCGAACTGCTAGGTCACATCCCTTTTGCACGAGACCACAAGCATCCCCAGACATGTTTCAGCCTTGTTGGGCATCATCAGTGAGGAGTAGCTTGGGTCTCTAGGCCCAGCAGGCAAGGGACCCACGTCTGGGCATACCCTTCCCACTCGGGGTGACAATAGCAAAACAAAAGAGTTGATGGCTGGAAGGTTTAGAATAAATCTTGACCTCTGGCATTGCTCTGGGCAACCCTCCAGACCATCGTTCTTCGCCTGCCAAGCCATTACAAAAGGGGAAAAACCATATGCACATCAGGCTTGGTCCCACCCCCAAAGGGGTAGTCCAGCCCGAACTGCTAGGTCACATCCCTTTTGCACGAGACCACAAGCATCCCCAGACATGTTTCAGCCTTGTTGGGCATCATCAGTGAGGAGTAGCTTGGGTCTCTAGGCCCAGCAGGCAAGGGACCCACGTCTGGGCATACCCTTCCCACTCGGGGTGACAATAGCAAAACAAAAGAGTTGATGGCTGGAAGGTTTAGAATAAATCTTGACCTCTGGCATTGCTCTGGGCAACCCTCCAGACCATCGTTCTTCGCCTGCCAAGCCATTACAAAAGGGGAAAAACCATATGCACATCAGGCTTGGTCCCACCCCCAAAGGGGTAGTCCAGCCCGAACTGCTAGGTCACATCCCTTTTGCACGAGACCACAAGCATCCCCAGACATGTTTCAGCCTTGTTGGGCATCATCAGTGAGGAGTAGCTTGGGTCTCTAGGCCCAGCAGGCAAGGGACCCACGTCTGGGCATACCCTTCCCACTCGGGGTGACAATAGCAAAACAAAAGAGTTGATGGCTGGAAGGTTTAGAATAAATCTTGACCTCTGGCATTGCTCTGGGCAACCCTCCAGACCATCGTTCTTCGCCTGCCAAGCCATTACAAAAGGGGAAAAACCATATGCACATCAGGCTTGGTCCCACCCCCAAAGGGGTAGTCCAGCCCGAACTGCTAGGTCACATCCCTTTTGCACGAGACCACAAGCATCCCCAGACATGTTTCAGCCTTGTTGGGCATCATCAGTGAGGAGTAGCTTGGGTCTCTAGGCCCAGCAGGCAAGGGACCCACGTCTGGGCATACCCTTCCCACTCGGGGTGACAATAGCAAAACAAAAGAGTTGATGGCTGGAAGGTTTAGAATAAATCTTGACCTCTGGCATTGCTCTGGGCAACCCTCCAGACCATCGTTCTTCGCCTGCCAAGCCATTACAAAAGGGGAAAAACCATATGCACATCAGGCTTGGTCCCACCCCCAAAGGGGTAGTCCAGCCCGAACTGCTAGGTCACATCCCTTTTGCACGAGACCACAAGCATCCCCAGACATGTTTCAGCCTTGTTGGGCATCATCAGTGAGGAGTAGCTTGGGTCTCTAGGCCCAGCAGGCAAGGGACCCACGTCTGGGCATACCCTTCCCACTCGGGGTGACAATAGCAAAACAAAAGAGTTGATGGCTGGAAGGTTTAGAATAAATCTTGACCTCTGGCATTGCTCTGGGCAACCCTCCAGACCATCGTTCTTCGCCTGCCAAGCCATTACAAAAGGGGAAAAACCATATGCACATCAGGCTTGGTCCCACCCCCAAAGGGGTAGTCCAGCCCGAACTGCTAGGTCACATCCCTTTTGCACGAGACCACAAGCATCCCCAGACATGTTTCAGCCTTGTTGGGCATCATCAGTGAGGAGTAGCTTGGGTCTCTAGGCCCAGCAGGCAAGGGACCCACGTCTGGGCATACCCTTCCCACTCGGGGTGACAATAGCAAAACAAAAGAGTTGATGGCTGGAAGGTTTAGAATAAATCTTGACCTCTGGCATTGCTCTGGGCAACCCTCCAGACCATCGTTCTTCGCCTGCCAAGCCATTACAAAAGGGGAAAAACCATATGCACATCAGGCTTGGTCCCACCCCCAAAGGGGTAGTCCAGCCCGAACTGCTAGGTCACATCCCTTTTGCACGAGACCACAAGCATCCCCAGACATGTTTCAGCCTTGTTGGGCATCATCAGTGAGGAGTAGCTTGGGTCTCTAGGCCCAGCAGGCAAGGGACCCACGTCTGGGCATACCCTTCCCACTCGGGGTGACAATAGCAAAACAAAAGAGTTGATGGCTGGAAGGTTTAGAATAAATCTTGACCTCTGGCATTGCTCTGGGCAACCCTCCAGACCATCGTTCTTCGCCTGCCAAGCCATTACAAAAGGGGAAAAACCATATGCACATCAGGCTTGGTCCCACCCCCAAAGGGGTAGTCCAGCCCGAACTGCTAGGTCACATCCCTTTTGCACGAGACCACAAGCATCCCCAGACATGTTTCAGCCTTGTTGGGCATCATCAGTGAGGAGTAGCTTGGGTCTCTAGGCCCAGCAGGCAAGGGACCCACGTCTGGGCATACCCTTCCCACTCGGGGTGACAATAGCAAAACAAAAGAGTTGATGGCTGGAAGGTTTAGAATAAATCTTGACCTCTGGCATTGCTCTGGGCAACCCTCCAGACCATCGTTCTTCGCCTGCCAAGCCATTACAAAAGGGGAAAAACCATATGCACATCAGGCTTGGTCCCACCCCCAAAGGGGTAGTCCAGCCCGAACTGCTAGGTCACATCCCTTTTGCACGAGACCACAAGCATCCCCAGACATGTTTCAGCCTTGTTGGGCATCATCAGTGAGGAGTAGCTTGGGTCTCTAGGCCCAGCAGGCAAGGGACCCACGTCTGGGCATACCCTTCCCACTCGGGGTGACAATAGCAAAACAAAAGAGTTGATGGCTGGAAGGTTTAGAATAAATCTTGACCTCTGGCATTGCTCTGGGCAACCCTCCAGACCATCGTTCTTCGCCTGCCAAGCCATTACAAAAGGGGAAAAACCATATGCACATCAGGCTTGGTCCCACCCCCAAAGGGGTAGTCCAGCCCGAACTGCTAGGTCACATCCCTTTTGCACGAGACCACAAGCATCCCCAGACATGTTTCAGCCTTGTTGGGCATCATCAGTGAGGAGTAGCTTGGGTCTCTAGGCCCAGCAGGCAAGGGACCCACGTCTGGGCATACCCTTCCCACTCGGGGTGACAATAGCAAAACAAAAGAGTTGATGGCTGGAAGGTTTAGAATAAATCTTGACCTCTGGCATTGCTCTGGGCAACCCTCCAGACCATCGTTCTTCGCCTGCCAAGCCATTACAAAAGGGGAAAAACCATATGCACATCAGGCTTGGTCCCACCCCCAAAGGGGTAGTCCAGCCCGAACTGCTAGGTCACATCCCTTTTGCATCCCACCCCACCTCCCTCTCTCATCTCTGACTGTCTGTCCGCCATCCAGGAGTGGTATGCTACCAATGATCTCTGCCTTAATGCCAGTGAGACTGAAATTCTCCTCATTGGTACACCCAGTCCCTCCTTTCTTGTCACTCTCTGGCCGGCCTCTCTTGGTCCTCTTCCTGCTCCCACCTGTGAGGCTAAAAACCTTGGGGTCATCTTCGACTCCACACTCTCCTTCTCTCCTCACATCTCTGATGTCTCTAAGAAGTCACACTACCAATTACACCTCCTCAGAGGTATTCTTCCTTTCCTCTCCTTGCCCCAGAAGCTCACTGTCTCCAGAACTCTGGTATTCTCTACGCTGGACTACTGCAACAGACTCTTTCTAAATCTGCCTGCCTCTACTCTTCGCCCTCTGCAACTTATCCAGAACAGGACTGCGAGACTTGTCCTTGGACTCAAACCCAGGGATCGTATCTCTCTAGGACTGAAATTTCTGCACTGGCTCCCAGTGGCTGCGAGGATTAAGTTCAAAACTCTCTGCATTGTCCACAAGGCCTTCTGGGGCTTCAATACCTTCAACTCTCACTTTCTAAATATCTTCCTTCTCAAGCTCTTTGCTCATCTGCCTCCAACTCCGTCAAGGTAAGTAGCTTCTCCAAGCAAAGAGTTGGTGGTAGATCTCTTACTTCAGATTGGGCCTCCCTCTGGGACATCCACCCTGCCTCACTGAAACTTGAGGAGAACCATCTCTGGCTCCGGAAGCACCTCAAAACCTTTCTCTTTGCTTCTGCTTTTTCTCCTCCTCTGCCTTGCTGAATCCCTGGCTGTAGCTGCACTGGTTACCTGGCCACCTCTGTCCTCAGGCCCAGACCCCCTCCGGCGCCAGTCTGACACCTGCACTGCCTTACTGGCAACCTACTGCACTCGTGACTGTCTCTGTATCCCTACGGTCCCACTACCAGCACTTGTCAACAGATGTCTGCACTTACCCTTGCACTTGCCACCAGCTGGCCATACTTTACTTATTGTTATTATTCTTTATCCCTTGTACTGCACTCCCCACTCTCCATCGCACTTTCCCCCTTTCCCCTTCCCATGCACTTGCACAAACTGAATGACACAAGGCCTAGTAGGATCGCTGTCTGTCTTCCCTCTGTTCCCCCTCCCTTGCCTTGAAAGGCACCTTATAAATGCCATATCATATCATATCATATCATATCACAGTATCCGTGGGGAATTCTTTTGTGTTTCCAGCATTGATTTCTATATGAAAACTAAGTCAAATCCTGCGAGTCTTCTTGAAAGGTCTTGAGAAAAAGACATTTTTTAAATATATGACGGTAAAATATTTGGCTTTGGCTGAAATATTGTAATGGGTTATTTATAATGCACTTAATACCCAGAGGTTTCTAAGCATGGACCCGGGGATCAAACCTGTGTTGCTCTGCCTCAAATTGGTTCCAAGATGAGCGCCTTGCCCCTGAGCTATCTCCGGAGACAATATATCATAATATCAGACAATATTGCATAATATCATAGCTGGATTCAGAGCCAGAGGAAACTATGCTTCATCTATATTATTTAGGGGATGGAGATCCTGAATAAATCTCCACAACCCCCTTTTGATTTGTTCACTGGGTACACAGCAGTGTTAAATGGGGATTCTAATGCCCTAATATTGCCTGCTGTACTAAAGCAGAAATAGTTTTGAATATATCTTCATCTGCTTCTCTGGACATAGGATACTGCTTTGCTCGTGGTAAAATTGCTCCAGGTTTGAGCTTAATTTTAACTGCTCCTACTCCTTTCAATAAGCCCATATCATATGGACTGTTGGTCCATAAAATGCTGGTCCTAAGTGATATAAGAGATTTAAAAAAACAATGTTTTCAAAGACTGATTTAGAAAGACCACTCTGTTCTCACAGATAGGAGTCTTTCAAAATCCAACTGTCATGCCCTTGCTGCACACGAGTGCACGCAGGGGCTGACAGGCTGACCAGAAATCAGAAGGCACGTCGGGGAGAACAGGTAATGTATGTGTGAGTGTACGTCAATGTGTGTGTTGTGTGTCTGTGTGTGTTTTGTTTTGGGGGAGTTTTGGGTGGCGATGGAGGGACAGGGACTAAGGAAGAGGGGCTCGAGGGTAAAACCTGCATTTTTCACACGAGTCTGGAAAGTGAGAGAGGGGTGGGGAGGTCATTGGTTGAGGGGAAGCAACATAGAGTTTTTGCTTTTTGTAGGCTAGCTGAAATCGGTTAAAAAAAATTGTCTTTTGGTTAGGCAACGGACAAAAAGTGAAAATAAGACAAAGAACCAAGATGCTTGGCACCTTTTTTAAATCTTCCTGGAAAATAACAGTTCCTATTTTACCAATAGAGAAACAAGAAGTCCACAACAGCTACCTACTGATGTTGCATTAAGGTTTGGGATTCAAATTCACACTGGGTGACTGCAGAATGTCATCTTATTTCCAACAAATAGCAAAAGATGAACGGAAGGTTTGGGTTACAAACATATACTCAATTTGATTCTATAATACATAATAAAATGGACACTGTTGGTCCTTCTTTCTAAAAAACACATGTGACAACATAAAACACAATATAGCAAAGAACCAAGACTGGTTCTATAGCACGCATGTGCTTATTAGCGTATTATTAGCTCAATAATGCACATCAAAAATCTCAAGTGATGTTAGTAATCAATGGGTGACTTCCATTAATGTCAAATAGAATTAATTCCCAAAGAAGTCCCCATATTTATTGTGCCCTCTGCTTCTACATGTTCAGGCTAGGTTTCCTATCCTTCCACATTTCCAACATTGCTGTGGCTGTTCTACATTAAATCCTCCTCCTCCCTGAGGATTTTTAAATCCGGCTCATCCTCCTCTAGGTCCACTCCCTCTACCTCGTGGTCAAAAGTTGTACCCACTTTGATCTATAGGCTAACCTATATTGCTTGGCTGCGCTAGCTGTACATCTTGTGTCGCCGCACCCTCACCACTGGTCAATACTGCTGCTTCTATAGCCAATTTTAAAAAAAGATTGTGAACTAACTTTGCTTTTACTTGCTTCCTACTTTATTTGTATTATTCTCTTGTAACAATGCGATACAATAGTCAACTGTATCTCTGGCCTTGGCTTTACTTCCATACATACCTCTTTCTTCATCTGCTTCTGCACTGACTCAGGCAGTCCCTGACATAAAATATGATAGAATAATGTCACTGTTTTATGCCATGGTTCTCTCTCCAGACACCAATGTTCCTGAATCTCTTGAATAAAAGCAACATGATCTTTGTCCTCCCCCATTTTTCATGTCACCCATGTCTGATGTGTCAGGATATTATACTCTGAGCATCCTCCACACACCTGCTCTACACCTATTAAATGGTGCTCCATCATGTGTCGTGTTCTGTGCTGTTACACTTGCATACCCGGCTCATCTCCAAATGTCATCAGCTCTCTCTCCTAGAATTGCTGGTAGCATGCCTTTTACGTTGCCCACTGCTAACGTCATTCCCGCAACCATTCTTTCTAATTCATATAACCATTTTCCTGCCCCGGCAGTCAAACTAGGAAATTTGCATTTCAAATTATCCTTATCCTTTTTGGCCACAGTGTATATTGTGGTCGTCCTTTCCCTTTCTCTACCAATGGGAATTGTATACATTCTGGTCTACAATCAAACCCACCTGCACTTCTCGTCTTTCAGGTGGGGCTAGTTTCACCTGTTTACCCTCATCCTGACAGTGACCTTAATCTGCCTAAATAAGGTGGAGATGCATCCCCTGTACTGTGTGATCGTACTTGTGGTCATTCAGTATATTGGCCCTCAAACACCGGCGCTAAACCATGGCGCTATTAACACCATGGTTGGTGCCGGTGTTTTAACCGGTCCGCCATGGTTCAATGGGGAATTACCACCCTATTCCAAGGTTGGCGGGGTGGTAATTTCCCTATTGTTCCATGGCCCTTCCCCATTCCCATTTTCGCCCCATAGGGAATGGGGAAGGCGCTAAGTACGGTACCGCAAATTGTGGTACCGTACTTAGCACCAGGGTCCCTTTGCGGGTCCCTACTTTAACGGCTGGTGTAGACCAGCCGTTAAGATCGGGTCCCGAAAAGGGACCTCGTAATCAGGCGCTAATGGGTTAATGGCGCTGCAGCCTTTTACGGCGCCGTTAACCCATTAGCGCCAGGCTCGTAATGAGGCCCATAGTGTTGGTTCCGGTGTTTTTTCAGTAGAGTTTTCTTAATCTGACCCTTTTATGCCTCTTTCTATGCTCAGGTCTCTTGAAAAACCACATGCACATTCCCTTTGCACCCTTTCGTTTTCTTCTCTCTCTTCGTCTGACATCGTTATACCCCAACTTGTATAGCTTTCATCCATTTCCTCATCATCGAGTTCCAGTCTATTTTGGGACAGCATTCTATGCTCGTCCGCTATTATGTCATCTAATCTGCCTTCGGCTTCCTTCGATAAAGATCATTCGGTACTCTATTTGGTTCTGTAACCATCTTTGTCACTCACTTGTCTATTTAAACCTCAAATCCTTTATATGCCTTCTGCCTCATGTTCATCAGCCCATGTCTGTATTCTCGGTATCCCTGAGGGGCTGTTGTGACCCTCTCTCTTCTTCCCATTATCCTTGTGCTTTTGATTGGCACTATACACCTGTTAAATAAATGATCTATTTTATCATCCCTTTGTCCCCACTACTTCAAATTTTATTTCTTCCCTCCTTCTCTTCTCCCTTTTCGCTTCTTCCTTTTGCCTTCTTTGCAACCTGTGTTCTTTCAATCGTTGTGTTTCTATCTCATCTCGTATCTTCTTCTCTAGTTTCTCTTTCTCTTTCTTTTGGTCTTTGTACCATCTTCATATTTCCGTTCGCTTCCTCTCTACTTCCTTCTCTTCTTTGTATGCTCTCTATCATTCCTTTTCCTTCTTTTTCTGTTCCTCTCTATCTTCCTTTTCCCTAACTCCATCGATGCCCTTCTAAACTAATTTGAGTAATATCTGTCCTCCCATCCATTCATTCTGTACTATTATCACTTCCTCTACTTAGTCCTTTCATTCTTTCTGTCTCTTAGCTTCTTCCTCTATCTCTATCTGTCTATCCCTTCTTTACTCACGCTCCTTATAGTCATTGTGTGTTGACATATATTTGCGTTCTCTGATCATGATTTCTTAAATATTGTCCTCACTGTTATAAGCAGAGGGCTCGTATGTTGGATTAACACAACCAACAACTGCCTTTATCTCTTTAAAGATTAGAATCCCTTTTTATCAGTGTCTGTGCTCTTGTCCTCAGAAGGAGAAATATGAGCAGAGAGCGATATATCATCCCCTTCTTGCTGATTAAGCATCCACTCCTTTTCGGGGGGGTCTTCCTTCTGGCTCTGATGCATTCGCCATAGCTCTAAAACAGCTATCCTTTTCTGTAAGTTCTTCCCGGTATATACACAATGTAAACATGTTGTCATATCTTGCAATACTGTTGTTGATAATGAACCTTCTTGAGGTCACGGCATATAAATTGTGTCAGCCGTGCCTTTAACCCACTTGGAATGATACTTCTTAATCTTTTGTGTGTATCTCAGTAGTATCTTGCATAGGTGCAGCAGGAGTGTGTCCCCCATGATGACAAGTCGTTCTCAAATACTAATACTTACCAGTTCCTTTTATTCTTTTATTACTTCAATCAAATATACCACAATAATCGGCTTGGCAGGCACCATCAATCACTGCCCATTACCAAAACTCAATGTGTAACCAATTTTAAAACATATAAAATAGTATACTTTCTATTCCTTTGTGTATACTTTTATGGATTCTTGCTGTCTTGCTGTTTTTATTGTTGACACTCTAAGTACTCAGGTATTAAGTGTATTATAAAAAACAATAAAATAAATAAATAAGAATCTCCTTTTATTTATCATTATCTTTTCAAATGTGTATCTGTTCCGCTCACCTGGTCTCTGCGGAGGCGTTGGGGCACGGTTGCAGCCCTCCCTGGACTTGAATCACCTCCCTTCAGGCCTCTCCCTCAGTAGAAAAGCTGTGAGCGGCGGTACGTGGTGAGACTGCTCCTGCGTGGAGATAAGAGTGTATGAGTGCACCAATCTATGATTGTTGTTCCTCTCGAACCCTTCACCCTAAAGTACGGTTTCTGTGAGCATACGCCGGCCCATAAAGCTCAAATGTGAATTATGGAAGAGCTCTCCATCCTGCTACGTCTGGCAGGGGCGCGTTGAATGGGATCTAGTTCCTTCACTGATCCCTGATAAGGATTAGTCCAGTCCAGCTGTGACTATGCTTCTCCTTAAGATTGGTAAGTCTTTCTTGAGCTCTTGTGATGCTGTTCGTTCTGTTTAATGTTGTGATATGTTGCTCCTAATTATGCCCGCAATAATGTCTCTCTTCTGTTTTCTTCCCTTAGATGGAAACACAGCTTAGATGCAGCTGTGAGACATCAGACGCGGCCGGAGGGAAGATGGAGGCTACCGCAATGATCGACAGCAGGTAAGCGAAGGTTTAAGGTAAAGTGCGAGGTATGGTGAAGCGCAACCTCAAACTGATTGTTTTTTCAATGTCTAACTTTGTCTTCTCTTTCTCCTTGCAGACACTGCTGTCGACGATGGAGCGTGTCATGCTGCGGTGCCAAGATGAAGGTTTCGGCATTCCAGAAAGTGTAAAGATGAATACTTGGCTCGCTGAAGAGATGTACCAGTAAGAACAGCTTCCCCCAGTCGGTAAATATGTTGGCAGGAAGCAGGATGTCCAGGAAGCAGGATCTTCAAAGGGACGTCTGACCTCAGGCAACAGTGAGCGTTACGCTGCTTGCAAGTGCAGAATAACGCAAAGCACTGGCCTTAAGGATGAGCAGCTTATATAGCTGAGTTTCTGAAGCCACACCCACCAGGTTTAGCCTGCCTGCCACATCCGAAGGCAATCCATTAGCAGCCACACCCAAGAATACACTTGGGGCTGCTTAATGAATAGAATGTTCAGGTTAATGCATTCTGCTTAATGGATGGAATGTTCAAGGTTAATGCATCTGCTTAATGGATGGAATGTTCAAGGTTAATGCATCTGCTTAATGGATGGAATGTTCAAGGTTAATGCATCTGGAGTGCTATGTCCATAATAAAGGCTTTTGTTCATGAGCCTGGCACCGAAGGCACCAGGACAGTGTCCACCCAGTTCTCCTGTGCATGCGACCCCTGCATGCCTGTGCCCCTGACTTCATGACCATGACAGCACTCCCATCAAGGCCCCTCTCAGGGGTGGTTCTCCTCCCGGTCTTGGTTTGGTGGGATTATTGCGATGGAACTGTCTGATTAAACGTGGAGCATGGACATGTTCACTGGGTTCCCAAGTTCGGTCTTGAGGTTCGTAACCTTTCCAGTCAATTAGATAATACAATTTTGATCAAACCACCTTGGAATCCAGGATGTATTTGACTTCATATTCTGGTTCTCCATCTATTACTTCGGGTTCTGGTGGAGAACTAAGCTGTGTATTGGGTTTCATTGGTTTGAGGAGGGAGCCATGAAATACAGGGTTTATTTTCATGTGAAATGGTAACTCCAATTTAATGGTGACAGGATTGATTATGGACTTTATAGTATAGGGGCCCAGGTATCTTGGACGGAAAGCTCTTGGCCCCTTCAGGGGAATATATTTGGATGCCTTTTTGCCAATCTGGTAGGCGGGAGCTTCCTTCCAATGTCGATCAGCAAACAGTTTTTGTCTTTCATTAGCCTTGATCAGATGTTCTGTCACCTCCTTAAAAACTTGAGTGATGCTTTTATGCAAGTTTTTTATGGTTGGCATTTCCAGCGTATCGGGTGGATCAAATACTGATGTCCTCGGATGTCTTCAGTGCACAGTGTCGAATGGAGTTTGCCCTGTGTTTGTGTGAACTGAGTTGTATGCATACTCAGCTATCCAGAGTATATTTTTCTAAGAGTCCTCGTACTGTTGCAACATACACCTGAGATATTGCTCTAAAGTTTGGTTGGTTCGTTCATTTTTTGCCCATCAGTTTGAGGGTGATGGCTTGTGGACAAACAGATCGATCTCGGCAATCATACAACACTTTCTCCAAAAGGCAGAAACAAATTGAGTTTCTCGATCAGATACTAATATTGATGGAAATCCATGCAATCGAACAATTTGCTCTAGGAACACAGAAGCGGGAGTTGACGCAGTTGGGAGTCCCTTCAGAGGGATGAAATGAGCTATTTTGGAGAATAAATCCACAATGACTAATATGGTGTTGTTTCCCTTGCAGGGTGGAAGATCCGTGATGAAGTCCATCGACAGGGTATGCCAAGGTGCTGGCGGTACTGTTAGGGGATGTAGTAAGCCAGCAAACTTCTATTTCAGAGACTTGTGTTGTGCACAGACTCTGCAGGTTTCAATAAATTGAGCAATGTCCTTTCTCCAGGTTAGCCACCAGTAGTTTTGTTTCACCTTAGCCTGAGTTTTGGCTATTCCTGGGTGGCCTTCCATTAATGAATTGTGGTAATTTGTGATGATTTGCTTTTGCAGTTCTTGGTCTTGGACATATAATCGTACTTGGAAATACGATAGATTGTCTTTGATGGTGTACTGCTCACCTTTTAACAGCCATTCCTGTTGTGTTGATTGATCCATCAGTGATTGCAAACTGGTTCTTTGGTCATCCACACACGTGGTGGCAGCTATTCTGGTTTGAATTCTTTCCTCAGGAATTATGGCCACGGGGTTGGATGTTGTAAAAGCCTCTTTCTCTTCACTCATGTGTGATAGAGCGTCTGCTTTCCCATTGCTTACTCCAGGTCATTAAGTGATAATAAAATCATATTCCACGAAGAAGACAGCCCAACAGAGTTGGCGCGAGGATTGTGCTTTGGCGGTTTTCAAGTATTGCAAGTTACGATGGTCCGTGATGACAGTGACTGTATGTCTCGCCGCTAGAAGGTAATGTCTCCAGGCCTTGAATGCTGCCTTAATCGGCAGTAATTCCTTATCTGTGATTGCATAGTTCAACTCGGGAGCTGATAATTTGCAGGACCCGAATGCGACTGGGTGTAGTTGTCCTGTCTCTGGGTCTCATTGTGACAATACTGCTCCCATGGTGATTTTTGAAGCATCTGTCTGAACTATGTAAGGTAGGTCTGGTTGCTAGTTTCAACTTCTGGAAGTCTTCTTCAGCTTCTGTCAACCAATGGAACTTTTGACAAGGAGGTACTTGGATGTACAATTTGTGAAAACGCAGGTATAAACCGATGGTAAAAGTTGGGCAACCCGAGCACGCTTTGCACTCCTTTCGTGGATGTTGGTGAGAGCCATTGTAGGATTGAATCCACCTTTCGTGTATCCATATGTACACCTTGTGGTGTGAGCATGAAACCGAGAAACTCGACCTCTGTTACATGGAAAAAAAGAATTCCAACTTGGCATACAATTGGTGTTGTCGAAGCTTCCCTAAGACTGCCCTGGCATGGCCTTCATGTTCTTCCATGGAGTTTGAGTAGATAAGAATGTTGTCAATGTAAACAAGAGCACAAACGTCCAGTAGTTCACGAAGTACATCATTCATAAAGAATTGGAACTCCGTGGGGACATTGCATAGCCCGAAGGGCATGATCTGGTATTCAAAGAGGCCGTACTTCGTGTGGAAGGCCGTTTTCCACTTGTCTCCCTCCTTTACTCTTACAAGATGGTATGCTCCTCTTGAATCCAGTTTAATTTAGATTTGGGCATGTTTCACTTGGTCCAAGAGCTCTGGTATAAGCGGTAAAGGATATCAATGTTTTACTGTGATCTGATTGATGGCTCTATAGTTGATGGAAGTTCTTAAGTCCCGCTCCTTTTTAGGCATGAAGAAGGGTGAGGAGGCAGGTGACTTGGACGGGCGAATGAAACCGTTCGCCAGGTACTGATCCAGGTAAGTTATAAAATGCTGATTTTCCTTTTCTGTCAGAGTGTAAATTCGGCTGCAAGGGATCTGGGCTCCAGGTACAAGATCTATTTGACAATCGTAGGGTCTGTGCAGGGGAAGAATGTTGGCTTGCTCTTTTTTGAAGACATCCTGGTAATCTTGGTATTCAAGCGGTAAGGAGCTGGTGAGGCCCAACACGATTCCTTTTTTCGGATTATGATTGGTGTCTTCTTTTTTGTAACATGTGCCGGCACAATCATGAGGAAATGTCGGAGCTTGTTTTCGCCAGTCGATCCTAGGATTGTGGGTCTACAGCCAGGGCATTCCCAATATCATCTGGAACTCAGGAGCACCGATGAGATTGAAAGTAATTTCCTCTTGATGTCCATCCTGACATAAAAGCTTGACTTTCTCGGTGTATTGGGTCACCGGGCCGGATGATAGCTGAGAACCATCCACAGCAGTGACGTTTTCCGATTTCTGCTTCTGTCGAAGAGAAAGACTTATTCGGAGAGCCAAATCTTGATCAATGTAGTTACCCACAGCTCCACAATGAATATTTGCCTCCAAGGCATGTATTTTTGATGGTTGCTTGTGATTCACCAAAAGCACTGGAAGGACTAGCTGTGAGGTCTGTACGGATTCCTTTTTCATACTCGACAAGCCGACCCCTACACTTGCCGGGAATTGGCATTTCCCGAGTTCTGTTCTTCTTCCTCAGTTTTGTCTGTTGCCCCAACCGTTTTCTTGGGTGGTTTTACCAGGCAGTCTTGGAGGAAGTGACCTGCTTGTCCACAGTATAAGCAAAGCTGTTGTTGTCTTCTTTTTTCCCTTTCTGCTTTAGTAAGGGGAATTCGTAATCCACCAAATTGCATTGGCTTATACTGATCATGTGGTTTAGTCTGATTCTCATGAGGTCGTACTTAAACTGACCGTCCCTCGGATCTAGCTAGATCCATTTTCCAATTCTCCAACCTATGATCGAGTTGCACCGTCAGGTCTATGTAGTCCGCACACCTCTCAGGGGTATTCACCACTTGCGCCAACAAATCCTTTCTTTTTCTTTAAATACATTTTATTGGTTTTAACAAGTACATGGAACATACATGTAGAAAATAAGCAGAGGGCGGTTAATTCGGTAGTGCATATAGTTGTGTTGCGGCATATGCTGCCTTGAGTGTGGACAGAGGGAGCGAGGGGGAAGAGGGAAAGAAGGGGGGGAATGGGGAGAGTGGGGTTCTCACTGATCGTCCATCCATTTTCCCCAGACCTTTTGGAACTTGCGTGGACAGCCTCTTGCCGTGTAAATTCGTCGATCCAAGGAGGCGCACCTAGTGACCTAATTCGACCAACGAGTTAAGCTCAGTGCTGCGGCTGATCCCCAGTTTGCAGCAATCAGCCCCTTGCCCACCCCCAGTGCCACGGCCGTGAACAGTTTCTCATGCTTAGTGAGGTCTGTTTCTCCCCATATCCCAAGCAGTATCAGCTTTGGGTCCATTGGTATTTGGGATCCCACCGTCGCAGAGATTGTGCGTGTGCACTTTGCACATAAAGTCTGTACCACTGAGCATTCCCAAATTGTGTGAAAGAAGGTGACGCTTTCGCACTTGCATTGAAGGCAGACTTCCGCGCCCACCACACTGCATCTAGACAGCACGGTGCGGGAGTATTAGGATCTGTGCAATATCCTAAGCTGCATCAGGCATTATTTTGCATCGATGCCTATCTCGCGAGGGAACATCAGAGCTTCCACCCATTCCTCATGTTCCAGCTTGTCCATGGCCTTTTCCCATTTCTCCTTCAGTGTGGTGAGTTCTTTGGTACCGAAGGAGTTGAGGGCTTGGTATAGCGTGAGGTAACCTTTGAGGGGATGCGTTCCGCGAGGATGTTAGTTTCCAGGGGGTGCAAGGCGGGATCTCTCCCAGGTCTGGAAACTGTGCGTTCATGGTGTGAACGAGTTGCGTGTGTCTGCAGCAGTCACAAGGGCCCAAGTCAAAGTGCTCCCTGAGGGTGTCGAACTCAACCATGCGCCCCCCTTGAATCACCTGTTCTAGTGTGAGTATCCCAAGCCTTTTGCAGTTTCCCAGGTGCCCCATTTTTTGGATTTCATGGAGGTATGCATTATGCCAGAGGGGTTGGGCCAGTGTGGGCCTGGAGCCCCAGCCGATATGTTTGTGTGCTTCTTCCCATGTGCGGCGGATGTGGAGTGACATGCGTGGAGTTTTGGCCATTTCGTCCCGGGGGGCGTACAGCACTTGGAGGGGGGAAAGCGGGTGCATGGCAGACAGTTCCATACTAATGTGGGGGAGTGCGCTATCACCATGTAGCCAGTCATTTACCACCCTCGTCTGCGCTGCTAGGTAGTATGTGCGGATGCATGGTAGTCCTATCCCTCTCTCCCAAATTGAGCGTTGTAGTGTCGTGAGAGCAATTCTGGGTTCTTTCCCCCCCATAAGAGGGTCCATATGTGTTGGTCTATTGATGTGAAGATTTGAGGGGGGATGGGCAGTGGGGCGTTCTGTAGAACGTATATTAGTTTCGGGAGTGCCATCATCTTGAATAATGCAGCCCTGCCCATTAGGCACAATGGTAGGGATTGCCAGTGGGAGATGTCTGTGGTGAGCCTGTCGAGGACAGGTTGCAAGTTCAGTTGGAGGAACTCCTCTAGCGAGGTGCTAATTCGTATGCCCAGGTAGAGGAAGCCGCAGATGGAAACCGGGTATGGACAGTGGTCAGGGAACGTGCCTTCTCACCCCTGGATTGGGAAGAACACTGTTTTCTGGGTATTCACCCTCAGGCCAGAAAACCATTGGTAGTCCGTGAGGATTCGGGACACCACAGGACAAGAGGCCACCAGTCTGCTGAGGTAAATGAGGAGGTCATCGGCATACAGCGAGACCCGGTCTTCCCCTCCCCCAGGCCAGACAAATCCCAACCACCCGCCATCCGCACGCAGCCTGATCGCCAGTGGTTCTATTGCGAGGAGGAACAACAAGGGAGAGAAGGGGCATCCCTTCCTGGTCCCGTGCCTCAACAGGAATGATTTAGATTGTCTGCCATTCACCCTGAGCTTTGCAATGGGGGATTCCTATAGGAGCTTGGTCCAGGAGATGAAGCCATGTCCGAAGTTCATTCGGTCTAAGTTGTCCCACAGAGCATCCCACCCCACAGAATCAAATGCCTTCTCAAAGTCAACCGCTAGTAAGGCTAGCGGGTCGGGTATCTCTGGGGCTCGGTCCAGGGCGAGTTGGAATCTGCGTAGGTTCATGCATGTGGACTTATTAGGCCTGAATCCGCACTGGTCGGGATGGACCAGAGACTCGATTGCTCCCAGTAGTCTGTTGACTAGGGCTCGGGCTAGGCTTTTGGCCTCCCCATTTATCAGTGAGATGGGCCTGTATGAGGCACATTGCTCAGGGGGTCGTCCCGGCTTGGGAAGCACCACGATACAGGTTTCCCGGAGGTCTGGGGAAGGGCACCCAGTTCTCTGCTGTGGAGGAACATTCGGTGCATATCTGTGATTAGTGAAATGGTGAGGCGTTTCCAAGTTTCCACTGGGAAGCCATTGGGTCCCGGGATTTTCTCGGTTTGGAGTTGTGTAAGCGCAGATTGTAGTTCGTCTTCCGTTAGTTCAAGGTTGAGTGTTTCCCTCTGTTGTGTGGTGAGGCGCGGGAGTTCAATCGTACTGAGGAAGTTCGAGTGGCGGGTCCTGTGGCCCTGGCCCGGGGGGGAGTAAAGGTGCTTGTAATCATTGGCAAAGGCGTCCGCTATGTCAGAATCCTTGTCAATAGCTCCCCGCTTGATGTTCAAATCGATTGAACATACCCCTTTCGTTGTTCCCGCCTTTCCAGCCAGGCTAGCGTTTTCCCCGCCTTATCCCCGAGTTCATAGATCTGGCTCCGGATCGACCATTGGGCAGTCCAAGCATTGTCTAGGGCTAGATTGCTTAGGGTCACTTTTGCTGTTTCCAGGGCCTATTGTGAGGCTGTGGTGCCCAGTTTCAAAAATTGTGACTCCCGTTCGGAAACCTGTCCCTCGGCCTCTGTGAGTTTGCGGGTGTGGTTTCGCCAGTGGGCGGTCACCAGGTCAATGGCTTCCCCCCAGAGAATGGATTTATAAGCCTCCCAGGTCATGATTGGGCAGTCAACGGAGCCCTCGTTGAGCTCAAAATATTAGTTGGATTTATTTATCAGCCCTTCCACTATCTCGGGGAGCCCCAAGTAGTATGCATTCAGGCGCCAGAAGGTGTCTGTTTTCTGGTGATTGCTTTTCAGGGTCACGAGTAGCGGAGAGTGGTCTGAGATCCCTCTGGCAAGTAGAACCGCGGATGTGAGTCTGTGGGATGCGTCCTGGGGGATGTGTATGTAGTCGATTCTGGACATTGTTTTGTGCACGTGGGAGTAGAATGAAATCCCCAACTCGTTCGCGTGTAGTGCCCGCCAAGTGTCTAATAGCCCAGTGGAGTCTGTGAATCTGTAAAGTGCAGTCGGCCCTTCCATGACCTGTCCCTGGCGACCTCCATTACGTCATTGAAGTCCCCTCCCAGAGCCCATGCATCCGCCCTCTCTTCCCATAGTATCAATTGCAGGTCGTGAAGGAGATCCCTTGTGAGTGCAGGGGCGTGCATGCTGCGATGGGGCCCCACCTCTCTCCCCATAGGTCACCCAACACGGCTATGTATCGGCCGCCAGGGTCGGTTCTGACCTTTTTAAACTGAAAGGGGATGCGCTTATGGACGAGTACCAATGTGCCCCTGGCGCCCCTTGATAACCCCGCCTGGTATGACTGCTGGTAGTTGGATCTCTTGAAAAACCTGCATTCCGTCCCTGCCAAATGGGTCTCTGTGAGGAAGGCCACATCCGGGGAGTGTCTGTTAAGATACTGCAGTATTAACTTCCGTTTGATGCTTCAGCCCAGGCCGTTCACATTCCAGGTCAGCAGGGACAACTGACTGGTTTGTGGTCCGTTAATGTGTTGAGTACCGTCGGCATTCAAGGAGGATTGTGTGGTCCATGTGCCCCCCCTCTGCCCTCCAGAGTCCCGTCAATGCCCATCGTGTTTCTCCCAAGTAGCTGCACTTCACGAACTAAAACATCCTCGGGTATCTGGGACACCAGATCCCTCATTCCGGCGCAACTGGCGCCCATAACAACCGCTATCTTGGCATCTGGTTCCGTGATGCTTGATAGCCAACCGGAAGCACCTGTCTCCCAAAGCTACAACCATCAACAATGCAAACTTGTTTGGGGATATCCCAAGGGGTTTGGGTCGCTTCTGCGCTTACCCGTTCTGGGCCGTCCGTTTAGTTGCAGCTGTCACACAGATTAGGCATCCCCTTCCTACACAAAAAGGGGGGAGCAGGGAGGGGAACCCTGTGTGTCATCCCCCGAGTGGTGCAAAGCAGTGAGGGACCTCCGATGCCTTTATAGTTCACTGGCCTTTCCATTTCCACCAGGCGAGTTATCCTCTGTGCTGTCCATGCTTGGGATGGGTGTTTGTCCCCGAGTCGGGGTGGTGTGGCCATTCTCCTTTCTCGGTGTATGATCTCTGGATCTTGGGGAGGATAGAACGTGGGTCTCGAGCCATTCCCAAGCTTCTTTCGGGTTTCGGAACACTTGGACCAAGTTGTTGTGGTGCAGCTTGAGAGTGGCCGGGAAGAAAAGCGCATATTTGATGTTCAGTGCTGCTAGTTTCCGCTTAATGGAGTCGTGGGACTGGCGGGCTTTTTGCACCTCACGCGTGCAGTCGGGGAAAAAATCCTATCCTGTTCCCGTTGTACGTGATTGGGCCTTTTGATCGTGCCATGTGGAGGATTGTGTCCCGGTCCTGGTAATTCATGAGCTTGGCTATCACCATTCTTGAGGGTGCTCCGGGTACCGGCATGCCCGTCGGGACTCTGTGTGTCCTTTCGATAGAGAAGAATTTTGAGAGCTTTTGGGGGCCATTATGTCCGCTAGCCAGTCTTCTAGGAAGAGTTCCATGGACGGGCCCTCCTCCCTTTTGGGGAGCCCAAGGATGCAGAGGTTATTGCGCCAGGAACGGCCTTCGCTGTCTTCGGCCCTGGCCTCGAGATTTGAGAGTTTTCTTCTCTACCTGCCCTAGGCGTTCCTCCACTCTTTTGGTCGTGTCCTCGGCGTCAGAGATTCTCTGCTCTGTCTCCCCCACCCGAGATGTCAGGTTCCGCAAGTCCTGGTGGAGGAAGGAGACCTCTGAGGATAGGCCATCTATTTTCGTTTCGACAGACGTCCTTGACTCCCCAATTGCGGCCATTATGTCCGTGAGTGACAGTGCCTGGCTCGTTCCGCTAACTGGAGTGGCCTTTCCAGCGCAGTCTGTGGCGGCGGGGCCCTTTGCCGGAGCAGACATAGTGCATCTGTCTATTGTGTTCTGTGCAGTCTTCTTTCGGAGCATGTGTCGCCCCATTCGGGGGGGGGGGTGTTTGCGGCTCTCGGGTTCAGGGAGCGGAATCCGGTGTGCAGCGGACCTTGACGAGTGTCCCAGAGCCCCAGGTTCCATGGCTGCGGAGATGGTGCTGGGGGGGCCTGGGTTTGCTGTTGGGGGTCGCCCCATTATAATATTAGCCACTTCAGGTCGGTGGGGGGGAGAGTTTCTTGGACTTGTGTGCCCCTATGGCTTCTTTTACTGCTGGGGAGTTCTCTTTTCCCACTCTATGCCCACCCGGGGCGACTCTCAATGTCTTCCGTGGGTCCCGTCCTCCCTCAGCCCTGTTCGTACAGGTGTTGCCGTCTGGGTGTTGCCCCCCTCCGGGGTCTGGGTCTGTCCCCCTTACATGAATGCTGCCCCTCCTGCCCTCCCCAGCTACTCCTGTGCTGTTGTCGTTGCAGCAGTCTGGCAGCCCGTGGTGGCCTGGGCCTGCCCTGTTCGGGACCCTCGTGGGCAGTAGTAAGCCCACTCCTGCACCGCACCTCTACCCCACCGACACCGTGGCCATCTGACCCACGTGGTCCGAGGAGGTTGGTGGCCCAGGGTGTTGTGGCAGCCCAGTTCCGTGGCTTCAGGCTCTCCTGCAAGTGGTTGGGGTTTTGAGGCTTCCCCCACTCGGCCCAATGGGATCTTTTGCGGGCGGCTGGGGCTTCAATGCCGGAGGAGGCTGGTGGCCTGGGCTTCTGGATCTCGTGTTGGCAGGTGAGGGTCTGCCTGATGCTGTCCTGTTTTCCCCCTTTGCCGCACTCACCCCTTCAGAGGTAGTGGCCCCTTGGAAACCCCTCCCACATGGTCAAGTGAGGTTAGGGGCGGGTGATGTTTGGTGGGGATCCTGACAGCCTTGGCCCACGGCTTTATGCGGGCAGTTGGGGGTCCGGCTAGGCATTCCCAGCCCTCTTCTTGCCGTGCCGCATCTCCCCCGAGGCTGTGGTTCCCTGGCTAGGATAAGGGGGGGAAAGGCGGCAGCCTGGATGGTCTTGGCAGCCCAGCTCGGGGGGGGGGAGTCCCCCGGCGGCTGATCAGTCTCCTCTCCTGCCGCGTCTCCGCCTTCAGGGGCCACAGATGTTTGACTGCTCCTCTCACGGTCTGTTTTCTGTGTCTGCTTTTGTGTCCTGTTTTCCCCCCTTGCCGCACTCACCCCTTCAGAGGTAGCAGCCCCTTGGCAGCCCCCCCCACACGGTCCAGTGGGGTTCGGCGGCGGGTGATGTTCGGTGGGGATCCTGGCAGCCTGGGCCTGTGGCTTTGTGCGAGCGGTTGGGGATCCCGCTAGGCCTGCCCGGTTCTCCTCTTGCCGCGCCGCACCTCCTCCGAGGCTGTGGTTCCCTGGCTAGGATCGGGAGCGGAAAGGCGGCAGCCCGGATGGTCTTGGTGGCCCAGCGGCTGATCAGTCTCCTCTCCTGCTGCGTCTCCGCCCTCAAGGGCCACGGATGTTGGGGTGCTCCTCTCATGGTCTTCCGGGGATGCGAGAAGGGAGGGGAGTGCGGCGGGGGACCACGATATCCTTCCAGGAAAGCCGCGGCCCTCCCACACGTTGGCGAGCCGTGTTCTGTGCGGCAATGGTGTGCAGCCCTCTTCCCGCGCCTTGTTACCGGAGTTGTTGCTCGGTGGTTCTATGGCCAGGCAGCTCCGATTTCTCCCCCAATTTCAGCGAATTGCTGACGGACCTCTCTGTTTTAGGTCTGTAGGATTGTTTGTAAGATTAATTTGCCTTTAGTCAGGATATTTCCAGGATTACAGGCAGCCCGGACAGGTTATCCATGTAACCCTCGGTAAAAAAGTGTAGTCCTCTTCTCTTCTGGCCAGTTGGTCTGGGCTATGAGACGATTGAAGGTTGCAATGTAGGTTAATAGATCTTGATTTCCTTATCTGAGTGACAACAACTCGTTGTCCAGAGCTTCTCCTTGTGTATGGCGGGCAAACAATTTCTCCATCTCATGAGGAAATTCCCAATGTTCCGGAGTAAAGGGTCATCTTGATTTACCAGAGGTATAGACCAGTCCACCGCACTACCTCCTAAATACAAGAGTACAAACGCCACTTTGGCTTGGTCATTAGGAAAGGCTCCTGTTCTGCACAAGAAATGAAGACGACATTGGTTCAGAAATACAGCAAACTTGTTTGGGTCGCCAATGAAGCGTTCAGGAGGAGCTAGAGGCACTGCTCCTGGAAGAACCACCTGAACCGGTTTAGATTGTTGTGGTGTGGAAGAATGAGAAGATTGGTTCATTCCAGCCAGTGGAATCTGTCCTGCTTGTGCTTGTAGCATTTGTCTTGCCAATTCGTCAAGACTTTCTCGAGTTACAATAAGAGGGCTAACTGATCTGTTTCTGAAGTTTCCATAATGCCCAGGCAGTGAGTATTAGAGGGTTTGCGTTCTGTTACTCTCACCCGGTCTCTGCAGAGGTGTTGGGGCACGGTTGCAGCCCTCCCTGGACTTGAAACACCTCCCTTCAGGCCTTTCCCTTAGTAGAAAACCTGTGAGCGGTGGTACGTGGTGAGACTGCTCCTGCGTGGAGCTAAGAGTGTGTGAGTGCGCCAATCTATGATTGTTGTTCCTTTCGAACCCTTCACCCTGAAGTACGGTTTCTGTGAGCATACGCCGGCCCACAAAGCTCACCTTTGAATTATGGAAGATAAGCTCTCCATCCTGCTACTTCTGGCAGGGGCGCATCGAATGGGATCTAGTTCCTTCGCTGATCCCTGATAAGGATTAGTCCAGTCTAGCTGCAACTATGCTTCTCCTTAAGATTGGTAAGTCTTTTTTGAGCTCTTGTGATGCTCTTCGTTCTGTTTAATGTCGTTATATGTTGCTCTTAATTATGCCCGCAATAATGTCTCTGTTCTGTTTTCTTCCCTTAGATGGAAACGTGGCCTAGATGCAGCTGTGAGACATCAGATGCGGCCGGATGGAAGATGGATGCTAACGCAATGTTCGACTGCAGGTAAGCGAAGGTTTAAGGTAAAGTGCGAGGTATGGTGAAGCACAACCTTAAACTGACTGTTTTTTCAATGCCTAACCTTGTCTTCTGTTTCTCCTTGCAGGCGCTGCTGTCGACAATGGAGTGTGTCGTGCTGCTGTGCCAAGATGAAGATATCGGCCTTCCAGAAAGTGTAAAGATTAATACTTGGCTCCCGAAGAGATGTACCAGCAAGAACAGCTTCCCCTAATTGGTAAGTATGCTGGCAGGAAGCATGATGTCCAGGAAGCTGGAACTTCAAAGGTAAGTATGACTTCAGGCGACGGTGAGTGTTACGCTGCTTGCAAATGCAGAATAACACGAAGCACTGGCCGTAAGGATGAGCAGCTTATATAGCTGAGCTTCTGAAGCCACGCCCACCAGGTTCAGCCTGCCTGCCACACCTGAAGGCAATCCATTAGCAGCCATACCCAAGAATACACTTGGGGCTGCTTAATGAATAGAATGTTCAGGTTAATGCATTCTGCTTAATGGATGGAATGTTCAAGGTTAATGCATCTGCTTAATGGATGGAATGTTCAAGGTTAATGCATCTGGAGTGCTATTTCCTTAATAAAGGCTTTTGGTGTCAAATGGATGTTCTTGTTTACCTTTGTTCATGAGCCTGGTGCCAAAGGTGCCAGGACAGTGTCCACCCAGGTCTCTTGTGCATGTGACCCCTGCATGCCTGTGCCCCTGACTTCATGACCATGACAGTATCCTCCCCTGATTGATGTCCATCTTTTGATATTAGGATCCAATAACCATGTAGTGGAGGCCCCAGATATGGCCTGCACTCCAGCCACCCATTTTGAAGCACCAGGAGCGTACACACCAAGATATGTGATGTATGATGAGCAAATAAACCAGCAGAGAGCCGTGCAAGGGCTTTGCCCAGTACCCATTGGAAGAGCAATACCTGTTGAAGTGCCAATAACCAGACAACCATGGGCAGCACGGTACCCATTGAGATAACCGTACCAACAGCTGACACGACATGAAGACTACTTTCAAACTGTCCCAGAAGAGACCCAAAGGGCTTTAATCGAAGGCGAATAGTGATGACACAAGGGCCCGGACAGACGTACAGATAAACGAAACAACAACCAAAAAGATGACACACTAAGACGAAACACCATGGATAACGATATCACAGACATAGAAGAAGAGACGATGTCGAAACATAAAGAAACGTAACTTTAAAGCAGGATGAAAGTATGCAACCAGCTAACACCTGTACATAGGCTTGTAAGTTACTTATTGACGGTTAGGGCTATTTTTCCATCCAAGTCCAGTGACCTGCGACACTTTGGGGAACTCAGTGAATCAGAAAATGTTTTTTCAAGCCAATTCATAGGGATTGTAAGGAGTCGCCTGCCAGAACAACTTGTGAATAAACCCCACTAATTCTTTTGAAACGCAAGAAGCTAAGAAAACAGTGCGGCTTACTATGCGTAGTAGAAGAATAGAGCGGCAAGCGCCAACCATATATATATATATATATATATATATATATATATATATATATCTACCTCAATGAAGCACATTATATTAGTACAGTCCACTCTACACGAAAGCAGAATTAAGCCCAGGATTGTAGGGGTCAAACAGGCCAGGATTAATATACCAGCACAAAGCCAGATGAAAGAGCAGAATCGAAACTTAGCAAGAAGCAGCTCATGCCTAGGAATTCGAGGTCAACCTAAGGAAGGGAGGAGAGCGGCAATTAGAAGAATCGAAACTTCAGAGCATAGCAGCCTGCCCGTAAAGGTTGAGATAAGGAGGCCCAGGCAGGTGACGAGGCCGAAGGGAGAATCAAACATGCAAATAGATGGAAAATGAAGCAGTCTCACGGTGTACTAACACGTGACAAGCCAGGCGCGAAGAGGTACCAACGTCTGATGTCACCCAAAACCAGAGGATGCCATAACTTTTCTCGATAAGAAGCTACAGTTTCGAGGCCATCCTCAACCAACTAATTGACACATAGCCAAAAGTA